>NC_050466.1:26676855-27031163 GCF_903995425.1 Onychomys torridus | reverse complement strand
CCGATTAATGCCAAATCCCCATCAAATTACCAACACAATTCTTCACAGATCTGGAAAGAATAATACTGAACTTCATATGGAAAAACAAAACATGTGGAATAGCCAAAAGAATCCTGCACAATAAAACAATCTCTTGAAGCATCATGATCCCCGACCTCAAGCACTACTGTAGAGCTACTGTAATAAAAACAGCTTGGTATTGGCATAAAACCGACATGTGGATGAATGGAATCGAATTAAAGACCCTGACATTAACCCGCACACCTATGAACATATAATTTTTTTACAAAGAAGCCAAAAATGCACAATGGAAAAAGAAAGCATCTTCAACAAATGGTGCTGGCATAACTGGATGTCAATGTGTAGAAGGCTGCAAATAGATCCATATCTGTCACCATGCACAAAACTTAAGTCCAAGTGGATCAAAGACCTCAACATAAATCCAGTTACACTGAACCTGATAGAAGAGAAAGTAGGAAGTACTCTTGAATGCATTGGCACCGGAGATCACTTTCTAAATATAACACCAGTAGCACAGACACTGAGAGAAACAATCAATCAATGGGACCTGTTGAAACTGAGAAGCTTTTGTAGAGCAAAGGACACGGTCAACAAGACAAAGCGACAGCCTACAGAATGGGAAAAGGTCTTCACCAGCCCCACATCTGACAGAGGGCTGATATCCAGAATATATAAAGAACTCAAGAAATTAGACATCAAAATGCCCAACAGTCCAATTAAGAAATGGGCTATAGAACTAAACAGAGCATTCTCAACAGAGGAAGCTCAAATGGCTGAAAGACATTTAAAGAATTGCTTAACATCCCTAATTATCTGGGAAATGAAGCATGAATCTAATTATCTTAATCAGTAACAACCCAGAGTCAGATATTGAGAGTGAAAGCTGAAAAATCAGAGCAGCAGAGCAGTCAGCCACCAGAAACTTCTTACTGCTAGGAATTCTCAGACTGAATGGGGTGGATCCTGTTTCTATGAAGCTTCAGACTGAATGAGGGGAGGTCTTATCTATATGTATCCTCAGACTGAATGAGGGGAGGTCTTACCTATAAGAATCCTCAGACTGAATGGGCCCCAGATGCTGTCTCCACCAGCCTTATATTCCTGTTTCCACCTCCCTAGTGCTGTGATTAAAGGCATGAGCCTCCTAAGTGCTGGGATCAAAGATGTGAGCCACCATGTCTGGTCTGGTCTCTGTTTCTCTTTTAGACTAGTTCAAAAAGCCAGATGGTGGTGGCACATGTCTTTAATCCCAGATCTTGGAGGCAGAGACAAGCGGATCTCTGTGAGTTCAAGGCCACCTTCGGCTACAGAGAGAGTTTTAGGAAAAACACCAAAGCTACACAGAGAAAGCCTGTCTCAAACACACACACACACACACACACACACACACACACACACACACACACACACACACCCCAAATATAGACTAGTTCAATCTTGTGTAGCCTAGAGTGGCCTTGAACTCCTGATCTTCCTGCTTCTTCCTCTCAAGTGCTGGCCTCTATGGTTAACTAGTGGCTAGATCTGCCCTCTGATATCCAGGCAAGTTTTATTTGTAGAACACAATATATCATACAACACAGGTTTTTGAAGTATGACCTAATGATTGTATTTCCTCTGTGTCTGTTGTTATGTCCCCCTTTTCTTTTCTGCTTATGTTAATTTGGATTTTCTCTTTCTGCCTTTTAGTTAATTTGGATAAGGGTTTGTCTATCTTGTTGATTTTCTCAAAGAACCAACTCTGTTTCATTGATTCTTTGTAATGTTCTCTTCATTTCTATTTTATTGATTTTAGCCGTCAGTCTGAAAATTTCCTGCCATCTTCCCATCTTGGGTGTGTTTGCTTCTTTTTGTTCCAGAGTTTTCAGGTATGCTGTTAATTTACTGGTATTTTTCCAAATACTTTTTACAGGCACTTAACACTATGAACTTTCTTTGTGTCCCATAGGTTTGGGTATGTTATGCATTCATTTTCTTTGAATTCTAGGAAGTCTTTAATTTCTTTATTTCTTTAAGTTTAGTGTTTTGATTATTAAGTGGTGAGGGAACTATTTTTTCTTGTACAGTCTATTTGCTCTTTAAGATACTTGGGTTGGGAAACTTTTCTTAAGCAGTTATTATTCTCCTTTTTCTATTCCCATTTTTTTTTAGTTTTGGCCTTTTCATGGTATCCTGGATTTCTTGGATTTTTTATGTTAGGAATTTTTTAGATTTACTACTTTTGGACAGATGAATCTACTTCCATCTCTTTGATTCCATTGATGATGCTTGCATCTCTAGTTCTTGCTTGCATACCCAGATTTTCCATCTCCAGAATTCCCTCAGTTTGTGTTTTCTTTATTGCTTCTATTTCTACTTTTAGGTGTTAAATAGTTTTGTTTTTGTCAACTGTCATTTTTTCTTCATTTTCTTACCATTCTTTAAGAGATTTATTGATTTCTTTCTCCCTTTTTTTTGTCTTTTCCTCAATATCTTTAAGGAATTTCATTTACTCTTTAAGGACCTCTATCATCTTCATAAAGTTATTTTTAGGATTATTTTATTGTGCTTCAGCTGCATTGGAGTGTTCGGGTCTTGCTATAGTGGGTAGCTGGATTCTGTTGATGCTATATTGTTGTTGGGGTTTTTTACTCTTTTTTACTCTTTTGGGGTGCTGACCATCCAGCACCCAAATAAATCACACATGGGGGCTTATTATTACTTATGAATGCCTGGCCTTAACTTGGCTTCTTTTTAGCCAGCTTTCCTTAACTTAACTTATCACAACTACCTCTTCCCTTTCTCTCACTTCCTTAAATCTTACTCTTACTCCGTTGTTTGCTGTGTAGCTGGGGCCTGGCATCTGAAGTCCTTTTCCTTCTCTGGCTCCTAGTGCTCCAATCCACTCTTCCCAGATTTCTCCTTCTATTTATCCTCTCTGCCTACCATCCCTGCCTCTTTTTTTCTCCTGCCTGGATATTGGCCAGTTCTTCATTAAATCATCAGGTGTGTTACACAGCTTCAAAGAGTCAAACAAATGCAACATAAGCTTAAAAGAATATTCTACTACATATTAATATTGCCCTTTCTGTTATTGTGTTCTTACACTGGCTTTATGCATCTGGTCCAGGTGTTGATTCCTGTGTTTGTCTTTGTCAGATGAGTGTTTTGTTCCTTGATCTCCCTTTCTGCTCTTTTAGCCTATGTGGCTAAGGATTCTGATGACTGGTGAGTCTTCAGGTCCAGGAGGGTGTCTCTAATGGAGTTTTTTTGAGGCCTTGGTTCCCTTGATCCTGTCTGCCCTCTTTTAAAGCTGAAGTCTTCTTGGATTTCTAGATCTGGCCTGGCCTCCAGTAAAGTCTGAGTTTTCTCTAGAGTACCCAGGACCAGCCTGGCTTCCAGTAGAGCAGCTGGGGCTGTTCTTTGGACTGGCATAGACTGTGTCTGTACTTAAGGTGTCTATGGGAGTTTTAGGGAAGGGCTGACCATGGGGAAAATGATGAGGTGGAAGGGGTTAGGGGACATTGCGAGTCTTGGGGGAGCAGAATCCAGGTGGTGGCAGCAGTCCAGCTTGCAGGCAGGTCACTTCATCTACTTCTTGACTTGTGAGGGCTACACCAGAGCAGTGGAATTCTTCTGGAGTAGGGAGCATGACCCAGCAATAGTGCTGGTGCTGAGATAGGAGAGGCCAGGCCACAGGACAGGAGGATCTCTCACTGATTGTGGCTTCTGTGTTCTGCAAGTCAGTGGTAGAAATCCCCTTCCTGGGGTTAGGGGAAGGGCTCAGCAGCAGCAGCTCCAGGGACTAGCTGGGCTGGCTTGGGCCTGGGGAAATTCAAGGGAGACAGAATCTAAGACGGAGTACAGTTCCACTGATAGGCGGCTCATTCACCTGGTTCTGACTGGTGTGGCCTGAGCCTGCTTGGTGGAGTCTCATACAGTTGACTGGAGGACCCAGCAAAGGGGTCAGGGATGATGTATGATGGCATGGGCTCAGGGAAAGGTCCTGGGGGAAGACGCTGGGGAGTGGTAGCGTTACATAGGCAGGTGGATCCCTTACCTGTTCTGGCTGATGTGGTCTGCACCGCAGTGGCAGAAGTCTTCTGGGATTGGGGACAAGGCCCATTATCATCAGGGCCAAGGATGAGCTTGGATGGTGTGGGTCTAGGGGAGTGCCCTTGGGTAAAGACTCTGGGGAGGGGAGTAGTTCCACTGTCAGGGAGGTGACTCATCTGTTCTGGCTGTTGTGGTCTGTGCCTCAGTGGCAGAAGTCCACTGGGGCTGTGGGCAGGGTTCAGCAACAGGTTGTGGGACTAGCTGGGGGTGGTGTCAGCCTGGGGACTGACTGGTCATGGAGAAAAGAATACAGGGAGGAGTGCAGTTCTGCTGGCAGGCAGTTCTGCACCTGTTCTGGCTGTTGTGGTCTTTGACAAAGTGGCAGAGGTCCACTGGGCTTGCCTGGGGAAGGTTGTAGATAGGGAGAATCCCCTTTCCTCTGTCTTTGCCTCCCTCCAAACCTTCCAAAACACCCCTCTGTGCCGTGCCCATGGCTTTTTTCCATTAATTGTGGCTACATTTTTAAATTGAATTTTTCATTTTTAACATATTTCATGCTGTATTCCTTCTCTATAATTCTTTCATCTCATGCTATATAGTCGTTTTATAGTACATGTGTTTGAATTTAGAGCCTTTCATATGAACTACATATAAAAAACTTGTAAAGGTAGAATTTTTTTTTTTCATGTCAATTGTGTTTCCTGGGATTACAGAATCATGTTGAACATTAAGGAGCTTATTGTTTGTTCTAGAAAATATATTTTATTATTTGACAATTTCATACATGTAAACAATTTTCTTGATCAATCCTGATTCCAGCACCTGGGGGGACCCATAATACATACTTCCCAATTATGTCCTCTCTGTTTTTAATTATATCCCACTGAATGTTGACTAAACCTGTAAATTTGATCTCACAGAGATAGTTTTAAATTCGGTACTCATAGGTATAATGGCTATGTTGTTTTGGTATTTCATAGTACTTCGCCCCATTTCCTGTTTTCTGCATTCTTTCTGTCAATCTCCTACATTGTTGGTGCTTCTATAGAAGTCTCACTCAGGATTGAGTGATTAATCAACACTTACTCTTAGCATTTTGATGAGCTATGATGTTTTGTATTAAATGCTGATCACTGCAAAAAGAACCATCTTTGGCCAAGGGTGAGGGAAGCTGAGATTTCTGATTATAAGCTTAAATATTGAGAAGGCACTTTTAGCAAAACAATACACTACAAATCAGATAAACCAAATAAAACCAAAACAAACCAGATTAGGTCTTGTCCTAGGGCCTGTGATTTCCCAAGTCATGGGTTTCAAACCAAATTTACATTACCAGATCTGAATTGCTTCATGTGGAGAAGACCAGAAATCAAAACCCCCAACAGTTGCTTACTCATAGAACCTTCATTCCACTATTTCCTCTTTAGGCCCAATTTCCCCTATCAAGTCAATATTGTAGCATGCAGGGTTTGATAAAGAGATAAAATGTCCTGGTCCCACAGCCTGGATGCCTCCCAAACAGATCAAGCTATTCAATTGTCTCACTTATCTAGAGGGCTGGGTGCTCCACAGCCTTTGGTTCATAATTCGTGTGCTTCCATTCATTTGGCTATTTATCCCTGTGCTTTTTGCAGTCTTGGATTCAACAATTCACGCTCTTGCAGACCCTCCTCTTTCTCGACAGTTGGACACCTGGAGCTCCACCTGGGGCCTGGCTGAGGATCTCTGCATCCACTTCCATCAGTTATTGGATGAGAGTTCCAAGACGACTGTTAGGGTGTTTAGTCATCTGATCACCAGACTAGGTCAGATCAGGCTTTCTCTCGACCATTGCCAGCAGACTACAGAGGACGTATCATTGTGGATTTCTGGGGACCTCTCAAGCACTCTGCCTATTCCTGTTCTCATGGGGTCTTCATTTATCATGGTCTGTTATTCCTTGCTCTCCCTTTCTGTTCTTGATCTAGCTAGGATCTCCTGCCTCCCTAAACTCTCTTTCTCTCAAATCTTGCCCTTCATTACTCCCACTGTCATCCTTAGTGCATGAGCTGGCTATTTGGAACGTTGGGCTTACACAGGGACACATGCTCATTCTGGAAGGAGGGGACTGGACCTGCCTGTACTGAATCCACCAGGTTTAAATGAATCCCCAGGGGTGCCTTGATCCTGAAGGACATGGGAATGGAGGGGAGGGGCTGGGGGGAAGGTGGGGGTGGGTGCGGGAGGGGGGAGGACAGGGGAACCCATGGCTGATGTATAAAATTTAAAACACATAATAATAAAGAAAAAAATATAAAAAAGAGATAAAATGTATGTTTTTACCCCCAAAGTGCCCTACACCACAACTTACAGCGCTATGAGATAAATCAGCAGGAGAAAATTCTCAAGGCAATTTCAACTTTGCTTTGTTATGATGGCTTGGAAAAAAAGTGTGTTTTGTTTTCAGCAATAGGGTCTTGTGGTGATATTTTATCTGTCCCCCAATAAAGTTTACCTGATAATCAGAGGGAAAAGCCAGCCACTCTCTTAAACATAGAAGTCAGGCAATGGTAGCACATGCCTTTAATTCTGTTACTTGGGAGGCAGGTATCTGTCTGGATCTCTGTGAGTTCAAGACCACACTGGGAACAGAGCCAGGTGTGGTGGATCATACCTTGAAATTCCAACACTAGTTAACCATAATGGTCTGGAGGTCTGTACAGACATACAGGAAGTGACAGAGCTGGGCAGGAAGAGGAAGTAATATAGGTAGACAAAGAGGAAATGAGATGAAAGAACAGAAAGGCATATAGGCATGGGTATACAGGAAGTAGCTCTCTTTGGCAGACAATTTTCAAGTGGTAAGAACGTGGCTTCTTTCTGCTTTTCTGATCTATCAGGTTTTAACCCCAATACCTGGCTCCATGTTTTTTATTGCTAAGATCATTTAGCAATTTGTCTACAGGGTCTTACTATCTAGTTCTGGTAGGTAACCTAGAGCCATGACAATAGCTTGTGTGGATTTGCATGATCTGTGGCACCTGTGTTCAAAAACTTGTAGGAAAGAATTCCATTCCTGTTATTGAGATTTTCTTTTTACAAATATGTTTAAATTGAAATAGATTGTAAAACTGTCTCCCTCCTTTTCTTCCTTCCAGCCTCTCTCAGCTACTCTTGAACCCCACCTATGCTCCCCACTCTTTTCTTTGATTACTATTGTCACATGTATATATATGTGTATTTGTAGTACACACACACACATACACACACACACACACACACACACACACACACACACACACACAACCCTCTGAGTCCATATTTGTTGTGGGTATTTATATGGTCTCAAGGCTGACCTTTTTTGCCACTTTGCTTTGGACAACTAATATGAAACATCATCCCTGGGAAAGTCTAACTTCTTTCACACCAATCATTAGGTTCCTATAGTTTTTGCCATTGTTCTAGTCTTTTTAATGCTGCCATTTCTAAGTTGATGAAAATGACAACTGGTACAGTTACTCTCAAATGAGTATGGGGAATCCTCAAAACACTAAAAACCAACCAACCTATGAGCCATGGCCTAGATATAACACTCCTTGGTATATGCTCAAAGCACTTCATATTCTGCTCCACAGATACTTACTTAGCCATGTTCCTTGTCAGCCTATTCATAACAGCCAGAAAATAATGGAAACAACATAAATGCCCTTAACAGATGAGTGGATAATAAAAATGTAATACTTACATATGATGGAATATTATCCATGTTTAAAGAAAACTGAAAAAAGAAATTTATTAGTAAATGGATGGACATGGAAAAGATTATATTAAGTGAGATAACACAGACCCCTCAAATCTTTTTCATCTGTGGTCTCTAGCTTCAAATCCTCAGCTGTGTGTATATAACATGGAATAACCATAAAATCCAGAACAAATATAAAGGAGCATAGGAAGCAGGGTAGACTTAGGAGGGGAATAGCAGGATATATGTGATATGAGGTGTGAAATGAATAACCAGAAAAGGGGGTTCCAATTGGGGATGAGTGAGGGAGATAAGTTCAGAAGGAGAAAGAAGAATGTGGGACAAATAACATCATGGTACTGAGCTTTTCATTTTATAATCTTTGTCTTTTTTCAAGAATCATTGTCCATTCATGCAGGGTGTCTGTTTTCAAACCCCTTCCAATTATTAATCTTGTTTTAAAACAGATCACTGTTCACAATATAATAGGTTTCTGCAAGTTTTTTTTGTACATATTTAGTTATGGTTAACCTACCTCATCTACTATCCCTTAATGCCCTCTACCATCACTGCTTAAACTTTTTACTCCAAGTCATTCATAACATAAACATTCATATTACATGTGGTGTATTCTCCCTTTCCCTCTCAAGTCCTCTTCTCCCTTTCTTTTTGGCCCTTTAGAGCTTTTCAATCTCTATAAATGATCCAAAATAAATACACAGATATAAAAATTTAAAGATTTTATCCATATATGAGGAAAAGCATGTAAGTTTTTAAAATTTGTTTTAGCTTTCTGGGCGAGGATAATCTTACATAGAATAGTATTTTCCAGTTTCCCTGAATTTTCTGCATATTTTGTAATTTTCTTTGTCTTTTAAACTTTACTGTGTATATATACATATTTTAATTATTAAGTCAACAGTTGAGGGATATATTGGCTGATTCAATTTCCTAGCTATTGTGACTAACACAGCAATGAACATAGATGTGTAATTTTTCTCATGAGATTCCTTTGAATAGATTGCCCAGAGGGGTATAGATACATAACATGATAGTTCTATTTTTAGATATTTTAGAGGTATCAACAATGACTTCCATAGTGGTTGTATCAATTTATGCCTACACTAAGAGTGGGTAAGTATTCCTGTTTGAATATATTCTCATCATCCTTTACCTCATTCCAAATGATGTTGAATACTCTAAATATATTAGTCATGTATATAACTTCTTTTGAGAAGTCTTTATTCAATTTCATG
The DNA here is from genome assembly GCF_903995425.1 of Onychomys torridus. NCBI lineage: Eukaryota > Metazoa > Chordata > Mammalia > Rodentia > Cricetidae > Onychomys > Onychomys torridus. Next base: position 27,022,130 of record NC_050466.1, on the reverse strand, counting down.
TCCAAATGTTTAACTTGGCCATTTATGTCTATACTTTTCTTTTGTATTAACTGTGTGTTTGAGAGACAGATGAAATAGTCAAGGGAGGGTAGGAAGAACAGAGGGAGAGAGATAGAGATAGAAAGAGATGAGAGAGAGGGAGGGAGGGAGAGAGAGAGATAGGGAGAGAGAGAGAGAGAGAGAGAGAGAGTTAGTTAGTTAGTTAGTTAGTTAGTTAGTTTTACCATGTGTGGGTACCCACAGAGGGCAGAATTAGAACTACAAACTTTCCTGAGTAACCCAATGTCCCTATCACTGCTGGGATTCAGAGTCAGATCCTCTGAATGTCTCCATCCATGTTGTTGATACTTATTTTCTTGAATATTTCATATATTCTAGATATAGATCTTCCATCAGATTTATAGTTGTGAAGGATTTTCTCCTATTCTGTAGTTTTTTCTTCATTTTACTGACAGTTTCCTTTGTAATTTCATGATATCACTTTTGTTGACTATTGGCCTTATTTTCTGAGTGATCAGAGTCCTACTGATACAGACTTTATCTATGCCTATTTATTTAAGTGTAGTTCTCTCTTTTTCTTCTAATGGTTGCTGGGGTTGTCTTTCTGTATGCTGTGAATGTGTTGCTCTGATTGATTGATAAATAAGACACTGATTGGGCAGTAGCCAGGCAGGAATAATAGTAAAGACAGGACAAGTAGAAAAGAGAATTCTGGGAAGGCAAGACTGAGTCAGGAGATGCTGCCAGCCACCGCCACCACCATGAAAAGCAAGATGTAAAGTACTGGTAAACCACAAGCCATGTGGAAACTTACAGATTAATAGAAATGGGTTAATTTAAGATATAAAAAGTAGATAACAAAAAGCCCACCACAGCCATGCAGTTTATAAGTAAATAGAAGTCTCTGTGTGTTTATTTGGTTCTGAGCAGCTGCAAAAACCAGGTGGACACAGAAAAATTTCAACTACAAATGATGCCCAATGGCTCGAGTTTCCACTTTAAACAAATGGTTTTAGAATTTAAATTCTTATGTTGAGGTTCTCAGTCTATTTGGTGTTGATTTATGAGCATATTGAGAGATAAATATTTAATTTCATTCTTCTGCATGTACACATCCAGTTTTTGCAGAGCCATTTGTGATGATGCTGTCCTATCTCTAGTGTGTATTTTTGGCATATTTTTTGAAGATCAGATGGTCGAGTCATATGGCCTTGGAACTGGATCTTCATTCTATTCCATTGATCTGTGTGTCCCTTTTATACGAACATCACACTGTTTATATCACTATCTTTGTAGCATAACTTGGAATCAGATATGTTGATACATTCTGCCATATTCTTTTTTGCCAAGTCTTGCTTAGGTAATCCAGTGTCTCCTATGTTAATGAATGAATTCTATTATTTTTTAATTATGTTATGACTGTCAATGCAAATTTGATTTTGATTGCATTGAATTTGAAGATTCATTTTAGTAGTAAGATGGCCCTTTTTGCACTATTGATTCCTTCAATGCATGTACATAGGAGTCTTTCTATTGTTGAGTCTCTTCTCAATTTATTTTCTTTAGTGTTTTAAATATAGATGTCTTTCACATACTACATCATTATTTTTTATTCTGCATTGTTTTTTCTTTTTAATCCAGTTGTCAATGGGACTGAGAATCTTACTGTTTTTAGTTGTTTTTCTTTTTAATTTAGACTTCAAGAATTTTAGACTTTAGGGATTTTGGTCTTTATAAATTTCAGTATTTGGGATGACAGTATGTTACATGATGTTTAAGAAGATTGTCATCATCACAACTGTTCAAAGTATCACCATCCAGTATATAACAGAACTTGCAGTTTATCCAAGTAGATTCAGAAGAATCTAATTCATTAAATGATACTGGTTAAAGACTACCAACAGTTCTTTAGAATAAGATAGACACTGTTTACCTGTTCATATTAAAACTTAGAGGACTATGTAGAGATGCCTCACATACAAACCGGCCTTGCTCATACCTATATCTTCCTCTGTTATCACTACACTGCCAGAGTGCTACACTTGTTGTACTGTTGCCCCTATATTAAAATGTTAATACCTATGTCATTCTTTATCTCAGCCCTCATCAGAGATACTTTTATTTTTAGTAGATGGAGGTTAATACAGATACCCAGAACTGATAAAAGTGCAGAAAATAAGTGAATATGGAGAGCCCAAACCTCAATGGATTGTCTAAATTATACCTCTTCCCCACAAATCTTAGGAAACATTAGGAAGAATGCATGGGAATATTATAAGAGCCAGAGGACACAGAGAACTAAAATGAAATACTATATTCTGAACATAAGAGGATTATTGAGCTCAAGTGCTCACAGAAGCTATGGTTGCATGCACACATTCTATACAAGATTAAGCTAATCATCTTCCAAAATGGCTGGAGGTGGAGATTACAAGACTCTATTCTTAGCTGAGGAGTTATTAGTTGTTGATGATGCTAGGAAAAGAGAATCATTTTCTTCAGGAGCGTGGTCTCTGTAGTTTCCTACATTCTAGTGGATAATTCTGAGGTAATATACATACTACCAACACTATACTCAATGGGAAATAAAAATCTGAAGATGATATGAAACTGTAGGAAGGGCTAGGGTAATGTAGGGAAAAGGTGTCTGGGAGGAGAAGAATTGGGCTAATAAATGGTGTATATTATCAAAATATATGGCATACATACAAAATCCTCAGAGAATATGAATTTTAAAAATGTTTTAAACATAATTGTAAAGTTATTTCCCCAAGATTCTACTCTCTGTTCATTTCTACATTATGTACCCAGAAGTGAGGAACTGTATAAACGAACTATTCAAAGGTAATCAATGTTGTTTTTTAAGGTAAGCACTAAGATAGGAATATTAAAATGGAATATCCAGTCTTGTACATTATAATCACTTAAAAATAAGCATTAGTCTGAATCTGTAAAATTAATTGAGGCTTAATTAAGAGTATGGTAGTGGAGGGCAAAAGAGTACAACAAAAGAGAGAACTTGAACTCAACTCTGAATACAGCCAAGAGAATTATGCATGCAAACTTTTCACAAAATTTGAGAATTTTAATTTGAACAAAATTAAGTTACTATAAATTTACTAACTTCTAGATAGGCTAAATTCCATTTTTATGTAGCAAAAGTCACAATGCTTTCTCTTTTATTAATGTGCTAGTCATTAGCAACACAATTTCCCATTAAGTGTTTCTTTTTCTTCCACATCAATTATGATAGTTTTAGATTCAGTTATGATAATAACACCATCATTATCATATTACAAATATCCATATATATATATATATATATATATATATATATATATATATATATTCCTTTGTTCCATAGTTTTTAAACATAAATTTCAGATTTTAAGTTTATGTCAATCTGTTGATTTTGTAATTATCATTTTCATCATTTTCTGAACTTAAGTTCTACCTCATGACTTAGTTGCAAAATATCACAGAATACATTGACACATTTCTTATGCTGTATTACTCATGATTTTACAAAATTGAATATGATGGCATTTATTTTCCAGTACTAAGCATTTTTTCCTTAAGAAATACTCATAGGCTTGGAAGACATGTTAAAGTACTGTATTTTCCTAGCCAATTATCATTAAAATATATGTGTCATATATGATTATGCTATAAAGAAATTTACTTCTGCATTCTTCATTTTGTTTCTTTGGTATATTTTGCATTCTTATTATGATATATGCTATTTGATGACGTCTTTATTCCTAAGTATTATATTGTTTTTTATCTTATAGATTTTTTTTGTTAGAGGCAGTTTCATATTCTAAGAAAAATTGAACAAACTGAAGACTGTTTTCTTATATTTCCTTACAAGTTCAATGAATTTGTTATTATCTTGTGTAAATGTGATACATTTATTACAACTGATGAGCATACACACACAACACACAGACAGAAACACACACACATATTCAATACTTCAAGATTTATTCTTTGTCTTATACATTATATTCATTTTGACACTGGTGCAGTCATATCTGATGAGAACAGCAAAAGTCATAAAGACAGCACATCAGCTTGTCAAAGATCAGTAAAGCTGAGCCACATGATTGCCATTGAGACGGTCATTCCCCTTCAGTTTTGATATCCATGTATTGTGTGCATGAAGGGCTTTTAATATTTTTAATTCTTGGGGATATTGGACTCATGGGAAATTTCTTTTTTTATTAAGGAATTTTTTTATTCATTTTACATACCAATTACAGATCCCTCTCTCTTTCCTCCTCCCAAGCCTCCTGTCTTCACTCCCAACCCCCCCCCCCCCCCCCCGTTCCCTCCTCCAACAAGGCAAGATCTCCCATGGGGAGTCCACAGAGCCTGATACATTTAACAGAGGCAGAACCAAGCCCTTTCCCTTGCATCAATGCTATGCAAGGTGTCTCACCAGAGGTAGTGGCCTCCAAAAATCCAGCTCATGCACCAGAGATTGATCCTGATCCTACTGCCTGGGGCCACCTTAAGAAGATCAAGCAACATAACTGTATCATTTAAGCATAAGGCCTAGTCCAGCTGTGTGGAGGTGCCACAGCTGTTAGTCTAAAGTTCATAAGTTCCCACCAGTTTGATTTGGTTGTCTCTGTAGTTTTCCCCACCATGACCTTGATGCCCCTTGCTCATAAAATCCCTCTTCTCTCTCCGAATGGACTCCTTGAACTTGTCCTGTCTGCATCTAAATCCTTCAGTTACTGGATGATGGCTTTATGATGACAGTTAGGATATCCATTGATCTGATTACTAGGGTAAGTAAGTTCAAGTATTCTCTTCACTATTGCTAGTAGTTTAAGGTGGGGTCATCATTGTGGATTCCAGGGAACCTCCCCAGCACCCAGTCTTTCCCTTACCATATAAAGTCTCCTTCCATCATGGTATCTCCCTCACTGTTCCCCAACTCCATTCCTGATCCAGCTCAACCATCCTGTTCCCTCTTGTTCTTATCCTCCATACCCCACCCTCCATTGCCCTTCTCATCCTCAGTTTACCCATGGAGATCTCCTCTCTTTCCCCTTCCAAGTGCAATCTATGTGGCCCTCTTTGTGTCTTCTTTGCTAGCTAGCTTCTCTGGAGTTGTGGGTTGCAGACTAGTTATCATATGCTTTACATCTAGTATCCACTTATGAATGGGTACATACCATGTTTGTCTTTCTGAGTCTGGGTTACCTTACTCAATATGATATTTTTTAGTTCCATCACTGCAAATTTCATGAAGTCATTGTTTTTATGGCTGAGTAGTGTTCCATTTTGTATATGTACCACATTTTCTTTATCCATTCTTCCATTGAGTGGCATCTATATTGCTTCCAGGTTAAGGCTATTATAAATAATGCTGCTATGAACATAATAGAGCATGTGTCCATGTGGTATGATTGAATATTCCTTGGGTATATGCCCAAGAGTGGTCTAACTGGGTCTTGAGGAAGATTGCTTCCTCATTTTCTGAGAAACCGCCATACTGATTTCCAATGTGGCTATACAAGTTTGCACTCCCACCAACAGTGGAGGAGAGTTCCCTTTGCTCTGCATCCTCTCCAACATAAGCTGTCATCAGTCCTTTTGATCTTAGCCATTCTACCAGGTGTAATATGATATCTCAGAATCATTTTGATTTGTGTTTCCTTCATGACTAAGGATGTTGAGCAATTTCTTAAATGTCTTTTGGCCATTTGAGATTCTTCTACTGAGAATTCTTTCTTTAGATCTGTAGAACATTTTTTTAAATTGAAATGCTTGGTATTTTGATGTCTAGTTTCTTGAATTCTTTATATACTTTGGAGATCAACCCTCTGTTAGATGTAAGTTTGGTGAAGATCATTTCCCATTCTGTAGGCTGTTGTTTGGCCTTAATTACTGTGTCCTTTCCCTTACAAAACTTTCTCAATTTGAGGAGGTCCCATTTATTAATTGTTGCTCTCAGTGTCTGTGCTAATGGTGTTTTATTTAGGAAGTGGTCTCCTGTGCCAATTCATTCAAGACTACTTCCTAATTTCTCTTATATCTGGTTCAGGGTAAATTGATTTATGTTGAGGTCTTTGCTCCACTTGAAGTTGAGTTTTGTGCATGGCAATTGATATGGATCTATTTGCAGCCTTCTACATGTTGACATCCAGTTATGCCAGCACCATTTGTTGAAGATACTTTCTTTTCCCATTGTACAGTTTTGTTTTTTTTTTTTTTTTGTCAAAAATCAGGTGTTCATAGGTATGCAGATTAACATCAGGATCTTCAATTCCATTCCATTGGTCTCTATGTTGGTTTTTATACCAATACCAGGATGATTTTATTACTATAGCTCTATAGTAGTGCTTGAGGTCAGGGATGGAGAAGCCTCCAGAGGATGCTTTTATTACACATGATTGTTTTAACTATCCTGGGTTTTTTATTTTTTTTTCTGTACTAAGTTGAGTATTTTTCTTTCAAGGTCTGTGAAGAATTGTATTGGGAGTTTGATGAGGATTGCATTGAATTTATGAATTGCTTTTGGTAAAATTGCCATTTTTACTATGTTAATCCTACATATCCATGAGCATGGGAGATCTTTCCATTTTCTGATACCTTTTTTCAATTGCTTTCTTCAGAGAATTATAGTTTTTGTCATACAGGTCTTTCACTTGCTTAGTTAGAGTTACCTCAAGGTATTTTATAATATTTGTGGCTATTGTAAAGAGTGATGTTTCTATGATTTCCTTCTTGGTCTCTTTATCATTTGTATATAGGAGAGCTACTGATTTTTTTTGAGACAATCTTGTATCCTGCTACATTACTGAAGGTGTTTATCAGCTGTAAGTGTTCCTTGGTAGAATTTTTTGTGTCACTTTTGTGTACTATCATATGGTTTACAAATAGTAAAAGTTGGACTCTTCTTTTCCAATTTCTGTCCCCTTGATCTCCTATTATTGTCTTATTATTTTGCTAAGACTTTGAGTACTATATTGAATAGATTTGGGGAGAGTGGGCAGCCTTGTCTTGTTCCTCATTTTAGTGCAATCACTTTGAGTTTCTCTCTATTTAATTTGATTTTGGCTATTGACTTCCTGTAAATTGCTTTTATTATGTTTAGGCATGTTCCTTGTATTCCTGTTCTCTCCAAGCCCTTTATCATGAAGTGGTGTTGCATTCTGTCAAAGGCTTTTTCATCATCTAATGAGATGATCATGTTTTTTTTTTCTCTTTTGGTTTGTTTATTTGGTGTATTGCATTGACAGATTTTGGTATGTTGAAACATCATTGCATCTCTCAGATGAAGCCTGCTTAGTCATGGTGGATAAATTGTTTGATATGTTTGTGGATTCAGTTTGCCAGTATTTTATTGAATATTTTTGCATCAATGTTGTGAGGGAGATTGGTGTGTAGTCCTCTTCCTTTGTTCCATCTTTTTTTGGTTTGACTATCAGGGTAACTAGACTCATAAAATGAGTTTGGTAGTGTTCTTTCTGTTTTTATTGTGTGGAACAATTTAAAGAGTATTGATATTAGCTCTTCTTCAAAATTGTGGTAGAACTCTGTACTGAAACCATCTGGTCTTGGGCTTTTTATGGTTGTGAGATTTTAATGACTATTTCTATTTCATTAGGGGTTATAGGTCTATTTAAATAGTTTATCTGGTCTTGATTTAATTTGGGTATGTGGTACCTATCCAGAAAATTGTCCATTTCTTTTAGATTTTCTAATTTTGTGGAGTACAGCCTTTTGAAGTATGACCTGATGATTCTCTGGATTTCCTCATTGTCTTTTGTTATGTCTCTCTTTTCATTTTTGATTTTGTTAATTTGGATGTTCTCTCTCCTCCTTTTGGTTATTTTAGATAAGGGCTTGTCTATCTTGTTGATTTTCTCAAAGAACCAACATTTGTATCATTGATTCTTTATATTGTTCTCTGTTAATATAATCTGTTATAAATTCAAGCCCATACCTTTTTTTACTCTAAGACTTATTATATATATATATATATATATATATATATATATATTATATATATTTTATATATATAATATATATATATATATATTATTAACTACAGTTACACTAACTGTAATACTAGTGACAGCCCTGAACTAATTCTGCTAGATCAAAGACTTACACGTCTATGAAAAACCAACTACAAAAAACAACCATTTATACTTACAAAGAAGAACATTAATTTTGATTGCAGTATATGCTTTTCAGTCACAAAAAAAGAAAGAAAAAAGAAAGTCATCAGAAAGTGGTCGCATTCTGTGCAAAAACAGAAGAAAAAATTGAAATACAAAAATGGTAGTAGAAGGTACCAGTCTGCTTACATTTCAGGAAAATGGAAACACACAGGAGCTGAAATATGGCACTCCTGGCAATTTCTAAACCAAATAAAATACATTTGAAGTGATAAAATTTATTTGTGTATTAGTAAGAAAGGCACACCACCATAAATATTACAATATTTAAAAATAAAAAAAATTATATCCATCTAAGACAGACAATGTATTTGTACATTAGAATGCTTTAAGTGGTAGTTCAGGTTTTGCCTTTTGTATTTTTTAATTCAGTACTTTCCCATATGTGTATAAAGTTTCACTCAATTGCAAAAGCCAATTGTAATCAGGGAATATGTTATCAAAGCTGCATAATTTCATTTGGAACGACCAACAGGTTAAAGGTTCAAATCAAGTCTTTAACATTAATGTTCATTTTTAGTCAATGGAAAGTTAAAAAGTACTTAAATCTTCATTATCCTCTTGAACTTGCTCTTCTAAATGATTCTCAGATTGCAATTCCTAGTTTTCAAATTAACAAAATGCAATATGTATCATACTTTAAGAAAAGATGATGATGTTGATCTAGCATTCTTCTGGATCTTTTACCTGTTTCTTTCAGCCTTCTTTAAAATTTCCAACACAATACACCCTGACAATGTAAGACCCCAAATAAGAAACAACAGATCCAGTATACTTAGGCTCTTTGTCTGAAAAACCTTCTGAAATGGAGGGAAGTAAATAACAAGTAATTGTCTCATGATAGATCTAAGAACTGCATAGCAAAATATCTTAATGCTGCAGAGTCCAATCTCATACACAGAAGTGGTCTAAGATCTGAAACTTAGTGCATTGAACGTCTCAAAAAAAAACACAATGCAAGGGAAAGTAATTTGTTGTGGGATGTTCTGTATGTCAAATGTGTTGCTCTGATTAGTTAAAATAAATAAAATGCTGATTGGCCAGTAGACAGGCAGGAAGGATAGAGTAGGCAGGACAAGGAGCAGGAGAATTCTGGGAAGTGGAAGTGTGGATTAGAGAGAACTGCCAGCCACCTCCATGACAAGTGAGATGTAAGGTAATCCATGAGCCACGTGGCAACTTATAGACTAACAGAAATGGGTTAATTTAAGATATAAGAACTAGATAGCAAGAAGCCTGCCATAGTCATACAGTTTATAAGCAATATAAGTTTCTGTGTGTTTACTTGGTTGGGTCTGAGCATCTATGGTCCTGGCGGGTGAGAGAGATTTGTCCTGACTGTGGACCAGGCAGGAAAACTCTAGCTACAAATGGTGCCCAACATGGGGCAAGAGTTTCTACCTAAAACCTGAGAAAAATATTCTAACATGGAGCTAAAAACAGCTTCCTAGTTGTCTCTCTCAAGTTAGCAGCAGCCTGCTTGTTTGAGCTACTATGGCAGGTTCCTGGCCTGTGCATTTGACCTGCAATGTGGTGGGAATGGGGAGTCTATAAACAGCACTTTACTCTGCTGCATGGTGGATGTAGCCTTTGCTAGTTAAAAAAAATTAAAAAAAAAAAAGGTTTCTGGGCTATGCGCTGCTTTGATAGAACTGCTTCTGATAGTTGATGGTACACAGAGCTCCATACACAGAGCTGGCAGTAAACTGAACCACTGCCATATTGGGAAGCTGACAACGTTTGAGCCAGCAGTCACAGTATCCTTTCAGTCTTAGAAATGTTGCAGTTTAAAGCAATTGATTCACAGTAAGACAAATTAAGATGGAACAAGACTTTAATGCTTTACAATGTGTGTAAAAATGTATGTAGGTTTAAAAGAGAAAACAAGGAATATATATAGTTATATAAAATAGTTTTTAAAAATAAAGTCTTTAAAGAGACAGTAAATGTAGTATAAAAATAAGCCATGTTAAGATGGATATTACACAGAGAATCTGGATTATGTTGTCTTTGGGAGTTTTAACTGCAGAAAAAGATTTGATCATAAAAGCTGTTGAGTTAAACAAATATGTAAATTTTAAAGGTACCTTGACACCAAAATTTGGATATAAGGATATGTTGCTTTGGAAAAGAGTCTCAGCTTTTGTTTCCACAGAAGGCCAGAGGCTGTGGATTTGTTCCAGGTTAAGATACATCAGGTTTGACCAGCCAAGACCCCCTGAATGGTCTCCAGTGACACCATGGCCCAGATGATCCAACATCCAAAACAGTTTCAAGGCAACTGGCTCAAACGATACACTCTCACAGACTACTCCATAATCCAAAATTTTTCTTTATATCCCCATAAGATACAGTGCCCCCTCCAGCAGGAAGTAGTAAGAAAAACTATGCCCAAATTCCCAAATATATCAAGCTGGCTTTGGAGATGGAATTGGCTCAATCCTTCTCTAAACCCAGACATACTGCTAAAATAAAAGGTTAAGAGATTCTTGTGTCCCAAGTCAGAAGAGCCCTCTGGTGTGGGACAGAGAAAAAAAACAATATTTTTATTTAAATTAGGTTGATTATAAATGCGATCTCTTTCTAAAGAAGAAAAGGGGATATGATATTGATTAAATTATTAAGGCCACTCCATGTAGTTAAAAGGGAGGTTTATTTTGAGGGGGAACTTACAAATGAAGGGATAGGTTGTAGGGTCTGACAAAGGTATGGCACAGTCTGGCGGTGTTCACTGGAGAACTCTGCTGGTCTAGCTCTAGCGTCCAGGGTCCCAGAACCCAGAGAACCCTCTCCTCTAGATCCTGAGTCTTCAGCTTCCTCCCTCAGCCCCGCCTTGTAGGTGTGACCATTACCAAAGCCTCAATGAGGGTTGGAACTTCCAGGCCAAGACTGGGATGGTTACCCACTACAATATGATATCGATATAATAGGATGAAAGTGTAGATTAATGAACTTACTTTTAAAGAGCAACAACTTGTTTAGGATGTTTTATATTGGTATAGATTTTAGTATATTGATACAAACTTAAAGTTAATTTTGTTATACTGTATATATATTTCTGCTCTTGTTTAAGATATTATGTTTGTACAGCTCATTTAAAGTTGTAATGGATAATTAAAAATAGACTAATAATTAGTCATCTACGATAATCATACTGGTAGCCATGCTAGTTAAGTCATCTAGGTATACACAGAGATATTTCACATAGATAGGTAATCTTCAATTACTTCAAAGACCTAAAGAATATGGCATTTAAAATATTTTAAAAATTTAGACTTTCTGGACAGTGAGACATATCTGCTCCTAGCAACACCAATTTACTTCAGAGAGGAGGATGGGCATCAAAGATACTTCATATGGAGTTTATCTTCACCTTGGCAAAAAATAGCCATTTGTGCAAGAAACTGTTCTTGCCTGGACTGCTTGATCGACTGGACATGCAGGACCCATAGAAACATGACCACTGAACTTTGCTTGTCAAAATGGTCCTTCAGGTTCCTGCTTCACAGAAGAAACTGCCAGACATTCTACAAGACACAGAGAAAAATGACTGGGAGACTCTAGCCCTGTGGGCTGAAGACAGATGCTCCAACTTTCAAAGGAACATTAGGTGACTGTCCCGACTGCCAGCTTTCTCTGTCTATCCTGCAAGACTCCTGAATGTTGCTTGTATCCTTCTCCCATTTCTCAGGTAATATCCTTCTGAGGCCTTGATGTGGTTGAAGACTAAATAGTTATAATTACCTTAGTTAAGGTAAAAGATAAGTTAGATATACAACCTTAGATTCACAAATATAAGATAGATAGGATATCTTCTTTAATATTGTAACTGTAATATTTGCTTGATAATTGTTTTGTTATCTGAAATTTTACTATATAAAAGTTGAAACCTTGCTTTTTGAAAAAAAGAAAAGGGGAAGTGCTGTGGGATGCTCTGTATGTCAAATGTATTGCTCTGATTGGTTAAAATAAATAAAGTGCTGATTGGCCAGTAGATAGGCAGGAAGGATAAGGTAGGCAGAACAAGGAGGAGGAGAATTGTGGGAAGTGGAAGGGTGGGTGAGAGAGAACTGCCAGCCACCTCCATGACAAGTGAGATGTAAGGTACTGGTAAGCCACAAGCCACGTGGCAACTTACAGACTAACAGAAATGGGTTAATTTAAGATAAAAGAACTAGATAGCAAGAAGCCTGCCATGGCCATACAGTTTGAAGCAATATAAGTTTCTGTGTGTTTACTTGGTTGGGTCTGAGCATCTATGGTCCTGGCGGGTGAGAGAGATTTGTCCTGATTGTGGGTCAGGCAGGAAAACTCTGTCTACAGTCATTGTTACATCTCATGGTGTTATCATGTTGTCTCCACGCTCTAGCCAGAAGAAAAATAAAGTTCCACAAACAATGATTATTGATGAAAGAAGTATTTTAAGTATCAATTTTTTTCTTGTCAATTTGCTCTCCTTCCAGTTTTGAGAAGGTTTGCAAATGACATCTTTATCCACTTGCTCTACTCCAAGCCTCTGAGCTGGGGGTCCATCCATTAAAATATTGATCCACAAAATCTGCATTGCATTGAGAGGGTTAGGAAAGTTCATTAATGTTGGTTATAAGTTGTTGTTAAAGGTTAAGTAAAGGGCTAAGCAAAGGAGATTAGATTTAAGGTTCTTGTTTAAACAAAGATACTTATAAATGATAGAATAGAGGGTAGATCATTGAATTTACTCCGAAAAGTAAAGAGAAGATAGCGATATGATATAGATAAAAAGATAGATTATTGATCCACTCTGGAAATCCCATCTGGACCAGAGGTAAGTGCCTGGGGTTGTAGTCAGAGAGGCAACCACCTCTAGGTCCCACTCCTGGGCACCAGCAATCCTGGGAGAACCTACCAAACTTGGCCCCAGTTTCTGGCCATTTGGCAGGCCCTGCAGGAAGGCTCCCCTTTTCCAAGACTGCAAGCAGACCCTGCAATCTCCACACACTGCCCCCACACCCATCTGCCAGAGCCTCCAGCCACTTCCTGAGACTCAGAGACCAGACCACAGCTCCCATACACCCCAGAACTTCAATTTGGAACAATAGTGAGTGCCTAGGGTAATACCCAGAGAGGCCAACACCTAGGTCCCAGCCCTGGGCACCAGCAATTCTGGGGAAGACCTGACCAACTTGAACCCAGGTTCTGGCCATAGGGCAGGATCCCGCATCCCTACTGGGAAGATAACCCCTCTCCAAGACCTTCTGGTGGACACTACAACTTCCATGCCCTGCCCTCACACCCATATGCCGGAGATCCCAGACACTTCCTGAGACTTAGAAACCAGCCCCTAGTTTCCATCCTGCCCTGGAACTCCCATCTGGACAAGAGCAGCTCCCATATGGACAAGATAGGGAGACCCCAGCAACTTCCTGAGACTCAGAGATTAGCCCCAGCTCCAATTTGGCAAAAACTACCATCTGGACCAGAGCTCCTATCTGGCCCAGAGCTTTCATCTGGACAAGAGAGAAGCTCCCTAAATCTGTCAGCTCTGTCTGGACCAAGTGCACTGATAAGACCAAGAATGAATCCTCAAGGAGAAGGGCAGATGTCAAGGCAGAAGTACATACAACAAAATAGAGAGCAATACAGCATCACCAGAACCTAGCCCTTTTCCAACAGCTAGACCTGAACATCACAGAATGGAAGAAGCAGAAGAAAACAACCTATAAGTAACATCATGAAGAGGCTAGAGCCTTATATAGAAGAAATCAAAAATAAAATGGAGGAACAGATGAACAAAAAATGGGAAGAACGCTATAAAAAACTAGAGGAAAGGATGAGTAAAGCAGAAGGAAACAATAAGTCCCTGAAAGAAAATCAAGAAAAAACAAGCAGAACAGTCCAAGAAATAAAGAGGGAAATAGAAAAAATGAAAAAGACACTAGCAGAAGGAATGCTGGAAATAGAAAATCTGAGGAAACAAACAGGAACTTCAAATGCAAGTATAACCAGCAGAATGCAAGAGATGGAAGAGAGGATCTCTGGTGTTGAAGATACAATAGAAGAAATAGATTCATGAGTCAAAGAAAACACTAAACCCAACAAAGTCATGACCTAAAATGTTCAGGAAATTTGGGACACCATGAAAAGACCAAACCTACAAATAATAGAGATAGAGGAAAGAGAGGAATACCAACTCAAAGGCACAGAAAATACATTTAACAAGATCATGGAAGAAAACTTTCCCAACTTAAAGAAGGAAATGCCTATGAAGATACAAGAAGCTTATAGAACACCAAACAGACTAGAACCCCCAAAAGTCCCTTTGCCACATAATGATTAAACAACTAAATGTACAGAATAAAGAAAGAATATTAAGGGCAGCAAAGGAAAAAGGCCAAGTGACTTATAAAGGCAAACCCACCAGAATAACACCCGATTTCTCAATGGCAACTTTGAAAGCAGAAGGACCTTGACAGATGTAGTGCAGAGACTAAGAGACCATGGATGCCAGCCTAGACTAATCTACCCAGCAAAACTTTCAATCATCATAGATGAAGTGAACAAGACTTTCCAAGACAAAACCAGATTTAAACAATACTTATCCACAAACCCAGCCCTACAGAAAGCACTAGAAGGAAAATTCCAACCTAAGGAAGTCAGATACACCCTCAAAAACACAGGCAATAGATAACACCACAGCAGTAAACCCCAAAGAAGAGAAGCACATACACACTACCACAAAAAAATAAAAGTAGTAACAGGAATGAACAATCACTGGTCATTAATATCCCTTAATATCAATGGACTTAATTCACCTCTAAAAAGACTCAGACTGACAGAATGGATAGGAAAACAGGGCCTATCTTTCTGCTGCATACAACAAACACACCACGAATTCAAAATAGTCAACTCCTAAGAATGAAAGGCTGGGAAAAGACTTTCCAATCAAATGGTCTTAAGAAGCAAGCTGGTGTAGCCATCCTAATATCTAGCAAAATAGACTTCAAACTAAAACTAATAAAAAGAGATGATTAAGGACATTATATACTCATTGCAGGAAAGATTCACCAAGATGAAGTCTCAATTCTGAACATTTATGCCCCAAACACAAGGGCACCCACATATGTAAAAGAAACATTAGTAAAGCTTAAATCACATATAAAACCACACACATTAATAGTGGGAGAATTCAACACCCAACTTTAACCTCTGGACAGATCGGCCAAATTGAAACTTAACAGAGACATAATGGACTTAACTGATGTTATGGCTCAAATGGACTTAATTGATATCTACAGAACATCACACCAAAACAAAAGAGAATATACCTTCTTCTCAGCACCCCATGGAACCTTCTCTAAAATCGACATCATACTTAGCCACAAAGCAAATCTCAACAGATATAAAACAATTGGAATAACCTCCTGTGTTCTATCAGAGCACCATGGTTTAAAGTTAGATTTCAACAACAACAACAAAACTACAGAAAACCTTCAATCTCATGGAAACTGAATAATGCTCAACTGAATCACCAATGTTTTAAGGAAGAAATAAAGAAAGAAATTAAAGACTTCCTAGACATCAATGAAAATGAATACACCACATATCCAAACTTATGGGACACTAGGAAAGCAGTGCTAAGAGGGAAAATCATAGCACTGAATGCCCACATAAAGAAGCTGGAGAAATCTCATGCTAGTGACTTGACAGCACGCCTGAATGCCCTGGAACAGGAAGAAGCAAAGTCTCCCAGGAGAAACAGACGCCAGAAAATTCTCAAATTGAGAGCTGAAACCAATAAAATAGAAATAAAGAGAACAATACAAAGGATTAATGAAACAAAGAGTTGGTTCTTTGAGAAGATCAAGGAAATAAACAAGCCCATATCCAAACTAATCAAAAGACACAGAGAGAGTATCCAAATTCGCAAAATCAGAAATGAAAAGGGGGACATAACAACAGACAACAAGGAAATCCAGAGAATCATCAGGTCATACTTCAAAAACCTCTAATCCACAAAACTGGAAAATGTAAAAGAAATGGATAATTTTCTGGATAGGTACCAAATACCTAAGCTAAATCAAGACCAGGTAAAACATTTAAATACTCCAGTAACCCCCAATGAGATAGAATCAGTCATTAAAATTCTCCCAACCAAAAAAAGCCCAAGACCTGATGGTTTCAGTGCACAATTCTACCAGAACTTCAAAGAAGACTTAATACCAATACTCTTTAAATTGTTCCACACGAGAGAAGCAGAAAGTATATTACCAAACTCCTCCTATGAGGCTACATTTACCCTGATTCCTAAACCAAACAAAGATGCAACAAAGAGAGAGAACTAGAGACCGATCTCCTGTAGTGGGTAGCCATCCCAGCATTGGCCTGGAAGTTCCAACCCTCACTGAGGCTTTGGTAATGGTCATGCCCACAAGGCGGGGCAGAGGAGGAAGCGGAAGACGAAGGATCGGGAAGTACTCACTCTCTGGGTTCCCGGACTCTGGACGCTGGAGGTAGACCGAGCAGAGTTCTCCAGGGAACAACGCAGGATTGTGCTATACCCTTGCCAGACCCTGTCACCTACCCCCTCATTTGTAAGTACCCCACAAAATAAACCTCCCTTTTAACTACGTGGAGTGGCCTTAATAATTTCACCAATAATCTCCCTCATGAACATTGATGCAAAAATACTCAATAAAATACTGGCAAACAGACTCCAAGAACACATCGAAATAATTATCCACCGTGAACAAGTCGGCTTCATCCCAGGGATGCAAGTGTGGTTCAACATAGGAAAGTCTGTCAATGCAATACACCATATAAACAAACTCAAAGAAAAAAAAAACACATGATCATCTCACTAGATGCAGAAAAGGCATTTGACAAAATACAACACACCTTCATGAAAAAGGTCTTGGAGCGATCAGGATTACAGGGAACATACCTAATCATAATAAAAGCAATCTATAGCAAGCCAACAGCCAACATCAAATTAAATGGAGAGAAACTCAAAGCAATACCACTAAAATCAGGAACAAGGCAATGCTGTCCCCTCTCCCCATACATATTCAATATATTACTTGAAGTTCTAGCCAGAGCTATAAGACAACATAAGGAGATTAAGAGGATACAAATTGGAAAGGAAGAAGTCAAGCTTTCCCTATTTGCAGATGACATGATAGTATACATGAGTGATCCCAAAAATTCAACCAAGGAACTGATACAGTTAATAAAAACCTTCAGCAACATTACAGGATACAAGAATTGTTCAAATAATCAGTAGCCCTCCTATATACAATAGACAAACAGGCTGAGAAGGAAATCCGAGTTACTTCACCCTTTACAATAGCCACAAATGATATAAAATAGCTTGTGGTTACTCTAACTAAGCATGTGAAGGACCTAAATGACTAGAACTTTAAGTCCCTGAAAAAAGAAATTGAAGATGTCAGAAAATGGAAAGATCTCCCATGCTCATGGATAGGTAGGATTAACATAGTAAAAATGGCGATCTTACTAAAAGCAATCTACAGATTCAACACAATCCCCATCAAAATACCAACACAATTCTTCACAGACCTGGAAAGAGTAATACTCAAATTCATATGGAAAAACAAAAAACCCAGGATAGCCAAGAGAATCATGTACAATAAAACTACCTCTGGAGGCATCAAGATCCCTGACCTCAAGGTCTATTATACAGGTATAGTAATAAAAACAGCTTGGTACTGGCATAAAAACTGGCATGTGGACCAATGGAATCGAATTGAAGACCCTGACATTAACCCGCACACCTATGAACATATAATTTTTGACAAAGAAGCCAAAAATGTACAATGGAAAAAAGAAAGCATCTTCAACAAATGGTGCTGGCATAACTGGATGTCAATGTGTAGAAGGCTGCAAATAGATCCATATCTGTCACCATGCACAAAACTTAAGTCCAAGTGGATCAAAGACCTCAACATCAATCCAGTTACACTGAACCTGATAGAAGAGAAAGTAGGAAGTACTCTTGAACAAATTGGCACAAGAGATCACTTTCTAAATATAATACCAGTAGCACAGACACTGAGAGAAACAATCAATCAATGGGACCTTTTGAAACTGAGAAGCTTTTGTAGAGCAAAGGACATGGTCAACAAGACAAAGCGACAGCCTACAAAATGGGAAAAGGTCGTCACCAACCCCACATCTGACAGAGGGCTGATATCCAGAATATATAAAGAACTCATGAAATTAGACATCAAAATGCCCAACAGTCCAATTAAGAAATGGGCTATAGAACTAAACAGAGAATTCTCAACAGAGGAAGCTCAAATGGCTGAAAGACATTTAAGGAATTGCTCATCATCCCTAATTATCAGGGTAGTGCAATTGAAAATGACTCTTAGATACCACCTTACATCTGTCAGAATTGCTAAGATCAAACCACTGAAGATAGCTTATGCTCGAGAGGATGTGGAGCAAGGGGAACTCTCCTCCACTGCTGGTGGGAATGCAAGCTCATACAGCCACTTTGGAAATCAATATGGTGCTTCCTTAGAAAATTGGGAATCCATCTCCCCCAAGACCCAGCTGTACCACTCTTGGGCATATACCCAGGAATGCTCAATCATACCGCAAGGGCATTTGCTCAGCTATGTTTGTATCAGCATTTTTTGTAATAGCCAGAACATGGAAACATCCTAGATGCCCTTCAACTGAAGAATGGATAAAGAAAATATGGTGCATATACACAATGATGTACTACTAAGCAGAGAAAAACAATGACATCATGAGGTTTGCAGGCAAATGGATGGATCTAGAAAAAATCATCCTGAGTTAAGTAACCCAGACTCAGAAATACAGACATGGTATGTACTCACTCATAGTAGTATACTAGATGTAAAACAAAGATGACTAGACTGCTACACAACTGCATGGAGGCTACCTAGAAAACAGGACCCTAGGAAAGACTCGGGGATCACCTAATACAGAGAAATTGATGAGATCTACATGAACAACCTAGACAACAGTGGGAGTAATGTAGGGCAAGTTTCTAGGGAAAGAAAGCTTAGGGGAGCAGGAGATCCCAGCTGGATCAAGAACAGAAAGGGAGAACAAGGAATAAAAGACCATGATAAATGAAGACTGCTTGAGAAGAAGAAGAAGCAAAGTGCTAGAGAGGTCCCCAGACATCCACAATGATAATACTACTGTAGACTACTGGCAATTGTCAAGAGAAAGCTTGTTCTGACCTAGTCTGGTGATCAGATGGCCAAACACCCTAATAGTAGTGCTGGAACTCTCATCCAATAACTGATGGAAGTGGATGCAGAAATCTTTGGCCAGGCCCCATGTGGAGCTCCAGGAGTCCAATTTTCAAGAAAGAGGATGGAATGTAAGATTGTGAATTGTTGAGACCAAGTTTGGGAAAGCACAGGGACTAATAGTCAAACTAATAGAAATACATGAATTATGAACCAAAGCTGTGGAGCCCCCTATTGGATCAGGCCCTCTGGGTAACTGAGACAACTGAATAGCCTAAACTGTTTGGGAGGCACCCAGGCAGTAGGACCTGGACCTATCTTTTGTGCATGAGCTGGCTGTTTGGAACCTTTGGCTTACACAGGGACACCTTGCTCATCCTGGAAGGAGGGCACTGGACCTGCTTGTACTGAATCCACTAGGTTGAATTGAAATCCCAGGGCCCTGGAATAGATGGGAATGGAGAGGAGGGGCTTGGGTGTGAAGGCAGGATGGGGGAGGACAGGGGAACCCATTGGTGATGTGTAAAATTAAAACACAAATATAATAAATAAAAAAGGAGAAAAATGATAGATTATTGAATGTGCTTTTAAAAGACAATTACTAGTTTTAAGTACTTTACATTGGATTTGATTTTTGTATATTGTATACAATTTATATATATTGAGATTGATATTGTTAGAAAATGCTATAATGTATATTTCTAATCTTGTTCAAGATATTGTACTTTACCATTCATTTAAAAATGCAATGCAATTTTATGAACCTTGATTGTTATTATTAACAACTATTAGGATATAAAGAAATGAAAGTTAGTTGTTAGACATTACAATCGAACTTGTAGTCATATTAGGTGTGTTTTCAAGATTGAGCAGATATATTTTAGATCAATGGGTCATCTTCAAACCTTTCAGAGATCTACAGAATATGGCATTTAAAATGTTTTAATAACTTAGAAAATTTTTCTTTTTTTTATGACTATGAGACATGTTGGCTCCTGGCAGTAACAATCTACTTGAGAGAATATATGGGCATTGAAATAACTGCATTTGGAGTTACCTTTCATTTTGGCAAAAGTTAGCCACTGGACAAAAAACTATCCTCAAATTGACTGCTGACAAACAGGACAAAATGGACAGACAGGACATGAAACAAAATTCTACTGATTCTTGCCAAGACAAGTGTGGTTGTGGCTTTAACAAAAGGCATCTTCTGAGGCCAGGACAATATGACACCATCCCTGAAGTGGCCTTTGTAATTCGGAAAAGGTACAGTGCCCCTTTCATTAAAGGCAGCTTAACAGGCAAACAGGCAGTCGACTGATGGATTCTGATGTGCAGTGGAACAGCAGCTGAAACAGTTATTTTTGAAAGAGTAAATAAGCTGACAGAGTCAATGTTAGACTGGCATTTAATAATAGAGATGAAGCCACCCACAAGCTGAGAAGAAAGGGATTTGGTGAACAGGATGCCAAGACGTAGCCACACACACAAGCCAAAAAGAATTTACAGCTGAATTTAAAAAAAAATCAACAGTTTCCAGAATTTAAAATCAGGAATGATGACATGACACTAGTGGAATTCAGGTGTTTCTGGTATATGAACTACTCTCACCAAATGTCAAACTGTTGGCTTTGTGTACATCCTGCTTCACAAATAAGTCTGTCAGATATGCTAAGACTATAGGCTGAAGATGATGCCCCAACACTGTGGAGAAACCTTGTGTGACTGTCCAGGCAGCTGGCTGTTTCTGTCAACTCACATATTTTTTGGAACCTGCTTGTGTGCACTTCCTGTTTTTATTTTTTTTACGTAATATTATTTCCTTCTTGGGACACTGAGGGAGTTGAAAATTATATAATTATAGTAATTAGATAGTTATAGTTGAAAATTAGATAGTTACAGTTGAAGATTAGATTGTTATAGTTATGGTTTTCCTTGTTTCAGAAAAGAAACTCACTAATGAGTAAGTGCATAAATTTGAAAGACTTTATAAGATAGGTCTGTTAGTAATATACAATAGAATAGAAAGTGAATCAGGTACATTTTGGACTCAGCAAAATAGGATAGATAATGAAATTATTTTTTCTGAATTTGTCAAATGTAAATGGATTGGACATTGTTTAGGTATTTATTGCTTGTATATATTGCATACAGTTATTATACTTTATGTATATAGTTTTCTTATTTTAGTTATAACATTTTTCCTTTTGTCTTTTTATTAAAATAGAAAGGGGTAAATGTGGTGATATTTTATTTGTGCTGAAATGTGATTTTATTTGTAAGTTAATAAAGTTACTTGGGTGTCAGAGCTAATAGCAAGCCATAGCATAAATCTGGCAGTGGTAGCACATGCCCTTAATCCTGATCACATGACCAGCAGATCTCTGTGTGTGCAAGGACACCACCAGCATAGGGACATATGCCTTTAATCTAAATACCTACCATAGAGACCTGGAGTTCTGTATAGACAGGCAGTGATGAGGAGGTTATGTTGTTCGGTTTATAACCAATGAGAATGCAGAACAGAAAGTCAATAAAAAGACAGATAGATAGGAAGTAGGTATCTTTCAGAGGGAAGGATGGCAGTGGCAGCAAATGATAAGAAGACAGTTGGTTTTAGTCTCAGTTCTTAGCTACTGCTATGACCTCTTGGGCTTTTAACTGTGCATTTGGTCTATGTTTCTTATTTAGTAAGACCGTTACATCTACATTGATTTGTTCCAGATTAAGATACATCAGTTTTGACCAGCCAAGACCTCCTGAAAGTTGTATGATGATACCCTGGCCCAGATTATCTTATATCCAGAATGGTTTCAAGGCAACTGGCTCAGACAATACACCCTCACGAACTATTCCATAATCCTAAAATTTTCTTTAAGTCCCTATAAGATATAGCGCCCTCCTGCAGCAGGAAGTTGTAAAAGAAACTATGCCCAACTTCTCAAATATACCAAGTTGGCTTTGGAGATGAAATTGGCTCACTCCTTCTCGAAACCCAAGCATATTACTAAAAATTCAGTTAAGTGATTCTTGTGTCCCATATCAGAAGAGCCCTCTGGTGTGGGACAGAGAAAAGCCAATATTTTTATGAATGCAATCTCTGTCTAAAGAGAAAAGGGGGATAATATAGATAATGATAGGATAAGAGGGTAGATTGTTGAACCTACTTTTTTAAAATTTATTTTATAATTTAATTTAATTTTACATATCAGCTGTGGATATCCCTGTGCTCCCTCTTCCACCCGCCTCTGCCCTCACCCCCAGCCCACTCCCCATTCCCATCTCCTCCAGGGCAATTACTTTTAAAGAGCATTGACTTGTTTAAAATATTTTACATTGGTATGGATTTAGTTTATTGATACAAATTTAAAGTTAATTTTGTGTATATATATATATTATACCCTCATTGGAGGTATTATGTTTATGTAATTCATTTAGATTGTGATGGATAATTAAGAAATACAGATTAATAATTAGTCTTCTATGATAGTCAAACTAATAGTAATGTTAAGTTTTCTAAGTATACATAGATATAATGCAATTAGGTAGGTAATCTTCAAACACCTCAAAGACCTGCAAAATATGGCATTTAAAATGTTTTAAAAAATTTAGACTTTCTGGACAGTGAGACATGTCTGCTCCTGGCAGCACCAATTTACTTCAGAGAGGAGGATGGGCATCAAAGACAATTTATATGGAGTTTATCTTCTTCTTGGCAAAAATAGCCATTTGGGCAAGAACCTGTTCTTGTCTGGACTGCTTGATCAACTGGACATGCAGGACCCATAGGAAGGTGAACACTGAACTTTGTTTGGCAAAATGGTCTTTTAGGTTCCTCCTTCACAGAGGAAACTGCCAGACATTCTACAGGACACAGAGAAAAATGACTGGGAGACTCTAGCCCTGTGGACTGAAGACAGATGCCCCAACTTTACAGAGGAACTTTATATGACTGTCCAGCTGCCAGCTGTCTCTATCTACTATTGCAAGACTCCTGAAATTTGCTTGTGTCCTCCCATTTCTCAGGTAATATTATATCCTTCTGAGGTTTTTGATGTAGTTGAAAACTAGATAGTTACAATTTCCTTAGTTATTATGAGATGAAACCTTAGACTCACAAATATAAGATAGATAGGCTATCTTCTTTAATTTTGCCAAATACAAATAGACCAGACATTATAACTGTAATTCTTGCTTGATAATTGTTTTGTTATCTCTACTCTTACTATGTGAAAGTTAAAACCATCCTTTAAAACAAAAGGAAAAAGGGAAGTGCTGTGGATATCACTCTGTATAAATAAAATGCTAATTGGCCAGTAGCCAGGCTGGAAATATAGGTGGGATGAGCAGAGAAAAGAATTGTGGGAACAGGAAGGCTGAGACAGAAGACATTGCTAGCCCCTGCCATGAGTACCAACATGTAAGATGCTGGTAAGCCATGACCATGTGGCAAGGTATAGATTTATAGAAATGGGTTAATTTAAGATGTAAGAACTAGATAACAAGAAGCCTGCTGCAGTCATACAGTTTGTAAGCAATATAAGTCTCTGTGTGTTTACTTGGTTGGGTCTAAGCCACTGTGGGATTGGCAGATGAGAGAGACTTTTTCCTGACCATGGTTTAGGCAGGACTGGAGAAAAAATCAGCTACAGTTCTCTTTGTTTCTATTTTATTGATTTCAGCCCTCAATTTGATTATTTCCTGTCATCTATTCCTCCTGACTGAGTTTACTTCTTTTTGTTCTAGAGCTTTTCTGTGTGCTGTTAAATTGCTACTGTGAGATTACTCCAAATTCTTTATGTGGGTGTTTAGTACTATTAATTTTCCTCTTAGCTATGCTTTCAGAGTGTCCCATAAGTTTGGGTATGTTGTACATTCATTTTCCTTGAATTCTACGAAGTCTTTAATTTATTTCTTTATTTCTTCCTTGACCCATTGGTGATCCACTTGAGCATTATTCAGTTTCCATGAGATTGTAGGCTTTCTGTAATTTTTGTTGTTAAAATCTAACTTTAAGCCCTGGTGGTCTCATAAAATGCAAGAGGTTATTCCAATTTTTTTTTGTATCTGTTGTGATTGAGTATGTGGTTGATTTTAGAGAAGGTTCCCTGGAGTACTGTGAAGAAAGTATTTTCTTTTGTGTTAGGGTATAATGTGCTATAGATAGGTATTAATTCCATTTGAGTCATAATATCTGTCAGATCCCTTATTTCTCTCTTAAGTTTCTTTCTGGAGGATCTGTCAATTGGTGAAAGTGGGATGTTGAATTCTCCCACAACTAGTGTATGAGGTTTGACGTGTGATTTAAGCTTTAGTAATATTTCTTTTACAATTGTGGGTGCCGTTTTATTTGGGGAATAAATAATTGAGACTTCATCTTGGTGAATTTTTCCCATGATGAACATGTAATGTCCTTCCTGATCTCTTCTGATTGATTTTAGTTTGAAGTCTATTAGACAATAAGATAGCTACAAGAGCTTGCTTCTTTAGTGCTTTTGATTTAAAGTATTTTCCAGGCCTTTTACTCTGAGGTAGTATCTGTCTTTGAACTTGTGGTGTGTTTCCTATATGCAGCAGGATGGGTCCTATTTTCGTATCCATTCTGTTAGCCTGTGTCTTTTCATAGGTGAATTGAGTCTATTGATATTAAGGGATATTAGTGATCAGTGATTGTTAGTTTCTATTATCTTTTGGTGGTAGTGTGTGTTTGTTTGTGTGTGTGTGTGTGTGTGTGTGTGTGTGTGTGTGTGTGTGTGTGTGTGTTTATGTCCCTTCTTTGGGATTTGCTGCTGTGGGGTTATCTATTGCCTGTGTTTTTGTGGGTGCATCTGACTTCTTTAGGTTGTAGTTTTTCTTCTAGTGCTTTCTGTAGGGCTGGATGTGTGGATAGGTATTGTTTAAATCTGGTTTTATATTGGGATGTGTTGTTCACTCCATCTACCATGACTGAAAATTTTGCTAAATATAGTAGTCTAGGTTGGCATCTCTGGTCTCTTTGTGTCTACATTACATCTGTCCAGGACCTTCTGGCTTTTAGAGTATCCATTGAGAAGTCACTTGGCCTTTTTCCTTTGCTGTTCTTAATATTCTTTCTTGGTTCTATATGTTTAGTGGTTTAATTATTATGTGGTAAGGGGACTTTGCGGGGGTGTAGTCTATTTGGTGTCCTATAACCTCCTTGTATCTTCATAAGCATTTCCTATGGGAAAGTTTTCTTTCATGATTTTGTTGAATATATTTTCTCTGCCTTTGAGCTGGGATTCTTCTCCTTCTTCTATCCTTATTATTCTTAGGTTTTTCCTTTTCATGGTGTCTCACATTTCCTGGCCATTTTGTGTTATGACTTTTTTGGCTTTAGTGTTTTCTTTGACTGACAAAGACATTTCCTTTATTGTATTCACCATTTCAGAGATTCTAATTTCCATCTCTTGTATTCTGTTGGTTATATTTCCTGTTTGTTTACTCAGATTTTCTATTTCCATCATTCCCTCGGGTTGTGTCTTCTTCACTGCTTCTACTTCAATTTTCAGGTCTTTAACTGTTTCTCTCACCTGTTTCATTGCCTTTTCTTGTCTTTCTTTAAGGGTTTATTGATTTCTTCCATTTTTTTGTTTATCTTTTCATCAATTTCTTTAAGGGAATTTTTCATTTCCTATTTAAAGGCCTCTATCATCTTATTTTGTATAAGTTATTTTTACAAGTTATAATAACAAGTTATTTTTAAAGGCACTTTCTTCTGCTTCTTCTCTGTTGTGATTTTTGGTCTTGCTATTGTAGAACCACTAGGTTCTGGTGCTGCCATATTGCTCTTTATGTTCTTGTATTTTTGCCCTAGTATCTACTCATCTCTTTTTCCAATAGGTAAAAAATGTGCTTGTGTATGAATGAGCTGCTCTTGGTCCAATCTGTGCTTGTAGTGTTTTGTCTCTGAGGGCCACTCTGGGTCCAATCAGGAAAATGATGAGGTAGCAGGGTGATGGGTAAGATTTGGGTAGAGTGTCTGTTGTGCGTCTTGTAGGTTATAGGATCCAGTGAGGTCTAATGAATTATTTATGCCTTCTTCTTTGAGCACTGTTCTAATATTTCCCAGGAAAGTCCTGACTATATTAACCCTCCTGCTTTTAGGGAAATATCCTATCTACCTGAAGGTCTTCTTTGAAACCTGGAGGTTGTGACACATGTAAAGATGCCAGAGATCTCTTTATGGATCTCTGAGATATTCTTGAAATGTCTGTCCCCATACTTATGAACAAGATAATCAGAACAAATACAAGGTTTTTCCTACTATACCCTCAAGTGATTAAATGGCATATACAGCAACATTAGATTGGCTGGATTTACCTCTGTCTACACAGACTATATTGATGGGCAAAAGATAGTAAGGAAAAATGATAATAGAATGAGTTATCAGGACCTCCCTTTCTTAGAAAAGTTAACTTGTGCAGAGCCATTGTGGTATCATATGATGAAGGAACAAAAGAATGCCAGGATTAGACATACAAATAAATTCTATGAAGATATAAAACACAAACTTTGTATTATGCAAGAAATAATAACTGCAGCAGCTTTGTCCTGAGGATTTTTCTTGGACCTATTGGCATACTGATCATTAAAAGTTTATAATACCGGGTTGGGGATTTAGCTCAGTGATAGAGTGCTTGCCTAGCAAGCACAAGGCCCTGGGTTCAGTCCTCAGCTCCAGAAAAAAAAGTTAATAATACACTGCTTGGAACATGTTAGTCTCACTGGGCTAGTTTGAAGATTTTCTTTCTGTCTCACATCCTTGAAACCATAAGAGGTGCCAGCTTGAGAATGGGCTATTATATTCTTCTAGATTCTTAAAATCTGAGTTACTGGGATGATGAGGAAAAGGGGCTGCTATGTCATAGTTTATCAATAATGACTAAAAGATATGCAAGAGTTAGTGAAACACATGTTCGCGAACAGAAGTGTTATAATCTATGTTTTGGAGCAACATGGTTCTATGCATGCTTGCTGAATTTTCCATAAAGAAGATCCATGACTGACAGTCAGTCATAGCTATGAGATTTTCCTGACCCCCTTGCCTGACTCAATCCTTCCTTTGCCTACTCCTTG
The DNA here is from genome assembly GCF_903995425.1 of Onychomys torridus. Lineage (NCBI taxonomy): Eukaryota > Metazoa > Chordata > Mammalia > Rodentia > Cricetidae > Onychomys > Onychomys torridus. Next base: position 26,994,604 of record NC_050466.1, on the reverse strand, counting down.
TACACTGTCTGAAACCTGTCAATCACCCAGGCTGGGCCCTGGCATGATACCTGTATATAAGTACCACAACTTCAACAGAATAATTTCTCTGTACTAAAATTCCCCCATGCTTCATGTATTTATCACTACCTCTCATACAATCATGAATATTTCTTCCTTTGACACTATTTTGTTTTAGTTAAAATCATACAACATATAACTGTTTACTAACTTATTTCACCAGCAAAAAATATTTAGCTTTCTTCAGTCCACATTTTCATTGTAGGATGACTAATTTTTTACCATTAAATGTTCTATCATATGTATGAATTTCATTTTTATTCAAATATTGACGTATTGACAGTCTAGGAAGAACTTCCATATTTTTTGAAATTATGAATAGATACTCTTAACAATTGTGTACAGTTATAGTATGGCAGATGGATCCTACAGCTGAAAAATTCTGTTAGATTTTGTAAGGGGTAGTTGAACTTTCTTACAAAGTGACTTTACAGTTTGGTATCCATAGCAGCAATGGATACATATCCTGTTTGTCTATATTATCTATGCCAGTATTTGGAGTCATCAGTATTTCAGTTTCTAGCATTCTAATGGTTTTACAGTGGTATCTTTTCATTTTCAAAATTATAATTGCCTGATATGCCATTATGTTGAGAACATTTTCACATCCATCTATATTTGCCCTCTGTATTTCTCCTAGGTAATGTGTCTGTTGACGTCTTATATCCATTTTTAATTCTGACTTTTGAGTTTTAAGTATTTATCTGCCTCTCTTGAAACCATATTTCTTCTTTTATCTCTACCTTATTATAGTTTAAATTATACAATCCATAAACTTCTACTGACTTATTTCACCAGCAATAACATTTAGTTTTTCTTCAATCTACATTTTCATGATTCAGTGAATCGTAATTTTAATATTGACTACTTCATCATATGATTCCCATTTGTTCTACATGTTTTTAAAAGAAATCATTCTTTACTTAATTTTTCAGAAAAAAATTATCCTAATCTGTACTGTTTTTTTGAGCTGAGGATCAAACCCAGAGCCTTACACTTGCTGGCAAACGCTCTACCACTGAGCTAAAACCCCAACCCCTAATCTGTACTTTTAATTTACCTAATCATACATTTGATTTACCTAATCATACATTTCAAAGAGTAGAAGCATTAATGATAGCCCAATTATCATTTTTATTATATTCTCTTTTTGTTGCTATATCTAAAACATCATTGTAAATCTAATATCATTAAGACTATCCAATAGTTTTCATTTCATATTTCAACTTCTAGTATGTTTTTGGATACTCATTATTTACATGATAAGATGTATGAGTCTGAATTTTAATGTACAGTTCCAGTTCTTGTAGGACCATATTGTCTTCTCTTTCTTCACTTAGTTGCATCTGCTCTTTTTCCAGTATGACTTGTCAACTATATAGCCACACGGAATATGTTATTTTATATTAACTTAAAAATCCCTCTCCAAATGTAGGATATGATAGCTTTATAATCAGTCTTCCTTTTCAAGAATGTGAAATGTTTTCTTTAAAGCCTCAAGATTGTGTGTTCTTTAGTTACTATTATTATTTCATATATAAAATCCACTTTTAGTGTTAAGTTTAATATTTAGTATCATAATCAATTTTAACTTCATTCTTCATTAGCTATTTTCCATTTAAATTTTCAGTTGATATTTTGCTAATATAAAGGCAAGGTAATTGATCTATTTTGAATTTCTAACCTGGTAAATCATTATATATTTTCATATTATATATTCTACTGTCTTGTTGTTTTTAGTTGTAAAAAACAATCAAATTATAACCTCAGCTGTGTCTCTTTTCAAATATTTCCACAGAATATTTAATAATATTATTAAGCTACTGTACTTGTAATATCTTTCTAATTCATTTAACACTACATAGTTTAGAAAGAATATATGAGGTTAACTTGTTTTGTAATAGAAATGACTTCAGAAATTCAAGTTTTAGAATAAAGTTTGCTTGTTTATTTTTTTACTTGGTGTGACCTTTAAAATTTTAGTTATCTTTCATTCAAGTGTAGTCTTAAATGTTTCAAGTGTTTCTTTTTTTATACAAAGTACTTTCAAAAATTTATTTTGTATTTTGTTGCCACATTGACAATTTATACAATAATTGATAGTCTTCAGTTGTACTTTATCATGTTGATCTTTATGCTTATATTTTACAGGTTAGTATTCTGTTTATTTTGAACACTAATATGAAAAGGATAAATTGGAATTCTGTTTTTGTTTATGTTATGAAAGGATGCCAAATCCATATATAACATGGAAATAAAGAATAAGGGAATGTGAATCTAATAATTTATTTGTTGCTATCAAATGGAAAATTGCACCTTAACACATTAAATTCCAGAGAAATTTGAGTCATTTGAAGATAATTATCAGTGACTTCTTTTAAACATTTAAATATAGCCTGAATCAAGTATATGACTGAAGGTAAGCAGAGGCAATAGAACCAGTGTGCATACAATGAATGAAAACACATAGGAGATTAGACAAAAAAAAATGGAGGTAGTGCAATATATTAGGATCATGACTACCATAGACAAAAGTAAAGTCCTCAGCCAGGTACTATTTCCAAGCTCTGCCCCACAATGACACTTTGTCTGAGTAACTAACAGTTTAAACAGGTATTGAAATCAGATAAAGTATTCATAGAATTTGGGAATTATATTGTGATTATATTTTTGGAGTCTTACTGGGTATGGAAATAAATTTGAGCTCAAAGTAATTAAGATCATAACTTTTTATGAGCTAAAAACATGACTTTTCATCTGAGGCAATAGATATTATGAATACGGTAAGTACCATTGACAACAAATGTCCATGATCTATACATGGTAGTAACCTGGACATTTACTACTGAAAACACATTTGTTTGATCCAAAATATCATTAACATATTCACCAAACAAACTACAGGTTGCAATGTCTAGGTGACAAAAAATAAACACCAAACATGAACATTATATTTCATTATCTAGTATCCTTAAACCCAGCAAAGGATCCAAACATAAGAGACATATTACAAGTAGGAAACTGCTAACCCTAGATAACAGAACAATAAAAAGCAAAAGTATACATCTTCATGTCACAATATTCTGATCAATATACTAATCCTGAAGAAACACTAATAATACTTAGCAATGACTTTCCATTAAAAAATGGAGAAAAATATACAAAGAGATATGATATGACAGGAGTAATGTGGAAACTCCCAACTACATTGTGCTGGAATTTTCCATTCTATTTGCAACAATAAACATTTTTATAAGGTCAGAAGAAAAATAAATTCCACAGAATCAAAAAAATAATGAACTTGAAGCCAGGTATACAGAGGTATTTTAAAGTTAAGTAGTACATAATGTGGACTAGAGCAAAGCCAAACTGTGGAATAATGGTAAATAGATACCTCTTTCAAATTTCTTTCTAAAAGGAGTTTCCATTTAATTTATGAGGCACCAGTGAAGCAGCACATATCATTCTTGAAGATAAGCTTCAATAGATGGGGTATCAAACAGAGATTATAGATGTTCTAATATGTCATTCTTATTCTCCTAACCATTCTTCCTGAGTCTTGGTTTTAACATACCCACTAAGTCTTTCTTTGCAGTGTTATACTGGAAGCTTTATTTTTCTGGCTCTGTAAGTAGTGACTCCATTGCTTTAGCAACAGCAATTTTAGACCTTCACAATTCATTGCCTTTTGCAGTTTTGCAGTTATAATGGATACACGATGGCTTAATGTGTGTGTTGCTTAAAATACTCTAATACTCATTTAAAGTTGGTGATTGACCTAGTACACTAATTTATTTGTTAATTTTTCTGCATTGCTGGCAGGGTGAAGAGAGTGGTAATGGGAGGAACTGAGGGGGTGAATATGTTCAAAATACATTGTATAGAATTTTTAAACCTTAACAAAATATTTAAAAAACAGTAAAAACTTTCCATCATTTAAAATTTGGACAGCTTGTTATGGGATTCATAAGAAATTTTATCAGAAAATAATTTAATTTGATAAAATAAATTTGAGTCATTATTATCACCTGGAGAATATGCAGTTTTACCCCTGTGTCTGTAGTTTTCAAGGTCAAAAGTTCAGTAGAAAGTTGCATGCAACACATCCTATAATGGAGTACTTGTGTGACTCAGCATAAACCCTCTCTAAACTTGAGATTATTGTGCTTATTAATATAGTTTACATTTAAATTCCAGTCACTTAAATAATTGATTATAAAAGCATATGTTTTTGTGAAAGCTATGCAAAACAACAATTATTGCTGTAATAGTTATTAAACGTAATAGGAAACTCTCAGTACTGCTATCCACTTGCTTTGTCCTAGAATGTAGGGAACCTGCTTATAAAATTTGTGCTAATTGTAAGCAACAGACATTCATTTATGTTGTTTATTCAAAAAGAACTCTCAGTGTAAAGATGCACATAATACATGATTTAGGAAAATTTACATACTGTATTTCAGAGCCTAGGTAGTATATGTTATTGTATATGTATTCAATGATACACATTTTCAAAACTATACAGATAAAGAGTTCATAAAATGTAGATAAACCTTGAATCATTGTAATACCACTGGTAAGCTCCTATGTTTATCTTAGTTTTTATTATTACACATTTTTATTATGTTCATTGTAATAAAAATATATTTTATCACATATAGTAATTTTTATGTGACATTGAAGTAGATATTGCTCAATCTTATGTCAATATTTATAATTTTCAGTAATAATATATAGAAGAAATTGGTAAATTGGTAAATAATATCTGTTTATAAGTAAAATTGATATCCAGTTCATTCTTTGACACATTTTTGTAGAAAAGTAGGAGAAAAGAATGAACAAAATATTTTAAAGAAAACTTTATTAATGTAAAATATGAATTGAGGGGAAAGAAAATATGAGTTAAAAAATAAAAAACAAAGAATTAGAATGTCAAAGCTCCTTTTTAAATGATAATTTTCTCATAGAATTGCTATGACACTTCTACTACAGTGATTATAGTTCATTGAGTCATGCAAATGTTATTTTTATAAGTATTCCATGCATTAATTGTACACAATAATATGATGGAAATTGTTGCTGCATATTTTAAACGAGAACACAAAATAAAATATGTTCTTATGATAACCAATAGGGTATTAGAGAAAATACTACAAATATATTTAAATCAAATTTTACAGTTATGCCTTGAATGCAAACATTTATTGCCCAATGATTAAATTTTTATAAAAATAGAATGTGCCAATAATTCTCCACTGTAAAGGCAACATACAGTCATAAGTGTGCATTATAAAATGAAAAATTGATATGAACAACACATAAATTTGCAAATAATCATTTGAAAATAGCATTTAGTTTAAATTGTAGATGTGTTTATATTCTTCAAAATACCTTTATTTGCAATATTATATTAAGTTATACTATTTTATATTAACTTTGTTGTTATAGAATATTATTTTAAGATGTGTTACATTTGCTTATGCTGTGAAACATTTTTTTTCAAGTACAGGAGAAATGCACCTCAAAATGTGATTATTAAATTTTCAATATTTTTTGTTCATTTTACATATTAATCACAGATCCCCCTTTAATCCCTCCACCTGCTCCCCACAGCCTCTCTGCTCTCCCCTCTACTGTCACATCCCCCATCCCTTTCTCCAAAAGGGTAAGGCCTCCCTCCAATGGGGAGCCAGTTAATCCTGGTATATTCAGCTGAGGCAGGACCAAGACCCTTCCCGACTGCATCAAGGGTAAGCAAAGCACTTGACCATGGGTAATAGGCTCTAGAAAGCTGGCTCATGCACCAGGGATAGATCCTCATCCCACTGCATGGGGCCCCTCAAACAGACCAAGCTACACAACACTCTCCCATATGCAGAGGACTTAGTCTGGTACCATGCAGGTTCCACAGTTTCATTTTTATTTAGACAAAAAGGGGGCAATGTTGAAGAACATTATTGTAATATGTGTTACATTTGTTTATATTATGGAGCATTTTTTAATGATGCAAATATGTGTTGCATTATTTTATGTTTCATTTGTTTAACTCTGTGAATCTGTGTTATTTTGCCTTTCTAAAATACTGATGATCTAATAAAGAGCTGAATGGTCAATAGCAAGGCAGGAGAAAGCATAGGCAGGGATGGCTGGCAGAGAATAAATAGGAGGAGAAATCTGGGAGGTAAAGAATATAAAGCAAGAAAAGAAGGAAAGGAAGATGCTAGGGGCCAGCCATACAGCCAACCAGAGATTAAGAGTGAAAGTAAGATTTACAGAAGAGAAGGAAAAAGCCCAGAGACAAATAGTAAATATTAAAAGTTAAGAAAACTTGGCAAGAAATAAGCCAAGCTAAGGTTGAGCATTTATAAGTGACAGTAAGCCTCCATGTGTGATTTATTTGGGAGCTTGGTGGTGGGCCTCCCAAAAGAGCAAATACAACCAACACCACCTTATTTTATTGTTGTTAAAGTGAAGCCTAGAATGCTATAGTGTTCTGCCCAAGTTCACAGAAGTTAGCATCAAAGTAAATACTGAAAGTTTAAATCTCTGCAAAATTCAAGAGAAGACAGTTTATCATGTAATTAATTTTAGTGCCGTGGGATGTCTTTCTGTATGCTGTGAATATGTGTGACTCCCATTGGCTAATAAATAAAGCTGTTTGATCTATAACAAGAAAGCTTACAGCCAGGCAGGAAATCCAAGCAAAGATACAGAGGGAAGGAGAGCTGAGTTGGGAGAAACACCAGTCTCCATCAAAGGAGCAACAATATGCCAGCATACCAGTAATTTAAGATGAAAGAGCTAGCCAGCAAGAAGCTGAAGCCATAGGCTATACAGTTTGAAATTTATATAAGCCTTGGAGGGATTATTTTATAAGTGGCTGTGGGACAACAGGGCCAGGTGGGACTGGAGAAACTTCTAGCTACAATACGTTACTGTCATGCACATACTGAAACCCACTGCACTGTGTGAGCTCTGGGCTGGAATAATCTTGGCCACTGTGATATATGAAAACAATAGAACATAGCATGCACTGAATCTTTAGTGTTTTTTTTTTTTCCAGTAGAGGAGCACCATTTTCTTTACTCACATCCTGTTAAGTATAGAAAATCTTTTTGTCCATCTATGGATCTGTAAAGAAAGAGAGGAAAGTGTACAATACATGGGATTGTTTTATACCCACAGAGCCTTGATGACTATTTCAATATTTTTTCCACTGGAAGTTTAATGGTCTAGAAGCTTTCCTTGTGATATCGGACACTCCATTTTTCAAGAAATGCATTTGATTCTTTCACTCATTAATTAATTTGTTATTTGGAATCATTCAGATAGAATACTCATCATATTATAGCTCTCCCACTTATTAGATACAATATCTTGTATAAATTGCCTGCTTATTTAAGATCTCTGAGCTTCATATTTTTTATTTGTGAATCTGAGATAATGGATAATAATGTATTTACCATGAATAAATAAATATATATATATATATATATATATATATATATGTATATATAATTATTATATACTTTCTACTAAAAAATACATAGTAAAAACTTCATTCCTCATAGAGATAAAAATAGATGTGAAGAATAACCAAAGATCTAGAATAGAAGTACATTTTCCACTGCATCAGAAAAGGTAATTTATTCATAGCTCTTGAATCATAAGCATAAGTTAATAAGATTCTCAAAAATATATCAGGTGTGGGATTGATATCAGACACTCTCACTGCATTAAATGTATAACTCACACATGGTCAACTATGTAGCTTTACATTCATTCCTGTGAGAGAACCATCTCACGTAGTAATTGCCATATTTTATAAATGAGTACTTTAAGAAAATAGTATAATAAGCTTCATTCAGTTGTTAACATTTGCTTTCTCTACCCAGTTACACAGTAGGAGTATACTCAGGTCCTCTCACATTTGAATTTAAGGAAGAAGATGTACTTTCTTTTGTTCAATAAATATGAACAAAGACTATAGTCCATATTCTTGTATGAAGTTAAAGCAGAAATCTCTATATTGTACCATCTTTTTAGATGTTTTTCAAGGAATTATGCTTGTTTACTCCATAAAATGTAATTGCAGAACATTATAATTTCCATGGTCCTGGACTGTGGAATCCCCTGAAAAAAGACAAGTGCTTGATAGAAGAGTTTATATAACTAGGGGACTTGTACAAGAAACAAACTCACATTGTGTTAACATACTGAGATATAGGACTTGATGTGCCATATTATATCTGTCATATAGATCCTTAAAACTAATCCCAGTTGAGGTACAAAGTATGGAATATAAAGGATCCTTATCAATATATGGATCCAACATTAATCAATGTAGGAGCCACAAATAATGTGCTCTCTGAATTTCAACTCTGATTACTGATCTATTCAGTATAATAATTACATTGTAGACTTTTCCAATTGCAAACAACCTATGAATTTAGTGAAGCTTTCCAAGCTTTCATTTTTTAATTACTATTTATCATTTTTAAAAGCGATATTTATGTGAAATATGCCAAATTAGTCCTTTTCACTTTTTTCTTCCACCATCACCAGAGCAAAAAATTAGACAGTTGAAATTCATTCTCATGCACATGGAAGGCTTAGAAGGTTTAGTGGATAATAGAGTCCAAATAAGGGAATTTTGAACATTAATCCAGAAAGAGTTGAAAATTTCAAATATATCTATCATCGTGTGCATTGTGAAACATATATGTAGTCAGTTAGGCTTGCAAGGCTTCTATAATGGTTGGAAAACTTGTGAACACAGGTGGATTAAGAACTCCTTGCAGGGCTGGGCAGTGGTGTTCACTCCTTTAATCCCAGCACTTGTAAGGCAGAGTTAGGTGGTTCTGTGTGAGTTCGAGGCTGGCCTGGTCTACAGAACGAGATCCAGGACAGGTATCAAAACTACACAGAGAAACAATGTCTTGAAAAAAACAAAACAAAATACCTCCTTCCTTCACCATCTAGTGATTAAGCATTTACTGTGGATAAATATCCATGTTATTGTTTATCTCAGTGCAGTTCTTGGATTTTTTTTTCATTTTATTTTCCCTTGTGTATGTCAGACTTATCTGGTATATATTTAAATAGTAATATCTATCCTTTATTCATTGAAAACACTTAGTTTGATTGGCGAGAAATTTCCGTGTGTGTGTGTGTGTGTGTGTGTGTGTGTGTGTGTGTGTGTGTGTTGTTAGTTTCTCTGTTCAGAAAACCTGGAATCAAGGCCATCTTCATTTATTAAAAGTGATGATGCCAGGATGGGAGCCTCAGGATTGCTACATTAAAAGTGAGTGATAAGGGGGACATATATAGGTGAACAGGAATAATTTTAGTACAGCGTTTTGATTTCAGGTTTATTGTGACTTGTCACAAGCGTAAATGAGACATTTGTGGACATCTATTCATTAGTATCTATTTTTGATAGATAAAAATATGCTTAATATATCATTTTCAGCATTATATTATTTTACAATGTTTTTATTTACCTTTTTACATAATTATATTATTGCTAGCAGCATTCTTTTATGCTGTGAAGATAAACTTCGATGGGGGATATATATTATATCATGATTCTATGGCTTCATATTTAATTAAATTATCAGTAGTTGTAGGATATTTCCAAGGAAGTTTATTATATTTTTTGATATAATCCCTTTTCTGTTGCCCCAAATTTCTAGTTTTCGATGTACATCTCAAATTTACAGCCATATTTTATCTTATAAGTTCAATGGACACTTTGGGAATAAAATATTTGGTTGTACATTTACTGCCCTTAGATAACTTAAATCCTGCCAATCTATAAGCATCTTTCTGTATGTCTGTCATCTATATATCTATCAATCTATCCACCAATAACATATCTATCATGGAATATATACCATATCTATCATGGAATATATACATGTTCCATTTTGGCATTGATTTTGGTAATAGGGTTTTCTTGCTACGTAGTTCAGACAGGGCTCACAGTCATGGTGTACCTGCCTTATCCTCTCATGTCATGTAGTACATGATGCATTTACAAACATGAACCATGTCTAGCTTGCACTTCTAATTAAGATAAATATGTTCTATATATTGTCCAAATTATTTTTATCTCTATGATTGCAAATCTTTGTTGTCAACTTGGCATACAGAAAGGTATTGCCCCATAAGATTGGCTTGTGGATAAATCTGTAGGAGATTTTCTCAATTCAACCTACTGTGTGCAGTGTTATATCTAAGCAGGTGGTCCTGGGATGTATAAAATGCTAGCCAATCATGTTTAGGGAACAAGCCAGAAATTTGTGTTCCCCTTAGATTTCAGCTTATAGCTCCTGCATTCAGTTCCTATCCTAGCTTCCCTTGATACAGTGTAACCTGTAAGGATAAAATAAAACCTTTAATTTGCTTTTGATCATGTTTGTTCTAATCATAGTGATAAAGAAGCAAAGTAGAATAAGCCCATGAGTTTGGGAATACTCAAGGCCTGCCCCCCAGTGTATGTAGCTGCTTAATGGGAAACTCCTCATGGATGCGTAATAGACTAATACACTTCTAGCCCATTCCAATTCCTGCATGTTGGCTCACAATTACTATAAACATGTTCTGCCTGGAATACATAAAGTTTCTAGACAAAAAAGAAATAACACCTCAATGAGTAGAGAGCAATAAATAAACTCAAGGCAGAAATTACTAAAATGGAAACCACCAGAACAAAAGAATATAAGGAACCAATGAAACAAAGAGTTGTGGGTTTTTTGAGAAAATAAAATTAACAAACCATTAGCTAAAGTAACTAAAAGCCAGAGAGAGAAGATGCAAATTAACAAAATTAGAGACCAACAGACAGGAAATACAGATGGTCATAAGGACACACTTTAGGAAACATTACACTACTGAATTTGAAAACCTAAAAGAAATAAATTTCTTAATAAATACCACCTAATAAGTTAAATTAAGATCAGAGAAGCAGTGCAAACAGACCTCTAAGCCATAGTCTATTAGAAGCAATGATTAAAATTCCCACCCCCAGGGCCAGATGGTTTTAGCTCAAAATTCTACCAGACTTTCAAATCATAGTTAATATCAATACTCCTCAAATTAGTTTACAAATAAAAACAGAAGAGATAATGCCAAATTCATTTTGTGAGATCACAGATACTCTGATACCAAACTCCATTAAAACCCAACAGAAAAAGAATTACACTTCAATTTCCCTTATGAACTTAGATGTAAAACTAAACAATAAATGCTTTCAAACTGAATACAACATCACATCAAAAAGATCATTTTGATTACCAGAGATGCAGAATGGTTCAAAATATGTAACTCAAGAAATATAATCCACCATAAACAAACTGAGAAAAGGAAACCATGATCTTTTCATTTGATGCAGAAATTACCTTTGACAAATTCAACACTTCTTCATGAAAAAAATTCCTGCACAGATTAGGGATACAAGGGGTATACCTCAACATAATAAAGATAATTTATAATAAGGCAATAGCCAACATCAACTTAAACGGAGAGAAATTCAAAGCTATTCCACTAAAATTAGGAACAAGAAAAAGTTGTCCACTCTCTCCATACCTATTCAACATAGTACTTAAAGTCTTAGTTTGAGCAATAAGACAAATGAAAGGGATAAAAGGGGATACAATTTGGAAAGGAAGAAATGAAAATATCTTTATTTGCAGATCAAATGCTAGTATATATGTATGACCCCAAAACTTCCACCAGGAAATGCCTACAGCTGATAAACTCTTATAACAAAGTAGCTGGATACTAAATCAAATCACAAAAATCAGTAGCCCTTCTATATGTAAATGACAGATGGTTTGAAATAGAAATCAGGGAAACACATTTCATAATACCCTCAAATAATATAAAATATCTTGGGGGTATCTCTAACCAAGCAATTCAATGAGGAATACACATTGCTGATGGGAGGAATATTCATATAGCCACTATGGAAATCAGTGTGACAGTTCCTCAGAAAGATAGGAATAGATCTACCTCAAGATAGGTGGTGGTGGCACATGCCTTTAATCTCAGCACTCAGGAGGCAGAGCCAGGCGGATTTCTGTGAGTTCAAGGTCAGCCTGGGCTACCAAGTGAGTTCCAGGAAAGGTGCAAAGCTACACAGGAAAACCCTGTCTTGAAAAAAAAATACAGATATATCACCTACAAGCTTGTACCCAAAGATGCTTCATCTTATCACAGAGATAGTTGCTTAACCATGTTCATTGCAGATATATTCATAATAGCCAGAAGTTGGAAACAACCAAGATGTCTTTCAAGAGTAGAATGGATAGAGAAAGTATGGAATATTACTCAGCTTTGAAAAATGACATCATAAAATTTTCAGACAAATGGATGGAACGAGAAATAGTCTTTCTAAGTATTCCAGAACCAGGAAGACAAATATTGTATGCATTTGCTTATATGTGGGTATTAACTGTTAAGTCAATGATAACCAAGATACAATACATAGAACCGCAGAGGGTAGGTACATAGTAAGAGATTAGAGGGAATAAACAGATTTCATTAGGAGAGGGAAATAGAATAATTATGCATGGACAGAGGGCTGGAAAGGTAGATTCAATAGGGGGGAGGGAAAAGAGATATGTAAGGAAATATAGGGAGAGACAGTTACAATTAAGGGGCATTTCAGGATAGTATGGAAACTTAATGCAATAGAAACTTCCTATAATATGTAAATACGAAGGCAATCTAAATGACATCTCCAAGTAATGGTGGTGACAGAGTCCCAAATGGCCATCTCTTGCCACCGTGGAGCTTCCAGTATGGGGATTGTGTTAAATCTGAATCCCATGGGTATACACAAGCCATGCAGGATTTTGCCAAGTCTATGGATTGATCACCACAAATTGATGGTGAAGTTCAATACCTGAGAAAACACCTACATAACTCCTTGAACATGGAGATAATGAACTAGTGCCTACAGAGCTTTCACATCTACATTCCAGTATCTTTGGTACAAGATGCTACTCTGCATGAAATAAAATGAAAAACTTTAACACCAAGCCACCTAGAAACCCTTTGATCTACAATGGTATGCTGCCTGTAAGACATACCAGAGTGATGGTGGCACAAAGCTTGTGTGAGTAACCAACCAATTACTGATCTGATATATGACCGACTCCACAATAGGGAAATCATACCTGCATGGCTGACCAAGAATTTGAGGCTAGATAGGACATGGTTACCAAAAAATCCTGCTCTAAAAAAAGAAAAAAACAAAACAAAACAAAACAAAATAAAAAAAACCATAGTGATAAAATGACTTCTAATGATATTTTACAATACTCATAGATCATCACCGTACTTAGCATTCACCATTGAATTTTTTTTTAATCCCTCAGATGGGAACAAATGTAGAGACCCACATCAGACATTACACAGAGAGTGAGAGACCTTGGAACTCTGAGACATAAATGAGAGGCCTCCATTAAATACCTCCTCTCATAGCTTAGGGAGCTATGCTGAAGAGGAGCCAGAAAGATTGTAAGAGCCTGGGATGAAGGATACTAGGAGAACAAGGCCCTCTACATCAATGCAAGTAAAGCTCATATGAACTCACAGAGTCTGAAGCAGCATGCACAGGGCCTGCATGAGTCTGCACCAGGCGGGTCCTTGGTGTTCAACTTCCAGTTTAGTGTTTATTAATTAATTAATTTGTTTGTTTGTTATTTATTTACTTATTATTTATTTATTATTATTTTATTTTATATATCAGCCATGTGTTCCCCTGTCCTCCTCTCTCCCGCCAATGCCCCTGCCTTCCTCCAAGCCCACCTCACATTCCCATCTCCTCCAGGACAAACACTCCTCTGGAGATTCAGCTCAACCTGATAGATCCAGTCCAGGCAGGTCCTCCCAGGCTGAGCAAAGTGTTCCTGCATAAGACCCAGTTTCCAAACAGCCAGCTCATGCACTAAGGACGGGTCCAGGTCCCATTGCCTGGGTGCCTCCCAAACAGTTCAAGCTATTCAATTGGCTCAGTTATCCTGAGGGCCTGATCCAGTTGGGGGCTCCTCAGCTTTTGGTTCATTGTTCATGTATTTCCATTAGTTTGGTTAATTGTCCCTGTGCTTTTTCCAATCTTGGTCTCAGCAATTCTCACTCATACAATCCCTCGTCTTTCTTGCCAATTGGAATCCTGGAACTCCACCTGAGACCTCACCAGTTATCTGCATCCACTTCCATCAGTCATTGGATGAGAGTTCTAGCACGATATTTAGAGTGTTTGGTCATTCAATCACCAGAATAGGTCAGTTCAGACTTTCTCTTGACCATTGCCAGTAATCTACAGTGGAAGTATCTTTGCGACAGCCTACAGAATGGGAAAAGGTCTTCACCAATCCCACATCTGACAGAGGGCTGATATCCAGAATATATAAAGAACTCAAGAAATTAGACATCAAAATGCCCAACAGTCCAATTAAGAAATGGGCTATAGAACTAAACAGAGAATTCTCCACAGAGGAAGTTCAAATGGCTGAAAGACCTTTAAGGAATTGCTTAACATCCCTAATTATCAGGGAAATACAATTCAAAATGATTATGAGATACCACCTTACACATGTCAGAATGGCTAAGACCAAAGACACAGAAGACAGCTTATGCTAGAGAGGATGTGGAGCAAGGGGAACTCTCCTCCACTGCTGGTGGGAATGCAAACTTGTACAGCCACTTTGCAAATCAATAAGGTGCTTCCTTAGAAAATTGGGAATCCATCTCCCCCAGACCCAGCTATACTACTCTTGGGCATATGGGATCTCTGAGTGTGTAAATGAGCAGGTCTCTGATTCTTGTGACTTCCCTTGGGCTCTTTTCTTTCTGTTTGTTTGTCCAACATTGACACGATAGTTTCTGTTTTACTTAATATTTTATTTTGTTACACTTTTAAAAGAAAGAAAAGATTGAATGAATGAATTAATTAATCAACAAAAACCTTGCCACTAGTGTAATGGTTAACAACCAAACTGTCATAGTTGCTGGGAGAGGGAAAATCAGTTTTCTTCAGTGGAGTGTGATACTGGGTATATTAACTGCTCCAAGTCATTCCTCATGTTCCTGACCAACATATAATTGACTCCACAACTTTTTTGTGTGATTTTATTTGATTACAGTTTGGTGTAAGACATCATGTTGGGGCATTTTTATTTTGTTTTCTTGATTTCATTGTTATACCAACTTTTTTTTTCTTTGAGAAAGAACTTAAAGTTGGGTGGGAAGGGAGGAAAAGAGTATCTGGAAGGACTTGGGAAAGGGAGGAAAAGAGTATCTAGAAGGACTTGGGGGAGGGGAATAATATGATCAAAATATATTTAAATTTTTTTCTCCTTTTTTATTTATTATATTTGTGTTTTAATTTTACACATCAGCCATGGGTTCCCCTGTCCTCCCCCTCCTGCCCCTACCCCCACCTTTCCCCCAGCCCCTGATGGAAGTGGATACAGAGATCCTCGGCCAGGCTCCAGGTGGAGCTCTAGGAGTCCAATTGTCAAGAAAGAGGAGGGACTATAAGAGTGTGAATTGTTGAGACCAAGATTGGAAAGGCACAGGGACAAATAGCCAAATTAATGGAAACACATGAATTATGAACCAAAGGCTGTGGAGCCCCCAGCTGGATCAGGCCCTCTGGATAAGTGAGACAATTGAATAGCTTAAACTGTTTGGGAGGCATCCAGGCAGTGGGACCTGGACCTATCCTTAGTGCACGAGCTGGCTGTTTGGAACCTTGGACTTACACAGGGACACTTTGCTCAGCCTGGAAGGAGGGCACTGGACCTACCTATATTGAATCCACCAGGTTAAATTTTAAAATTATGTCAGGTAATCAAAATATAATGGGAACAAGAAAATCATAAGTCAAATGCAAAACTCTGTGGAAAGCTTAACCAACAGAATAAATTGAGAGAAAGAAATATCAAAGTTTGATGACAAGTAAGAGGAACAAGAATACTCCCATAGGGACAAAGACAAAATAACACTATGAGGAGTAATTCCAAAATGTTAGTGACAATTTAAAAAGATTGAATTCATGGAAAGCGTGCATAGAATCAAAAGAAGAATCTTGTTATAAATAATCATATCAAGGCCGGGCATTGGTGGCACACACCTTTAACCCCAGCATTTAGGAGGCAGAGCCAGGTAGATCTCTGTGAGTTCGAGGCCAGCCCGGGCTACCAAGTGAGTTCCAGGAAAGGCACAAAGCTACACAGAGAAACCCTGTCTCAACCCCCCACCCCCCAAAAATAATAATCATATCAAATGTTTCTCAGAAAAGAGATGTGGATCAGGCACAGGAGGCATTAAGGATATGAAACAGAAAAGAACAGAAAATAACTTCTCTTCATTAAATTATAGCCAAATTATAATATATAGAAACAAGTTACCTTGAAAGTGTCAAGTTTGAAACACCAAGTCACCAAGAAAGACCCAATAGCCACCCGGCTGTAACCAAGCCAAACAATGTAATAATTTAAGGAGAAATAAAAGTGTCTTCTGATAAAATAGGCAAAGAAATTTATGATATTTTGCAATGTGCAAACAATATTGGTACTCTACCCTGTTCAATAACATTTATACCCAATAGCCCACGTGGAGAATGGAACTAATGAGATTTTTGGCAGTCACATTCTTTTATTAAATGGGATAAACTTCCATTGATACAATAGTATCTGTTTTTGGGAAAATGCACCTACAAAATCATAAGTTAATCATCCCTGTGATATACCAGAACAGATATTGAAAGTGAAGTCCTTGTTATTGTTTTTTCTCCTTTTTTATTTATTACGTTTGTGTTTTAATTTTACATATCAGTCATGGGTTCCCCTGCCCTCCCCCCTCCCACCTCCACCCCCACTTTCCCCCCAGCCCCTTCCCTCCATTCCTATCTCCTCCAGTGCCAAGACTCCTCTGGAGATTCACCAAAAGCTGTGAAGCCCCCAACTGAATCAAGCCCTCTGGATAAATAAGACAATTGAACAGCTTGAACTATTTGGGAGGTATCCAGGTAGTGGGACCCGGCCCTGTCCTTAGTGCATGAGCTGGTTGTTTGGAACCTTGGGCTTACACAGGGACACTTTGCTCAGCCTGGAAGGAAGAGACTGGACCTGCCTGTACTGAATCCCTGTTATTGTTTTATTTGCCTTACTCACCCCCAACTGTTCCATTAGGATGTTTGCATTCTTTACTTTGTATTTACCTGACAACACTTCTAGTAATTACTGTAGTTAGGAGGGAGTATGGATGGAATAAAGTTAGTTGTAAGATCCATGAGACAATTTTAGAAAAAGCATGAGATAATATATAGTTTATAATGCTCAGGCACTTGATTTATAAACCAGAGGCAATGCTTTGTATAGGAAAAATATTATTCTAGCTTTTCATTTTCAAGGGCTCTGTTTTCTTAACTGTTCCACATACCATCCAGGACTCCATAAATTTGAATTTCTCTTTAAAATGTATATTGAAAATTCTTTACAAAATTCAGACCCTCAAATGCATACACACTAGCTCATGTTGGTGCAAACATATGAAGACTTTCCTTGATTTACTTGTGTTGACTTTGTTAAAATTAAGAACATATGTTTATTGAGTGATTTATGGTTACTGTTGTTATTATCATTACCCTTGCTAAAAACTTTGTCTACTAATACAACATTATATAAACAAGCACATTTTTCTCTAGCACATATGCTATACTAAATAAATGATCATTTAAAGCTGAGGAAAAAGCTCAGTGGTTAAGAGAACTTGCTGAGCAAGCACTATTAGTTGTATCCAAGTCCCTTCTACCCACATGAAAATCCGGGAATGGTTGTGTATACCATTAAGCCCAAGATTGTGTTGGAGGCAGACAGATCCTTGCAACTAGCTTTCCGGTCAGCCTAGACAAAAAGTAAGCTTCCAGGTCAGTGAGAGATCCTGTCTCAAGGTGATAAAGTGGAGTGCAATAGACAACCACACCCAATGTTTACCTCTAACCTTCACATATGTGCAGACATGTGCATACCCCCACACTCACAAGCATATTACCATAAATACATAAATCATAAATATGATGTACACATGGACAGACCATAGCAGCACACACACACACACACACACACACACACACACATACACACACTTTTTTGGGGGCAAAAAATAGTTAAACTGCTTTATCATTAAGATTTTCACCTCTTGTCGTTGCCCTTTTATGTTATGGTGTGAATTTGTGCCAATCACAGATGAATCTAGAAGCAAGGACCTAAGTTGAAAACTCCTATTGAAAATCCAACTATCAGAATAAGTACCTACTAAGTGATTTTTAATGTAGTCTTTAGACTACAATTGGCATTTGGTAAACAGTTTTCTATAATATTAATGAGATGTATTTATATTTGTGTTTTCATATAGTATGATTACCTGTTCTTCATTTACATCTGCTAAGGTTGCAGTTGTGGAATGCCACATTTTTATTAAATACATCCCTGCAGTATTTGCACTGTTGTTAATAGCGATTCTGTATACTCTTGATCATACATTATACCTCAATAAATACATAAGAATTAAAGGAATCTATGTAAATATAGTAGTATTTGTTTTATTTTGATGTGTTAGACTAATGTGTATTTTCTCTCCTTTGATGCAAAGGCTGTTTCCCAGTAATACTGTGTTTTTTGATGATAAAAGCATAAGAACATATATAACATATTTTCTTCAACTCCATCAACCACTAATAGTAAATATTCATGAGTATTGAGTTATTGTGTTAATTTAAGGAATAGGAAATTTAAAATATTGCATGAAATGCCTTTGGCATAAAGAAGTAAATATTTAAAATTGATCACAATATTGTGATTCTATAGCTTAAAAATAATGGATATTTCTAGCATTTTAAAAGTTAAAACCAAGAATAACCAGCATTATATGTATAATAACATTTATTTAGGTTTTGACAATATGATAAAATATGATTTGATATTAATTCACTATTTAATTTTTGTGTATTTAAGAGAAGTAAAACATGTGCAACAGTATCTTCTCATTCTTGTATTCATGTGTAGTTAAAATTTCCTCACCATAATTTCTTCTTTCTTTTAACATGTTCAAACAATAACACATGCTACTACTGTGGAGCTTGGCTGGGAATGAAAGTAGTAGTCTTTTTCTTTGCAATATTTTAAAGAAAACTCTGGTGATGGATATTATTTTCTCTGAGAATGGAAAAACCATGTCCCTGTTTGGTCCTTGATGTGCTATTCTTTATACAGGTGCAAATTTTGGGTAAAATGGGCATACATTTTCACTTATGGGGTAAACTCTGCAATTTTCTGGGAAGCTAATTAACAAGCTGATTAAAGCACTTACTATGAACCATAACTGCTTGTGCATCCTTCAAGTATGATTTGTGTAACTAATAGTACTTCAAGAAAGATTGCAAGCTTTAAATTTGGCAAGCCATGAAATTGCACAGATCTCCTTACACTCTCGGAAGTTTATTTTATATTTTTCTTTCTGAGAAACCTAATCCCAGGTCATTCAATTAATCATGTTCAATAGTGCACATATGCTGGTATCCATCTGCTGAAAGCTGCCATCAAGTGACATTGTCTTGTAACTAGATTTCTAAATGATTTGGCATGCATGCAACATAGTCCACCTTCTGTTTCAACTTATAAAAGATATTCTTCCATTTTGATTTGCTCTTTATTATAATGATTTAGAACACTAATACACTAGGCACTTTTTATTCAAATGCTTGACTTATTTGAATGTGCATGTACTTTTCAGAGGACAGAACAGTCTTTATGTCATTTTTCCACTTCATAATAGTGAAAGATTAAATATCCCTGAACTTTCCTCAGCTTCTAGAATTTATGATTACAGAGTCTATGGATTTTGTTACCATTCAGTCTTCTTTCCGAATACTACTCTTCATTTTAGCATAATCTGTATAACTCCTCACAAGGTAGTACTTACAAAATAAGGCAACTGCTATGGTTAAGACAACTATACTAAGAATAATGGGAATAAATGTTTCCCTATGTTTTCAGGATCATATACCTTTCCTTTATAAAACTTATTACTATTTGCAGATATATACCTATTTAAGTTGACTTCAGTAATGTTTTCCTTTTTTACTAAATAGTATATCTTACAAAGGTTGGGGCTTATTCTCATTCAAATCATGATTCTCAGTTCCTAGGAATGTACAAACCATATGGTTGATGTTCATTTTACTGTTTGATTAAACCTGATGATGATTTACATTAAGTTTTGTTTAAAATTTTTCCCATATATTTGATTGGTATTTTTATATAATGACTTTTTACATTAAAAAGACTCAAGTCAATTCAGAAGATTGGGATCCTATTTCTAAAATTCATGGTGTCTTCAGCAATGGGACTTACCTCCACTTCTGAGGGGCAACCAAGGGCAACAGCATGAGTTTTTTTTTTTTTAGAGTCTTTTAGACAGCCCTGGGCAATGACTAAAAGGAGGGTTTCTAGTGTCTGGTATCGGGGTTTGTTATGTGGCCTTAGGGACCATCAGCTTAGACCAGAAAAGTCCATTAAAATTACATATGTATATTTATATACAGAATGATGTGCATTATAGGGTTGGGGGGATATATAGTTGATAGTATGATTCCTTGTTTTTTTTTTATTTTTTTTAGAAATCCTTATTGTTATTTTACCCACCTTCCTTCTTCTCCTGTATTTATCTCCTCATCCCTTCCCTAAAAATGCCCTCTTTACATACTTCCCCTATTAGATCATTTGTAATCTGCCACTCCCCTTTGTTTTCCTCCCAATTTATTCTTTATTTACTCATTCTCTCTTCCTAAAGGGCTCCCCTTCTCCAATTTCTCTAATCAGATTATTTATAGCCTACTAGTCCATATGCATTATTGAAAATTATTCAGCTGTAACGAAAAATGAGTTCTTGAATTTTGCAGATAAACAGATAGAACTAGGAAAGATCTTCAATAATGCATATGCACAAACTTTTCATTATCCATTTACTGATTGTAGGATATTCAAGTTCTTTCCATTTTATACCATTGGGAATGGAACAGTAATACATGTAGCTGATCAAGTATCTGTGGAATAGGATGTCAAGTCTTCTGAGTACATGCCAAGGAGTGGTAGAGCTAAGTCATTTGGTAAATTTCTTTAGCTTTTTGAGAATTCTTCCCATTGATTTCCATAGTGGCTCCACCAGTTTGAAATCCCATCAACAGTGAACAGGAGTTTACTCTTCTCTGCATCTCTTTCATGCCCTCTTACTGTGGACTAGCATTCATGGTAGAAGATGCCATGCAGTCTTCCAAAGGAAAGAGGGAGGCAATGAATTGTCTTAGTCAGCTACGATGGCTCTGAACTACATCTATAGCATAATAACCTTAAAGATGACAAGTGGCACAAAAATCTTGATGGTAACCAAAAGTTCTCTAAATGGACTTAAGATCCACCCAACAAAAGGAATAAAAAATGTTCATTGTACTAGAAACCTAGCTAACTACTCAGTGCTGGTGAAATTGTGGTTATTGGAGTAGAATCTGCAACCACTAATTTACTAAAGCATAATCCCTTACAATAATCTAAACATTTTATTATACTCATATGTAGTTGTAGAACTCACCCCTTTGCAAGGAAACAACTTTTTGCAACAGATGGAGACCACTATAGATACATCACTGTTAATCAAAATGCTGAGTCCCGATGCATCTGCAAAGCACACTTGCACCAAAGGCTAAGGAAACTTTGCAGAAGAGGGTGTAGAAATGATTGAAAGAGCCAGAAGATCCATGAGTTTGCTCTGAGATGCTGTCTCCTAGTAGTGTCACAAGATATACCCCAAAAAGTCTCACTAATATGATTGCCCGAATGTGATTTTAACAAGGATGACATCAATGATATGCCAAAGTGGATAGGGAAAGCTGAAAATCCCTGAACCCTACATAAAGAACTACAAGCAAATGAGAAATTCTATAAACAGAAGAAATAATCTTTGCCAGGGAAGTACACACCAGTTGATCAGCACTGAAAACATACAAGTAATATTATATGGACTCAGAGTTTGTTTAGAAATACATATGCATATACAAATATATATATGCATACAGTAACAATTAGTGAAAAAAGTAGCCATGAATTTAAAGCAGAATGTGGAGAGGTTTATGGGAGAGTTTGGAGGGAGAAAAGGGAAGGGATACATGTTATATTTATGTTATAATATGAAAGATAACAAAGATTCAGCAATTATAAGTAGCAGAAAGGATTGAACCATCATTCTACCCAGTTCCAAATTTTACATAATTATTGCTATATGATTTTAGGGGATATGTAATTAGGTTTCTGGACTAGATTATTGGGCACATAATTATTTCAGAAAATACTGGTCATTAAAGATAGTAATAACAATGTGGACCAGTTCATAGATCAAGTTACATTTACTTTTATCCAAATTACGTTTAAGTATTGACAACTAGGATCAGTAAGCCCTTGTTAGGTTTTTGTCAACTTGACACTACCTGGACTCATCTAGAAAGAGGAAGAAAATAATTGAGAAAATGTTGACATCAGATTAGTTTAGGCAAGTCTGTTAGGCAAAGTTTTGGATTAATAATTGATTTGGAAGAGCCCAGATCACTGTGGGTGGTGCATCCCTGGGCGGGTGGTCCTGGGTTGTATAAGAAAGTCGGCTGATCAAATCATGGGGAATAAGCCATTAAGCAGCAATTCCATGATTTCTACTTTATTTTCTGTCTTGCATGAATCCTTGCCTTGATTTTCATAAATGATGGACTGTGATCAGTCATTTATTCATGCACTGTATCCCTTAATTACACAGAAATAAAATCAAAAAAGAAGAAAACCTCATTTTAGTTAGGTTTCAAATTGCTGTGATAGACACCATGACCAAAAGAAAATTGTAGAGCAAAGGGCACATTTGGCTTAGATGTCTGAGAAAAGCATTTGAAATGTGTTTAATATGTCAAAGAAATCACTATAAAATCATTTTCTGTTCAGTTTAATAATGACTATTAGTGTCATTAATACTGAAAATTAATACCAATACTAATAATTATCAGACCAAGATAACCAGCATTTCTAGCATTTTATTGTTTTTGTTTTTCAAGACAGAGTTTGTTTGTGTAGCCCTGGCTTCCCTGAAACTCACTCTGTAGAACAGATTGGCCTTAAACTCAGAACTCAGAGATCTACCAACATCTGCTTTCCAAGTACTGGTGTTAAAGAAGTATGCCACCACCACTGGGTCAGCTTATTCTTTTATCTATGGGGAAAACTTTCTGGTGTATTCAGACTTTCTTTGGACCATCAGCTCCCAAATAATGACATGGAGACCAACAAAACAACAATAACAACAACAACAAAAAAAACCCTCAAAAATCTGAGCTGTGCAGAAGAGGAGGTGGAAAGATTATAAGAGCTAGTGGGAATGCATGACACCAAGGAAATACTATATTCCATAACCAACAGAAGTAATGCTCATATAAACTCACAGAGACTCTTTCAGCACACACATGGCCTATACAGATTCAAGAGAGATGGGCTGTCAGTGTTGACAAGGAAAAATAGATATAAGTTCCCAACCCTAACCTAGAAGCTATCTCCAATTAACATTTGCTTTCCAAAGGAAAAGTTTTCTCAAATGGGATCTTACTGGGTATATTTACCACACATGATGGTAGATTGCATGACAATAGATGACATGACCAACACAAAACTAACTCAAATTTATCTTTTTAGATTTTTTTTTTTTTGCCTCATAATGCTTTGCTTGCACATTTTTTTTTCTAGACAGGGTTTCTCTGTATAGTTTTGGTGCCTGTCCTGGATCTCACTTGGTAGGCCAGGCTGGCCTTAAACTCACAGAGATCTGCCTGGCTCAGCCTCCCCAAGTGCTGGGATTAAAGGCGTGTACCATCACTGCCCAGCTGAGGGGTTGTTTTAATGAAGAGTTCTCATTTAGGGCTAAATGGTCTTACTCTCTGTGCTTTGTCTAGTTCTCAATTAACAGTAGATGTATTCTCATCTACTGTAAGAGGAAGCTTCTCTAATGATAGCTTAGCTAGTCACTGATCTATGACTACCATAGCATGTCATTAGGAGTCATTTTATTGTTATGCTCCTTTAGCAGAACAATACTATTTAATTTTTCTCTAAGGGCAAAAGGTCTGACCATTCTCAGGTTCTTGGATACCTGATCACTGTAAGGCATGGGATGCATCTCATGTAGTAGGCTTTAAATCCATCCAATATATGGGTAGTTACTCCCACATTCATGGCACTATTGCACCAGCATTATCATGCAAACAGGTCACTGTTGTAGATCACAGGGTTTACAGCTGGGTTGGTGGTAAATTTTCTCCTCTGGTGGCATGCAGAGCAACTTTTAGTACCATAAACACTACTCAGTAGTGGTTAAGACTATGGTTAGACATCTGCTAATAATCACAAATCATTTTAAATAGAATTCACTCACTTGAGTTCTCAGTACCAACTTACTGTTGGAGAATATAATTGTGTCCTTTGGGGAGTAATCTTTCTAGTTATACTATTAATTGCACACTCAACAGAAGAGAAATTTTTAGCTAATAATAAAATATGGGTTTAAGTTACAAGATAATGTTACTCTTTTTATCCAGAGTAGGAATTGCTGATGTTAAATTCAGGGTGCTTTGTAAGTATTAAAAAATTGTTTTATTATTTTTCCATCATTCTTTGATTGTTCAGTGTGTCCTCATCTGTATGTGTTCCTTGTCAGCAACTTATAGATTAAGATAAGCATACAAGCCATTCCCTTTACATATATGTTTAAAATTTTACCTAGGATGCTTCTTGGATAGACCCTTAAGTCTCTTCCTCTTAAAAAACAGTCACTAGAAAGCAACAGTTTTTTAATTGATTTTTCACAGCTTAAGAATTTAATTTATTTGCAGGCAAATGGATAGAGCTAGAAAATATCATCCTTAGTGAGGTAACCCAGATTCAGAAAGACAAATATGGTATGTACTCACTCATAAATGAATACTAGATGTAAAGCAAAAAATAATGAGAATACAACTCACAACTCCAGAAAAGCTAGCTAACAAGGGGCGCCCTAAGAGGGACACATGGATTGCCCTGTGAAGGATAAATAGATGAGAGCTCCATGAGCAACCTGGGAGTGAGGGGGCAAGGAATGGAGGGTAAGGGATGGGGGATGAGAACATAAGGGAACAGGATATTCAAGATGGAACAGGGACAGAGTGGGAGATCAAGGAAAGAGATACCATGATAGATGGAGACGTCATGGCAGTAGGGAGAAACAGGGTGCTAGGGAAGTTTCTAGGAATGCCAAAGAATGACCCCACCTTAGACTACTAGAAAAAGTGGAGAGGGGGACAGAACTAGCCTACTCCAGTAATCAGATTGGTGAATACCCTAACTGTCATCATAGAGCCTTCATCTAGTAACTGATGTAAGCCGATGTAGAGTTCCATGACTGGGCACCAAGCTGAGCTCCAGGGTTCCAGTTGATGGGAGAGAGGAGGGATTCTATGAGCAAGGAACATCAAGATCATGGTGGGGAAACATACAGAGATGACCAGGCCAAACTAGTGGGAACCTCATGAACTGTGGACCAATAGCAGTGGCACCCCCACAGGACTGGACTAGCCCTCTGCATAGGCAAGACAGTTGTTTAGCTTGAACTGTTTAGGGGGCCCCTGGCATTGGGATCCGGATCTGTGCCTGGTGCATGAGCAGGATTTTTGGAGCCAGTGCCTATGGTGGGACACCTTGCACAGCCTTAGTGCAGGGGGGAGGGGCTTGGATCTGTCTCAACTGAATGTATCAGGTTCTGCTGACTCCCCATGGGAGGCCTTGTCTTGAAGGAGGTAGCAATGGGGGATGGGTTGGGGGGAGAGAGGAGGGAGGAGAGGGGGATCTGGAATTGGTATATAAAGTGAATAGAACATTTTTAAATAGTAAATAACTAATTTATAACAAAACATTATTTTTCCTTGCAGCAACTATGTGAGATATTTTGTGTTGTGGAATATTACTTTGACTAGGCAAAGATGTGTTGTATTTGTTTATGTTGCAGAATAATACTTTAACTATGTAAAGGTCTGTTACATTTGTTTAAGCTGAAATGATTTAATTATGTAAAGATGTATTGTTGTTTCACCTTGCCTGCCTAAGGCACCTGATTTGTCTAATAAAATACTCAATGGCCAGTAGCTGGGCCTAGAGAATAAATAGAAGGAGGAATCTAGGCTCAGAGAAGAGAGGAGAATGAGGGAGAAAGAGAGGAACATGCCTGTGGCTAGAAGCTAGTTAGCCACCAGTCAGCCAGACAAGGATGAAACAGGAAAATAAGATATACATAATGAAAGAAAGTTAAAAAGCCGCAAGGAAAATGTAGATGAAGAGTAATAGGTTAATATAAATTATAAGAAATAGCAAAAAGCAAGCATATGCAGCACAAATTCTAATTGGTCTTAATAAAAACCCAGAGCCAGATATCAGGATAAATGCTGAAAGATCTGAGAGACAAAGGAGCAAGCTACAGCCACCTCTAATATCACCAACTCCTCAATCAAAAAAGACTGAGCTTCTGTCTCCTCTTGCCTTATATTACTTTTATCACTTCCTGTCTCATCCTCCTTAGTGCTGGGATTAAAGATATGTGTGCCTCCTAAGTACTTGGAGCAAAGGCATGAGATCCCAAGTGCTGGGATTAAAAGTGTGTTCCACTTCTGCCTGGCCTTTATGGCTAATTAGTGCCTGGCTTTTCCCTCTTATCTTCAGGAAAGCCTTATTTGTTAAAGCACACACAAAATAATACCACAAGCATAAGGTAAGACTGAGAATTCATAACTAATATTAAGTCTCCATGCCATGAATTGGGGGCTGGTGGTCAAAGAAAGCCTGCTATCCTTTTGTATTACACCTACTTCACCCAGGTTGTTATGAAATGTATTGAAATGCCATGTTATAGAACTTTCGATATAAAACATTCAATAGAGTATTATCAATAAATAGTGAAAGGGATGTGGGTCTCAGTGTTAGAGCATGTCCCAGCATATGCATGCCCCTAAGTGTAGTGATCTGTCTCTTTATAGAGGATAGAACATATTCTCCAATTAGTATATAATTCTGCTTTTAGACTGTTTCCCTAATGGTTTATTCTCAGTAGCTCTTTGTTCTACCCTCTAAGATTGCCACACTTTTAATAAACTTGTGGTCTATGATTATTATTAAAATAATTCATTATCCTTGTGAGTTATAGGGGAAATTTGGCAGTCAGGAAGTGATTTATATTTTGCATAGTCTATAGACTATTTATCACAAACTACTTTGAAGATATAATTAAGAAATAAGATATTTGTGGTTTTCATTTTTATTTTCCTTCCCCTGTTTATTGTTATTAATTACTCTGAGTAGAGAAAAGTTGTGGTGGGTCATATATGGTTGGAGTATATCCACCATTAATAATTAATAATTAAATGATAGAAATTTTCTCTAAGTGTCATGTTATGGGTGTCATTAATCACTTTAGAATAAGGCTGTGTGGGAAATGCAAGGGTCTTGGTCACCCTTGGAAAAGACCAATACTAGTCTCATTGAGTTGATGCATTCCCTTAAATTAGATTGCTAAAAACAGCAACAACAACAAAATTTGAGCCTATGTCCTACTGAGTTTATTTCTTCCTATCTTATTATGTGACCTCTCTCCCACACATGTCTCCTCTCACCCAGCTAACATCTCTCATGCTGTGATACAGGTAAAAGACCTTTACCAGATACCACCAGATAGGAACAGCCAACATTTTAAAATATGTTTACATTCATTCCCTAAGAATTTCATACATGCATACAATGTATTTTGATTATATTTACCTCAATTATTATTCTTAAATCTCCCCACATTCCACCTCATTTCAGACCCCCTGCCCATTTCATGTGGTTTTTAATTTTGTTGGCTACATACTCATGTGTGTGGGCCCATCCACTAGAAAAGGGTTGAGCAAGGGTAACACCCTTGAATAATACTGACTACTACACCCTATCATCATCCATCACATGACAGTAGGGCTTTAGTTAGAGGTAGGTGCTAGTGAGCTACTCATGTCTTGATGGAATGATGACTGTCTGAAACTTGTAGTAATGGTCTTGTGCAGGTAACCATAGTTGCTGTGAGTTCACAAATGCATGTCCTTTCTGTCAAGAACACCCTGTTTTACTCATTTCCTGCAGTAATCTAGGTCTTTAAAGTTGACCCTTTAGACAACTGTTCCTGAACCTTAGTGTTGGGGGGTTTGAGGGGTATGACATAAATGTCTTATTTGTGACTGAGCATTCCACAGGTGTTTCTTCTCTACATTTTGACCAGTTATAATTTTATACTATAATCACTGATTGCTGCACAAAGAAGCTTCTCTGGTGGAGTGAAAGCAGCATTAGCCTTTGGATATAAAGAATTGATTTTAGAGGACAGCTCCATACAATGTCCACTTAGCAAAATAATACTTGGCTCACACCTGGGATCTATGAGTCCCACAGTCATAGGTTCTTGGCCATATTTGCAGTACCAGGCATGTAGGGACCATTAAAAGTGAAGGCAAAGAAAGATTTTTAAAGAAGGTGAAAGAGTAGAATACAGATGATATGTAGTAGGAAGTGGGAAGAATTTGAGAGAGTTTTAAATAGGGAGAAAGGTAGGACAGATGTATAAAGAAAGAGTGATAATTAACAATAAGGATGTTTTAAAAAATCCATATAGAGAACTCCCATCTGGACCAGAGGTGAGTGCCTGCCTGGGGTTATAGTCAGAGTGGCAAACGCCCCTGGGTCCCACCCCTGGGTACCATCCTGGGAGGACCTGCCCAACTTGGCCCCAGTTTCCGGTCAATCAGCAGGCCATGTGGGAAGACTTTTCGAAGACTGCAGACAGACCCTGCAGTCTCCACACCCTGCCACCACACCCATCTGCTGGAGACCCCAGCCACTTCCTGAGACTCAGAGACCAGCCCCCAGCTTCCATCCTTCCCTGGAACTCCCACTTGGACCAGAGGTGAGTGCCTGGGGTCACACCCAGAAAGGCCCACAGCTGAGTCCCAGCCCGAGGCACCAGCCACTCCAGGGAAAACTTGCCCAACTGGGCCCCAGGTTCTAGCCATAGGGCAGGACCCTCCATCCCCACCAGGAAGGTTCCCCCTCTCCAAGACCCTCTGGTGAACCCTACAACCTCCACACCCTGCCCCCACACCCATCTGCCAGAGACCCCAGCCACTTCCTGAGACTCAGAGACCAGCCCCCAGCTTCCATCCTGCCCTGGAACTCCTACCTGGACCAGAGGTGAGTGCCTGGCATCACACCCAGAGAGGCCCACACCTGGGTCCCAGCTCTGGGCACCAGCCACTCCAGGAAAATCTTGCCCATCTGGGCTCCAGGTTCTGGCCATAGGGCAGGACGCCCCATCCCCACCAGGAAGGTTCCCCCTCTTCAAGACCCTCTGGTGAACCCTACAACCTCCACGCACTGCCCCCACACCCATCTTCCTGAGACTCCAGCCACTTCCTGAGACTCAGAGACCAGCCAGCCCCCAGCTCTCATCCTGCCCTGGCACTCCCATCTGGACCAGAGGTGAGTGCCTTGGGTTATAGTCAGAGAGGCAACTGCCCCTGGGTCCCACCCGTGGGCATCAGACATCATGGGAGGACCTGCCCAACTTTGCCACAGTTTCTGGCCCCCTCCAGCCAATCAGCGGGCCCTGTGGGAAGGCTCCCCTTTTCCAAGACTGCAGGCAGACCCTGCAGTCTCCACACTCTGCCCCCACATCCATCTGCTGGAGAACTCAGCCAATTCACGAGACTCAGAGACAAGCCCTCAGCTCCCATCTGGACCAGAGAAACACTCCTGAGGAGACTACAACATCAGCACCTTGCCCCCCACACCCATCTGCTAGAGACCCCAGCCACTTTCAGAGACTTAAAGTCCAGCATCCAGCATTCCACCCTGCCCCGGAACTCCCATCTGGACAAAATAAGGAGACCACAGGGACTTCCTGAGACTCAGAGTTCAGCCCCCAGCTCCTATCCAGCCAGCACTCTCATCTGGACCAGAGCTCCCATCTGGACCAGAGAGAGGCTCCCTAAATTTGTCAGCTCTGTCTGGACCAAGTACACTGATAAGAATAAGAACAAATCCATAAGGAGATGGGCAGACATCAAGGCAGAAGTACATACAAGAAAATAAAGAGCAATACAGCATCACCAGAACCAAGCCCTTCTCCAACAGCTAGACCAAAACATCAGATAATGGAAGAAGCAGAAGAAAACAATCTTATAACTAACATCAGGAAGAGGCTAGAGCCTTATATAGAAGAAATCAAAAATAAAGTAGAGGAACAGACAAACAAAAAATAGGAAGAACGCTACAAAAAAAAAAAAAAAAAAAAAACAAGAGGAAAAGCAATTAAAGCAGAACAAAACAATAAGTCCCTGAAGGAAAATCAGAGAAAAAGCAACGAAACAGACAAGGGAAACAGTCCAACACCTGAAGAGGGAAATAGAAAAAAAATGAAGAAAACACTAGCAGAAGGAATGCTGGAAATAGAAAATCTGAGTTAATGAACAGGAACTTCCAGGATAGCCAAAAGAATCCTTTACAATAAAACAACCTCTGGAAGCATCATGATCCCTGACCTCAAGCTCTACTATAGAGCTACAGTAATAAAAACAGCTTGGTACGGGCATAAAAACCAACACATGGAACAATGGAATCGAAATGATGACCCTGACATTAACCTGCACACTTATGAACATATAATTTTTGACAAGGAAGCCAAAAATGTACAATGGAAAAAAGAAAGCATCTTCAACAAATGGTGCTGGCATAACTGGATGTCAATGTGTAGAAGGCTGAAAGTAGATCCATATCTGTCACCATGCACGAAACTTAAGTCCAAGTGGATCAAAGTCCTCAACATCAATCCAGTTACACTAAACCTGATAGAAGAGAAAGTAGGAAGTAGTCTTCAACGCATGGACACCAGAGAGAACTTTCTAAATATAACACCAGTAGCACAGACACTGAGAAAAACAATCAATAATGGGACCTGTTGAAACTGAGAAGCTTTTGTAGAGCAAAGGACATGGTCAACAAGACAAAGCAACAGTCTACAGAATGGGAAAAGGTCTTCACCAATCCCACATCTGACAGAGGGCTGATATCCAGAGTATATAAAGAACTCAAGAAATTAGACATCAAAATGCCCAACAGTCCAATTAAGAAATGGGCTATAGAACTAAACAGAGAATTCTCCTCAGAGGAAGTTCAAATGGCTGAAAGACAGTTAAGGAATTGCTCAACATCCCTAATTATCTGGGAAATGCGACTCTGAGATACGACCTTACACATGTCAGAATAGCTAAGATCAAAAACACAGAAGACAGCTTATGCTAGAGAGGATGTAGAGCAAGGGGAACTCTCCTCCACTGCTGGTGGGAATGCAAGATTGTACAGCCACTTTGGAAATCAATATGGCACTTCCATAGAAAATTGGGAATCCATCTCCCCCAAGACCCAGCTGTAGCATACTTGGGCATACTCCCAAGGAATGCTCAATCATACCACAAGGGCATTTGCTCATCTATGTTCATATCAGCATTGTTTGTAATAGCCAGAACCTGGAAACAACCTAGATGCCCTTCAACTGAAGAATGGATAAAGAAAATATGGTACATATACACAATGGAGTACTACTCAGCAGAGAAAAACAATGACATCATGAGGTTTGCAGGCAAATGGATGGATCTAGAAAAAATCATCCTGAGTTAGGTAACCCAGACTCAGAAGGACAAACATGGTATGTACTCACTCATAGGAGGATACTAGATGTAAAACAAAGATGACTAGACTGCTACACAACTCCAGAGAGGCTACCTAGAAAATGGGACCCTAGGAAAGACACAGGTATCAACCAATGACAGAGAAATGGATGAGATCTATATGAATGTCTTGGAAGACAGGGGGAGTAATGAAGGGCAATGTTTGAGCAAAAGAAAGCTTAGGGGAGCAGGAGATCCCAGCTGGATCAAGAACAGAATGGGTGAACAATGAATAACAGAATATGATAAATGAAGATCACATGAGAACAGGAATAGGTAGAGTGCTGGAGAAGTCCCCAGAAATCCACAATGATACATCCCCTGTAGACTGCTGGCAATGGTTGAGAGAAAGCCTGATCTGACCTATTCTGGTGATCAGATGGCCAAACACCCTAGCAGTGATGCTGGAACTCTCATCCTCTAACTGATGGTAGTGGATGCAGATATCCTCAGCCAGACTCCAGGTTGAGCTCCAGGTGTCCAATTGTCGAGAAAGAGGAGGGACTTTAAATGCGTGAATTGTTGAGACCAAGATTGGAAAAAGCACAGGGAAAAATAGCCAAACGAATGGAAGCACATGAATTATGAACCAACGGCTGTGGAGCTCCCAGCTGGATCAGGCCCTCTGGATCAGTGAGACAATTGAATAGCTTGAACTGTTAGGGAGGCATCCAGGCTGTGGGACTGGGACCTGTCCTTGGTCCATGAGCTGGTTGTTTGGAACCTTGGGTTTACACTGGGACATTTTGCTCCTCCTGGAAAGAGGGGACTGGACCTGCTTGTACTGAATCCATCAAATTTAAGTGAATTCCCAGGGGACTCTTGGCCCTGGACGAGATGGGAATGGAGGGGAGGGGATAGGCAGAAGGTGGGGGGGGGAACAGGAGGGGGGAAGACAGTGGAACCCATGGCTGATGTGTAAACTTAAAACATAAATAATAATAAAAAAAGATTAAAAAATTTTTAAGTAGAAAACAAGCCCAAAATTTGTAAAAAAAAAAAAAAAAAAAAAAAAAAAAAAGATGGTGTTCAACATATGACACATTTATTGTGACCCAGGTCATTAAGAGCAAAATAAATACTCCGAATGCAGAAGAGAAGGCGTAACATTGGATGAGAGAGACATAAAAGTGGAGTGTGAAAGTATAAGTTAAGAAACTAATGACGTGGGCTTGAGAAATGGCTCCCAATTTCAGAGCACTGGCTGCTCTTCTAGGGGATCCAGGTTCACATCCCAGAACCACATTGCAGCTCACATTATGTAACACCAGTTCCAGGATATCTTATGTCCTATCCTGTTCTCTTTAGGGACTTGGTATTCATGGTTGCCAGACCTGTAAAAGACCCACACACATGAATTAAAAATAGACCTTTTATTTTGAAATAAATGAAATGAGCATAGGTAGGCAAGCTGAAGAAATAGGAAGGAAAACAAACAGTATTAACAATGAGAGTTAATGCTACTAAAAACAGAATTAATTTTTTAATTTATTAAAAATACCAACAAAAGTGAAAATACAGTCTGTACAACAGGACTGAGGCATATAAGAGGCACAGGACCTGCCCAGGCTAAATCCAGATGGAATCAAAGCATGAAGATGAAAATGTGGACATGAGTTCCTCCCCTTACCAAGAACATTTATGCAACTGTTGCTCACTTGCAAAGGAAAACTACCTTTTCCCAATGAACTATCACATTCTTTGTGAATTTCATATGAAGAGTTTAATTGGAGTAAACCTAGACAGAAGAAAATGGTCCTTCCAGAATCCATATTTTTCAATTATGTGTACTATTTCTGTGAAGAGACACCATGACCATGGATGGCAGCACTTATAAAGGAAAATATTTAGTTGGCAAAGGTGTACAGTTCAGGGGTTTAGTCCATTGTCATTATGGCAGAAATGATGCTAGAGAGGTAGCTGAGAGATTTACATCCAGATTGGCAGGCAGCAGAAAGAGAGAGATAGTGACACTGGGCTTGGCTTGAAAGTCTGAAAACTCAAAGCCAGCCCTCATTGACATACCTCCTCCAATAAGACCACATCTACTCCACAAGGACAGACATCATGACAGTGCCTTTCCCTATGAGCCTATGGGGACCATTTTTTCAAACCACCATACCATAGGATGCTAAATAGTAAAGTTTGGTGTTAGAGTACCTTGTGCAGAATGTGGAATACCTCCCATAAAGTTGTTGGAAATGTCTTAGAGACCCACAAAAACAAGGCAAACTATTATTATTCTTGGTCGTCCACCAAAACTTCATAATATAGCCCTATTGTTTAAGATGTGACACATTTTGATTAATAGGACATGGAGAAATCTACCTCAATCTATCTGTTAGTTTCCTCTCTTCCAGGAGGCTTTCAAAATACTAGAAATTGCTATGTAACCTTCTGGGATAGAAAAGTTATCAACAGTCTTACACAGATATAAAATTCACCTGCCATAATAATGTCCATCCTGACATCATATGCCCAGTAGAATAATAGTTATTAATTTATCCACATTCTTACTGACTGGAAAGACTAATCTTTAAACTTTAATCCTTTAAACCTATAAGCCTAATAAATATATTCTTTATAAACTACACAACACAGCCATGGGTAACATGGTAAAGCAATGTATACTTGCCTAATTCAAGCCTTATGAACATATTGATCTGCATTCTTCCCACTGCATTTAGCATGTACTAGTATCTGATCTCTGAATCTATTAACATACGGTTTATGGTTGTCTTCTAGCCTTTTTATTTTTAGTATATCTTAATCATAAAATATTAAAAGTGCCATATTTGTTTATTTGTAAGATTAATTGGTTTCACTTAATACTGTCATATCCAGTTGCTTCTATTTTCCTTTTTATTATTGAATAAAATTCCAGTGTGTTTTTTAGATCACATTTTCTTTTGTTGTTAGATCCATTCATTTGTTGATGAATATTTTGGCTGATTTTCTTGTTTGGATACTATGAAATTCTATAATCATATATCAATAATACTGACTAATTTTATCATCTACTATACCATTTTGACAAATTCTCAATGTTTGATAGATTAAAGACATTGAAATTTATAATAATTCCAGGCATGATTTTTGGTGTCTTGAAGGCGTACAGTGTTTGCACTGGTCTCATTCCTGATACTGCAGTTTTTGAGAATTTGCAAGAGACTTTCTACAGTTTTACTCAAACTTTTGGCATTCAACTTAGGAGACTGGAAAGGCTGAAGTCTGGGTTAGCCTCTCTAAAGGTATTTCTTCCAGTTCTATATTTATATACCTTCCTATGATGTCTAGTTTCAAAATATGGGAGGAAAAATCTTTCTCCTCTTAATCTTTAAGACCAGATGCAGAATAGCATTAATCCTGTTATCATCTATGAAAAAATTAAGTCAAAGATCATATGAGGTCCACATAGAATTTAAATAACTGACCTTCCATTTTCATAGGTGGCATGAGCTTGCAGAAATTGGAAAAATTGTTAAAGATTGCCAGGATTAGTGGATCACCCTGTGTAAAATAGTACTTCGTAGGTTCCAGGTTTGATGCTGGTTGAGGCTAGATTCCAGACTCACTGGGCATGTTTATCTCTAAAACGTTAACTAGAATAAAATTCACAAGAATGCTTAAATAATAAATATTTGTGACATTTCACTTCATCTAAAACATGCTAACAGAAATATAACATTTTGAGGAAAATTTAATTCATAGGCAAATTTCAAAAGAACCTCTTGATTCAGTTCACAAGTAGCTTAGATTTCTGTATCCATAATATCTGAGCCTGAATATAAACAACTCTACTGACAGGTGATTCTGAATGACTTTAGGATTTTTCAGAGAGACATCCTATTAAGCTCATTTCACTAGACACAGCATAAAGTCCAAAGTGGGATTAGGAATTTTTAAATCATTAAGCAAAAGGCAGGAGAAGTAGCTTTCTTTTCTCAACTGTCAATGAAGCAGAACATTAAAACAATGTCTACTTTTTAAGAATCATTAATCAGCTTTAATATATTTTCTGAACTCTAAAGTTTAAAATGAGTTCTATTCAAAGTGTTTTATGTATTATAGAATCTTAAATATGACTTGGAGATACAATAAACTAATGGATTTCAAGAGAATATTTTTAACATTTACAGGGATGAGGCAGATAAAATCATAATTGAATCCAATTGTAGGAAAATTAAATTGATCTGAGTGGAAGAATAATTCTATACACTGAAAAGAATCCTTTATTCAAGACATAATAAAAATGAAATAATTTCAACTCAAGTACATTGAAATAAGCAGCATTTCTGCATCAAATTTCAACAAATTTTGATAACTATTTTCTCTTGATACTTATTGCAAATAATTAAAGGGTATTGAAAAACTTGTAGTGGATTTCTACACTTCACTTTCAAAGTTTTAAAACAGTTAATGCCTTCCTCTTTTAAACTCTTTATCTTGGTATTTAAAACTTAATTGATAAAAAAAAACAGCTAACTCATGGGATTCACATGTTTGAGAAAATAATTCCTTCCTTAAGGAAGAATACACATATAACTTCATATATAAATGGTTGCTATTCTGGCTGGGTCTGGTGACACCTGAATAAAATCTCTGTATAGTAGAGGCTGAATCAGGAAGATAACAAATTGCAAGACAGTCTGGGATATATACCTCTTTGCCACTCTAGGCCATAAAGGGAGAATGGTCTTAGAAAATAAACACAAGTTTGTCTTATTAAATTTTTTACACATAACAAGTATAATTTTATATTACTTTGCCTGAGAAACAGGAAAGAAAGAGAGTAAATTGTAAAGATGAATGAATGTACAGATACAGCAAGTGTCTCATACATTTAAATTTAAATAAAAAGAAGTTGTAGTCTGAAGTTTGATTTTGTCAGCTATTTTTAGCTTGAAAAAATACTCCTCAGGTAAAAACTGCCATAACTGGAGACATTTTCCTCAGATTGTCTTGTTTAAGCAAAGACTCGCACAGATTTGCTGAGCTGCCCCTTCACTTTGAGAAAAAGTTGACATTGTTCATAATAGGTTTTCACTAAAAAGGGACATGATTTCCAGTATTGATTATGAGTTCCTCAGCAGTCCCTCATGCAAAATGCCCTATGTTCTCATTTTTGTAGCTGTGCACTATTGATTGACTTTAAATTTTTATTAAGTATTTTCAGGAAGAACTGAATTGGGAAATGGGTTGCTTCTCTTTTAGTTTTTTCAAATTCATTTTTTTATTAAGAAAAAATTTTCATGAATTTTATACACTAATCAAAGATCCCTCTCTTCCCTCCCCCTGACCCACCCAGCCTCCCCCTCTCAACGCACCCTCCAATTCCCCCACAAGAAGGCAAGGCCTCCCATGGGAAGACACATCCTGTAGAGGCAAGTCTAATCCCTTCTCTCTGCCTCAAGGCTGCAGGAGGTGTCCCATCATAGGGAAACAAATCCCATGCCTGATATAGTGTAGAAACTAAGAATTGAAGTTTTTACTTGAATAGATTTTTCATCTTAAGTTCATGTGTTCATATCTGTGTGTGCAGGTGCATACAGGGTACTTGTTATGTGACAGGGTGAGAGAATAGTTCCTCTAGTCCTCACCTTTCACATCATTTGATATAAAACTTCTATTCTCATCTCTGCATACCAGGATAGGTAACCAGCAATTTTAGAGGTTTCTTTTGTCTCCATCTCCCAATTACCCTAGGAGTGCTTAGATTACAGATATATGTTACTGAGATGAACAGCTTTTAAAACTTTATATTATAGAAAATGATCACAAGTATTTGTAGGACATATACTTTGTCTTGTGAATACTTTAAAATGCAAATCCAAACATCTTTGAAATTCCATCTTACACCTGTCAGATTGGCTAAGATAAACAACACAAGTGACTTGCTCAACTATGTTAATTGCAGCTTTATTTGTAATAGCCAGAAACTGGAAAGAACCTAGGTGTCATTCAACTGATGAATGGGTAAAGAAAATGTGGTACATTTATACAATGGAGTATTATTCAGCAGTAAAGAAAAAAAATGACATCATGAAATTTTCAGACAAGTAGATGGAACTAGGAAAAAAATCGTCCTGAGTGAGGTAACTCAGACACAGGAAGACAAACATGGTATGTGCGCACTTAGAAGTGGATATTAGCTGTAAAGAAAAAAACTTCTTTCAAATAGTTGGTTGGATAGTGACTCCCCAAACAATTCAGTTATTTATAGACATTGGTCACCTCTCAGTGGTTGATGGTGGGCAACTATTACTGAAGCTATCACACAGTTAGGACAAACGACCCACTATTTATGAGAGATCTCACCTGACAGCCTCTATTCTCTAGTCTAGCTGCCATGTTACCATAATGTGATATACAAGCTGCCGAAATAGTGGAGCAAATAAATAGTCCCCACCAAGCTAAAACCTTCATGAATCATGAAAATTAGTAGCATGACAAGATATTCATCAGAGTGTGTTAAGTGGCACTCACATGTCAGTGGTAATGAAGAGCTGTCTAATTGGACTTAAAAACCACTCAGTAGAATGGGCATCTTCCTTTTATTGAAAACCTAGCCATCTTCCCACAGCTAGTGACATTGTTGACATTAGAAATGAATCTACTATGATCACTTAGCTAGACTAACAGAGTTTTTTGAATTAGTAAAATAAACATTTTGTGTTTGATATGAACTATAATCATCCTCTTTGTTTGTCATTTATCTTCTTACCTTGCTCCTGCCAATTTGTTTCACATATGTAAATTATTATTTGTATACTCAAAATGTATAATACCAAAGACACTGTTATAGGCCCAAACATATTTCCCTTAAATGAAGTAATCCTTTATCCATTCTTCAGTTGAAGGGCATCTAGGTTGTTTCCAGGTTCTGGCTATTAAAAACAATGCTGATATGAACATAGCTGAGCAAATGCCCTTGGGGTATGATTGAGCATTCCTTGGGTATATGCCCAAGAGTGCTACAGCTGGGTCTTGGGGGAGATGGATTCCCAATTTTCTAAGAAGCGCCGTATTGATTTCCAAAGTGGCTGTACAAGCATTACCACCAGCAGTGGAGGAGAGTTCCCCTTGCTCCAATGGAGTACTGCTCAGCAGAGAAAAACAATGACATCATGAGGTTTGCAGGCAAATGGATGGATCTAGGAAAAAATCATCCTAAGTGAGGTAACCCAGACTCAGAAGGATGAACATGCTATGTATTCACTCATAGTAGGATATTAGATGTAAAACAAAGATGACTAGACTGCTACACATCTCCAGGGAGGCTACCTAGAAAATGGGACCCTAGGAAAGACACAGGGATTGCCCAGTGACAGAGAAATGGATGAGAACTACATGAACAACCTGGATGACAGTGGGAGTAATGAAGGGCAAGGGTCAAGGGAAAGAAAGCTTAGGAGAGCAGGGGATCCCAGCTGGATCAAGAACAGAAAGGGAGAACAAGGAATAACAGACCATTATAAATGAAGACCACATGAGAACAGGAATAGGCAGAGTGCTGGAGAGGTCCCCTGAAATCCACAATGATATATCCTCTGTAGACTGCTGGCAGTGGTCGAAGGAGGGCCTGATCTGACCTAGTCTGGTGATCAGATGGCCAAACACCCCACGGTTGTACTGGAACTCTCATCCAATAACTGATGGAAGTTGATGCAGAGATCCTCAGCCAGGCCCCAGGTGGAGCTCCAGGAGTCCAATTGTGGAGAAAGAGGAGGGACTTTAAGAGTGTGAATTGTTGAGACCAAGATTGGAAAAGCACAGGGACAAATAGTCAAAATAATGGAAACACATGAATTATGAACCAAATGCTGTGGAGCTCCCAACTGGATCAGGCCCTCTGGATAAGTGAGACAATTGAATAGCTTGAACTGTTTGGGAGGCACCCAGGCAGTGGGATCCAGGCCTTTCTTTGGTGCATGAGCTGGCTGTTTGGAACCTTGGGCTTACACAGGGACACTTTGCTCAGCCTGGAAGGAGGGGACTGGACCTGCCTGTACTGAATCCACCAGGTTTAAATGAATCCCCAGGGGAGTCTTGGCCCTGCAGGAGATGGGAATGGAGAGGAAGAGCTTGGGGGAAGGTGGGAGCAGGGGTGGGATGGGGGAGGACAGGGGAACCCATGGCTGATGTGTAAAATTAAAACACAAATATAATAAATAAAAAAGGAGAAAAAATGATGTAATCCACAATACTTAAAAATTTGATGTATTTTTGAGTCATGACCTTTAAAAAAGGAAATTAAAATTTCATTGATTTAATTAGGGTGGATTCTAATCCATCATTTTGTCTTTGCAGCAGACAGTTGTTACATATACACACAGAGAGGCACCATATGAAGACATGCAGGAAACCATGATATAAAAACCAATAAGGGAGATCCTAATAGAAATAATCCTTACGTCATGTTTATCTCTGATTTATAGCCCTAATAACAATGAGTAATATAATTTTTATTATATGAATATCTCACTTGATGATATATTCCCCCAGTTACCTAAGAAAGCAAAGACATTTTACAAGAAATATTTATATCGTGTGATATTTGGATTATAAGAGAAGATGGAATCGTTCTAAAAATAGTGAAAAACAAAACAAAGGACCAAACATTTTAAAGACATAGGTGGTTTTGACTCTTAAATAGAGTATATTAAATATACTATTACAAATTAAATATTTGTGAAGGTGAAAAACTCAGAAGTATCTGAGTGATAAAATGTCATTGACAAATCTGAGAGTGCTCATACAAGTCCATAATACCAGAACAAGGAAGTCTGAGGGGGGAGGTTTATGAGTTTGAGGTCACAGTGATACATAGGGAGATTCTGTGTAGCTTTGACAGATACGAGAAGCAACTAATCAAAATTTCATAGAAAAATACTTTTCATTATGTTTAATAAAATATGTGGCCATTCTAAAATAGTTGTAGAGAGTGAGTTTACCATTAAACATACCATATGTGTGGTGGTATTGTGTTCCCCAAAATATTGTGCACCCTAATAAACTTATCTGGGGTCAGAGGACAGAATAGCCACTAGATAGACTTAGAGGCCAGAAAATTGTGGCACACATACCTTTAATCCTATCACTTGGGAGGCATCAATCCATCTGGTTCTCTGTGAGTTTAAAGCCAC
Source organism: Onychomys torridus (assembly GCF_903995425.1). NCBI lineage: Eukaryota > Metazoa > Chordata > Mammalia > Rodentia > Cricetidae > Onychomys > Onychomys torridus. The sequence continues at coordinate 26,953,471 of NC_050466.1, read as the reverse complement.
CTTGGAAAAAGGCAGGCATGGTGACTCAGGCCTTTAATCCCAGGAAGTGATCCTTTAATCCCAGGACAAGATGTCAGAAAGCAGAAAGGTACATAAAGAGTGAAATCCAGGAACTAGAAGCATTTGGCTGGTTAAGCATTCAGGCTTTTGAGCAACCGTTCAGCTGAGATCCATTTGGATAAGGACTCTGAAGTTTCCAGTCTGAGGAAACAGGATCACCTGAGGAGCGGGCGAGGTAAGGTAGTTGTGGCTTTTTCTGCTTCTCTGATCTTCCAGCATTCACCCCAATATCAGGACATGGGTTTGATTTTATTAATAAGAACTTTTAAGATTCCTGCTACATATATACAATTCATTCTCAACATTGCTAAGTGTTTTATTTACCTCTACATTAATGGAATTTTCTCTCTGTGGCAAATCACATTTACTCTTCTGGAATCATCCCATAGTCCATCTTTCCTTTGACTATTTTCTTTCAATATGATCTCATAACATTTACAATATGAAAAGTCAGTGAAACCACTTTTTAATATAATATTTTAATTAGTTCTTTGAAATCTCATACATGAATACAATGAAAATTGCTCATATTAATACTTAATTCTTCTTCCACCTCCTTCCAAGTTCTACCCCCTACCCTGGCTTCTAAAGTACATGTTGTTTTATGTATATAATAATGGGTGCAGAGTCATTCACTGGAACATGGATTACATTCCAGGGATTATATCACTAAATAAAACTGACCCCCCATTAGCAGCTATTGAACATCCAGGGATCTCCAGTTAGGCTAGAGAGTTCTGAGCTCTTATATCCTTCATACTGGAATAATGACTGGCTTCATCTTGTGCAGGTCCTGGGTAGGCAACCACAGCTGTTGTGATTTTGTAAATGTAGTAGTCCTGTCATGATGGGAATACAGGTTTTGCTCTTGTAAAACTCTTCAATGATGGTCCCTAAGTCTTGGTGGTACACCTGTGATATAGTAAGCAGTTATTTTAAGAAACATTATTTATTTATTTATTTATTTATTTATTTATTTATTTATTTATTTGTATATTTGTTTGTTTTGGTTTTTCAAGACAGGGTTTCTCTGTGTAATTTTGATGCCTGTCCTGGATCTTGCTCTGTAAACCAGGCTGGCCTTAAACTCACAGAGATCCTCCTGTCTCTGCCTCCCGAGTGCTGGGATTAAAGGCATATGCCACCACTGCCCAGCAAGAAATATTTTGATTAGAGACTTTGAATTTTTTTTTTATTGAGAATAGATTCTTCTCTCAGAATGTACCCTGACCACAATTTCCCATCACTCCACTCATCCCAGTTCCTCCAGCCTCCCCCTTTATCCCAGATACACTCCCCCTATGTCTCCCTTCAGAAAAGGACAGTGCTCCATGAGACAACAACCAAACACAACAAAACAAGATACAACAAGAGAAAGAAAAAGACCTGCCTTAGGGTTTCTATTGCTTTGAAGAGACACTATGACTATGGCAACTCTTACCAAGAACACATTTAATTGAGGAGTTGGCTTGCAATTTCAGAGGTTCAGTCCATTATCATCATATAATTGGGAGTATAGTGGCATGTAGGCAGATGTGGTGCTGGCTACATCTTGACCAGAAGGCAACAGGAAGTAGGCTGTCTGTCACACTGGGTTGGAGAAAAGAGGACTTGTACCCTACCTCCTACAGTGACACACTTCCTCCAATAAGACTAAACCTACTCCAACTGTGCCACAACCTCCTAATAGTGCCACTCTCTTTGGGGGACATTGTTGTTCACACCACCACATTCCACTCCCTAGCCCCCAAATTGTTGCAGCCATATCAATATTCAAGAATGCATTCAGTCCAATTTCAAAAGTCCCCATTGTCTATAACAGTCCCAAACTTGTTTCAAAATCCAAAGTCTTTTTTGAGGCTCATGCAGTCTCATAATTATAATACCCAGTAAAAGTAATATCAATAGGAAGATTACAAATTTCCCACATATAATGGCACATTAACATTAAAAATACAGGGAAGGGAGCACAGAGAGGAAATACTGGACCAAAACAAGGCCAAAAAACAGATGGGCAAATGCCAACCTCTGTATCTTCATGTCTGATATAAAAATGCTCTTCAGGTCCTCAACTCTGTTCAGCTTTGTTGACTGCAACACACTTTTTTTCTACTGGGCTGGTTCCACTCCCTGTTATCAGATCTTCTTGGCAGATATCCAATGATTCTGGCATCTCTAACATCTTGGGTTCTCAAATGCAATCCAGGCTTCAACTTCATAGCTTCATTAGCTTCATGCAATAACCTCCTTACTAGGCCTCCATTCAGGGAAATCCTGGACACATAACTGGCCTCAGTGGCTTTATTCCATAACTTTTTTCTTCTATTCTTAACTCTAAAGCCAGAACCATGTGGCAGAAGCTGCCACATTCTGCTGCTTGCTGGGCTGGAACATGGACCCTTCCTGCAATTACATCTTAACCAGATTTCTATCCTTCAAAGCCTAAGCTGGACTGTCCTGAATCTTGCTCTGTAGACCAGGCTGGCCTCTAAGTCAGAAATCTGTCAGCCTCTGGAACGTAAGTGCTAGAATTAAAGGTGTGCTCAACCACACCTGGCTCTAAGCTTTTCTTTAGTTCCTTTTTACAAGTTGGAAATGTAGCTGGCAGGGATCTTGCCTTGATGTCACCACTTCCTATATTCCATTTCTCAACCTGTTTATCTTCTTGAACATGGGATTTAGCTCCATTCCACTACCTGGTGCTCATTCTTCCTCAAAATTTATATTTTATAATTTACTCTGCTCAGCTTGCTTCTTTTCATTTTAAATCTTCATCAGAGTTACCACTTATATGCATACAAAAGAGTCTATACTAGGCTGTTTTGACACTTCTGCCAATGGAGTTTATCCAAAACTCTTTACTTTAGTCTCAAACAGACTCTTTGGACAAGGGCAAAAGGCAGCTACTCTATTTAACAAAATATCACAAGAACAATTTCTAGTACATACTAAAATTCTTCCCTGAAACCTCTTGAGCCAACTCCCAACATTTCAAATCTTTATCAGCACCATTGTCTTCCATGTTCCTACTAGTATACCTCCATTAAGCAGTACTTAAAGCATCCCACTGCTTTCCTAACCTAAAGTACCAAAGTCCATACTACTCCAAACAAAAGCATGGTCAGACCTACCACAGAAATACTCTAGTCCCTGGCACCAACTTCATTCTTAGAGTTTCTATTGCTGGGAAGAGACACCATGACCACTGCAACTCTTTCAAAGAAAACATTTAATTGAGGTGGTGGCTTATAGTTTCATAGGTTCAATCCATTATCATCATGACAGGGTGCATTGTGTTGTGCAGGCAGATGTGGTGCTGGCTACATCTTGACCAGAAAGAAGAAAGTATAAAGTGAAATGTCTGTCACACTGATTGAAGCTGGAAAAAACAGACCTCATAGCCCCACCCCCACAGTGAAGCCCCACTTCCTCCAAGACTAAACCAACTCCAACAAGGCCACACCTCCTAATAATACCACTCTCTTTGAGGGCCATTTTTACTCAAACCATTATAAGCCCTCATATCTAAGATGTACAAAGCAACTCAATAGGAGGAAAAGAGTCCCAAGAGCAGGCAAAACAGTCAGAGACACACTGCCTCACACTTGTTAGGAGTCCCAAAAAACTACCATGTTAACAGCCATAATTTATATGCAAAGGGTCTGATACAGACCCACGCAGGCCCCAGGCATGCTGTTTCATTCTCTATGAGCCCAGGATATTTGATTCAGTGAGCTGTTCTCCTGGTGTCCCCTATGCCCTCTGACTCCTAGAATCATTCTTCTCCCTCTTCTGGAGAGTTCTCTGATCTCCAACGGAAGAGGCCTATGGAGACCTCTAATTTAGACATTCTTCCTCATAATGTCTGGTTGTGTGTCTGTGCACTACTCCTGTCTGCTAGCAAAGAAGCTTTTCTGATGACAACTGGACAAGGCACTGATTCTAGGTCTCTGGGCTATTCAGTTTCTGTTTCCTCACCGTCTAGGCAGTGCTGGGCATGGGATCCATCTTGTGGCCTGGGCCTCAAGTTAAATCAGACATTGGTTGGCCACTCTCATATGTTTTCTGCCACCATTGCCTCAGCACAACTGGCAGGCTGGAGAGGTAGCTGGTCAAAGATTTAGTGACTAGGTTGGTGCCAAGTTTTCTCTTTTAGTAGCCTACAGAGTGCCTTCCTGCACCAAAGAGACTAGAACATAGAGGTGAAGGCTCCATGAAGGCACCAGCTTTATCTCTCTACTTTCAATGAGCTGAGTGGATGATGTCCTTGGCAATGGGACCCCACTATCAGTTTTTGGAGAATGACCATCTATTCTAGCACCAGTCTGGGTTGTTTGGGGATCTACACAGGACTCCCTCAGCAAATAACTCCACCAAATGCAATCCCAGTCTACCACTGGAAAATTTGCCTGGCTACAAAAGATGGCCAGTTTAGGCACTTTATTGTCCATTACTATGTGTCTTCAAAGGGGTCATCCTCATAGGTTCCAGAAGTTTCCACTGAGCTAGATTACTACACACCCCCCTGCCAAATGTCCTGCAAGTCCAGCTGTCTTTTCCTGTATTCTCTTCCTCTATTCCTTCTACATCCCATGTGATCATGACTATTCCCATCCCCACCAACCCCCAATCCACCTGAAAGATATATTCTATTTCTGCTTCCCAAGGAGATCCACACATCCTCCCTAACCACTGTGGGTCTTTGGGTTGTAGCCAGATCATCATTTACGTAACAGCTAATGTTCATTTATAAGTGAATAATACCATATTGGTCTTTCTTGGTCTCTGTTACCTCACTCAAGATTATTATTTTTTCTAGTTGCATCAATTTGCCTACAAATTGCATGATGTTATTTTTAAAAGCTCAGTAATATTCTGTTTGTGTAAATGTACTACATTTTTAAAAGATTTGTTTAATTCATTTTACATACAGACCACAGGTCACCCTCTTATCTTTCCTCCTGCTTCCCTGTAGGCCCCCTCTCTGACCCACCTTTCATCCCCTCCTCCAAAAGGGTAAGGGTTCCCATAGAGTGTCAGCAAAGCTTGGTACATTCAATTGAGGAAGGACCAAGCTTCTCCCCCACTGCATCAAGGCTGAGAAAGGCATCCCACTATAGGTAATGGGCCCCAGAAAGCCAGCTCATGCACCAGGGATAGATCCTGATCACACTGTGAGAGGCCCCTCAAACAGACCAAACTACACAACTGTTTCTGGTATGCAGAGGACCTAGTCTGGTCCCATGCTGTTGGTCTAAAGTTTGTGAGTTCCAACAAGCTTGGTTCAGTTGTCTTTTTAGATTTCCCCATCATGATCTTGACCCTTTCTGCTCATACAATCCCTCTTCCTTCTCTTTGAACTCCCAGAGCTCAACCTGGTGCTTGGCTGTGAATCTCTGCATCTGCTTCCATCAGTTACTGGATGAAAGCTCTATAGTGACAGTTAGGGTATTTGCTAATCTGATTACTGGGGTAGGCCAGTTCAGGCACTTTCTCCACTGTTATTAGTAGTCTAAGCTGGTGTCATTCTTGTGTATTCCTGCGACTTTTCCTAGCACCAGGTTTCTATCACTGTGATGTCTCCCTGTATTATATCTCTTTTATTGCTCTCCCACCCCATCCTTATTCCAGATAAACCATCCTGTTCCCTTATATTCTCATTCCCCATCCCCTACCCTCTATTGCCCCCTGATCCCTAGTTTACTCATGGAGAGCCCATCTATTTCCCGTTCCCAGGGTGATACATGCATCCCTCTTAGGGTCTTCCTTATTAGCTTGCATCTCTGGAGCTGTGGGATATAGTCTTGTTATCCTCTGCTTTACACCTAATATCTAGTTATGAGTGAGTATACACCATGTTGGTCTTTCTGAGTCTGGGTTACCTCACTCAGAATGGTATTTTCTAGTTCCATCCATTTGCCTGCAAATTTCATGATGTCAATGTTTTTTACAACTGAGTACTACTCCATTGTGTGTATGTCCCCCATTTTCTTCATCCATTCTTCGGTTGACAGGGATCTAGGTTGTTTCCAGGTTCTGGCTACTATGAATAATGCTGCTATAAACATAGTTGAGCATGTGTCCTGGGTATGTGCCCAAGAGTGTTATCATTGGGTCTTGAGGAAGATCAATTCCCAATTTTCTGAGAAGTTGCCATGCTGATTTTCAAAGTGGATGTACAGGTTTGCACTCACTCCCACCAACAGTGGGGGAGTTTTCCCTTTTCTCCACATCCTCTCCAATATAAGCTGTCATCAGTGTTTTTTATTTTACCCATACTGACAGGTATAAGATGGTATCTCAGAGTAATTTTCATTTTCATTTCCCTGATTACTTAGAATGTTGGGCAATTCCTTAAATGTCTTTTGGCCTTGTGAGCATAGTAGGTAGCATGTCAGTCTCATAATGTACTACATTTTCTATTTCCACTCTACAGTTGAGGGACATCTAGGTTGTTTCCAGTTTGTCAGTTTAAGGCCAGCCTGGTCTACAGAATGAGTTCCAGCTTCCTTCTTAAGTCTATTTGCTTGGAGTATCTTTTCCCAATGCTTTATCCTGAGGTAAGTCTATCCCTAATGTTGAGGTATGGGATTCTTTTATGGAGCAGAAGTATGGATCCTGTTTTCACACCCATTCTGATAGTCTGTGTCTTTTTATTGAGGAATTGAGGCCATTTATGTGCTTCACTTCTTTTGGTTTTTCTGGTGTAAGATTATTTATTTCCCATTGTTTCTTTCTTTTTGTTGTTGTTGTTTTTGGAGACAGGGTTTCTCTGTGCAGTTTTCATGCCTGGATCTTGCTCTGTAGACCATGCTAGCTTTGAACTCATAGAGATCTGCCTGGATCTTCCTCCCAAGTGCTGGGATTGTAGGAATGTGCCACTGCCTCCCAGCTACTTCTCATTTTTAATGGGTGTAGTTACCCCCTTGGGTTGGAGTTTTCCAACTAATATTTTCTGTGTGTCTAGATTTGCAGATATTGTTTAAATTGGACTTTATCATGGAATATCTTATTTTCTCCATCTATGATAATTGAAAATTTTGCTGGGTATAGTTATCTGGACTAGCATCTGTGGTCTCTTAGAGTCTGCAGCACATCTGTCTAAACTCTTCTGGCTTTTAGGGTGTCCATTAAGAAGTTAGTTTTGATTCTATTAGGTCTGCCTTTATATATGTTACTTAGTCTTTTTCTCCTGCCTTTTTTTTTTTTTTTTTTTTTTTTTTGGGTTTTTCCAGACAGAGTTTCCCTGTGTAGCTTTGCGCCTTTCCTGGAACTCACTTGGTAGCCCAGACTAGCCTTGAACTCACAGAGATCCACCTGCCTCTGCCTCCCAAGTGCTGGGATTAAAGACGTGCACCACCACCACCCGGCATTCTCCTGCCTCTTTTAATATTCACTGTTATTGTTTGTTTTTAATACTGTTTGTTCCTTTGCAGCTTTATAACATTGTTTGTTTTGTATATCTAGTGATTTGATTATTTTGTAGTGAGGGGACTTTATTTTCTGGTCCAAACTATTTGGTGTTATGTATGCTTCTTTTATATTTATATGCATTTCCTTCTTTATGTTAAGAAAAAAATTCTTCTATGATTATGTTGAAAATATTTCCTTGGGCCTTTGAGTTTTTGTCTTTTCATAGTGTCCCAGATTTCCTGTATGTTTTGTGTCAGGGGTTATTTTAGATTTAACATTTTATTTGACAGATATATCTATTTCTTTTATTATACCTTCTTTTCTTGATATTCTGTCTTCCATCTCTTGTATTCTATTGGTGAAACTTGCCTCTGTATTTCCTGTTTACATTATTAATTATTCCATTTCCAAAATTCCCTCAGTTTGTGTTTTCTTATTGCTTCTATGTCCATTTTCACTTCTTGAACATTTATTTCCTTTAACTGTTCATTTATTCTTGGCTTGTCTTGACGGATTTATTCATTTCCTCCAATTGTATGTGTTTCTCTGAATTTCTTTTTTTTTTCCTTTTGGGTTTTAGAGACATGTTTTCTCTGTATATCCCTGGCTGTCCTGGAACTCACTCTGTACACAAGCTGGCCCTGAACTCGCAGAGATCTGCCTGCGTCCTGAGTGCTGGGATTAAAGGTGTGTGCTACAACTGCAAAGCTTTCTTTGGTTTCTTTAAGGGTTTTACTCTTTTCTTCTTTAAGGACCTGTATCATCTTCACATAGTTGGTTTCAAGGTTGTTCATTCAGCTATGTTGAAAAACATTCAGGGTCTTGTGTAATATGATACCTGGGCTCTGATGTAGACATATTGTTCTTACTGTTATTGTGCTTTTATGCTGGCATCTAGGCATCTGGCTTTAGGGTGATTATAGGTCTATGTGCTGATTTCTCAGTTTGTATTTGTTGGGGAGGTGTTTTGTTTCTTGTTTTTTGTTTCTTCTCTGGATTATCAGAGAACATTTTGGCCAGGTGTGGCCTGTTTTTATGGTCTGCTTGGCTGGTGTGTTCATGGAATATACTTGCTGGTGTTGGAGGCTGAGGGAAGGGGAGGCCCAGGGTGATGATCTGTGAGATCCACAATGAGGAAAGGAGACTGCAGCTAGTGTTCTGTTTCAGAGCTAGGGACGACCCTGAGTATTAGATCTGGAGGAACAGATAGGATAGAGAAAGTCCAAAAGCAACCTACCTGGTCTTCTGGCAGGCTTTTCCTATGGTTGAACAAGGTGTATCCACCTGAGTTGGGGGCTGAGACCCAGCAATAAAGAGGCAAGAGAGGCCAGGGCATGATGGTTTGTAGAGTCCACAGAGGTATGGAAAGGGCAGAGGGGATGCTGCAGCTGGTGTTATGTTGCAGTGCTAGGGATGACCCTGGGGATTGGGTATGGGGACACAGAGAGAGGCTTTTTCAATTTTTAATGTGTATCTTTTTGAATAGTATGTAATCTTAATAAAGAAACATGTTAATATAATTTTATAAAAACTTAAAACATTTTTATTATGTATTAAATTTGTTTTTAAAAGCTTGATTATTTTATTTACTTGTTTTTAATATGTATTCAATTAAAATAGAATTGCATCAATTTCACCCCTCACTTTCCTCCCTAAAGACACTCCCAGATATCCTTCCTCCAACCCATCTCATGTCTCATGTACTCCTAAGATGATACCCTCTTTTTTCATATATATATATGTGTGTGTGTGTGTGTGTGTGTGTGTGTGTTTGTGTTGTGTGTATGTGTGTGTATGCTCATGTGTGTACATGTATACACACAAATATATAAATTCAATAGGTGGCATCCATTTTTATTATTTGTTCACATGCTTTTAGGACTGACCTCTCTTTATTTGACAGCCAATAAGAAAGAGGTAATTCACCTTCTAGCAATCATTAGTTGCTGGTAGTTTTGTCTAGGTATAGAAACCCAAAATTTTCTTCCTTCCAAATCAGCACATCCATTGATATTGCCATTGTTTCAGTCTTGTTTATGCAGCCATTTCTAGGAGAGACTGTTTCACAGGAGACTTCCTGTGTTCTAGATGCCAGAAGCTTCAAGACTTATATTCTTATATTCTTTCTACCACCATTTCTATGAGGTTCTCTGAGTTATAGAGACAGAATTTGTGGTATAGATGTACAAGAATTAGATCTAAGTGGATCAAAGACTTCAATTTGAAGCCTGAAACATTGAAACTGTTAGAAGAAGTCACAAGCAGTATCCTACAATGTATAGATATAGGAAAGGGCTTTCTGAATAGGACTTCATTTGCCCAGGAATTAAGGCCAACAATTGGAAAGTGGGTTGTTGTAAAACTAAAAAGCTGTACATCTAAGGAAACAAACTATTGAGTGAAAAAGGAATCTACAGACTAGGAGAGCTGACAGGGGATTCATATACAGATTATACAAAGAACTCAAATACAGGAAACAAGGGGCCAAAATAAAAAATGGGCTAGGCTTCTAAACAGATTTCAAAATAGAAGAAATAATAATGAACAAGAAATATCTCAAAAATGTGGATCACTTTAGCAATTAGGAAAATAAAAACAAAAAAACTTTGAGATTTCATCTCACCCAGTCAGAACAACTAAGATCATCATCAACAACAAAAACTGACAACAAATGATGGAGACATAGTGGAGAAAGAGAAACCCTCATCTACTCTTGGTGGGAAAGCAAATTGGTGCAGCTACTTTGGAAATCATTTATGTAGAATAAGAATCCTAAAAAGGACAGGTCCTGGTCCCACAGCCTGGGTGCCACCCAAACAAGCTATTCAATTGTCTCACTTATCCAGAAGGCCTGATCCAGCTGGGGGCTCCACACCCTTTGGTTCATAATTCATGTGCTTCCATTTGTTTGGCTATTTGTCCTAGTGCTTTTTGCAATCTTGGTCTCAACATTTCACACTCTTACAGTCCCTCCTCTTTCTCGACAATTGGACTCCTGGAGGTCTACATGGGGACTGGCTGAGGATCTCTGAATCCACTTCCATCAGTTACTGGATGAGATTTCCAGCACGACCATTAGGGTGTTCAGCCATCTGATCACCAGACTAGGTCAGATCAGGCATTCTCTCTACCATTGCCAGCAGTCTACAGAGGATGTATCATTGTGGATTTCTGGTGACCTATCCTTAGTGCATGAGCTGACTGTTTGAAACCTTGGGCTTACACAGGGACACTTTGCGCAGCCTGGAAGGAGGGGAAATGGAGCTGCCTGTACTGAATCCACCAGGTTTAAATGAATCCCCAGGGGAGTCTTGTCCCTGGAGGAGATGGGAATGAAGGGGAGGGGATGGGGGAAAGGTGGGGGTGGCGGCAGGAGGGGGGAAGACAGGGGAACCCATGGCCGATGTGTAAAATTAAAATACAAATATAATAATAATAATTAAAAAATGGAAAAAAGAATCCTAAAAAGAAAATAACTATATTTCTTAGTCTAAAATTATTTATTTGAATTCACATAATTTCATTAGACTCATTTTTAAATTCTTTTATCATGGAATGTGTGTATGTATGTTGGTATGTGTGTGCACACCACTGTACATGCATGTTGTTCAGATAACAATTTTTGAAAGTCAGTTCTCTCGTTCCACTATTTGGGGCCTAAGAATCAAACTTAGATTGTCAAGCTTGGAAGCAAGTGCCTTTATACAGTGAGGCATTGTTATTGCACTTAAGAAGACTTATTAAATGATATCTACACAGTGGAGGTAAATAAAAAATATTAAATTTTCTAATGGACATTCATAACAAGAATATTAAAAATCCTGTATTTTGGAAACAGTCCCAAATCAGAGTTAAACCTGGGAATAAATACGACTTGGCAAATAGACTTGTCTCCCTAGGGGGAAAATACTTATTTTTAACAGTGAAATAAATGTATCTTAAAGTAAATGGGACTTTAATTAATACTTTTTAGTACCTATTATCTTGTGAGTCACTTTTAACTGTTGAGAAAATGTGTATGATAAACTCCCCATGTTCCCTGGAGACTCGGGTTGGGGATTTACTTGAAAACTGATGTATTTTTGGAAGTAATTGGTATCTAAAGGATCTTACATAATTAATAGATTAACTCCTTAATGAATTAACAGTTCTGTGCTGTTACCTGGAGGTGTTGGAAAATAGGAGGTGTCACCTTCTTAGTGGATGAAGGGAATGGTCAATGTGTCCTGTTAGATATACCTTGCCCAAATCCCTTTTCAGCTATATTTACTTCCTGTATGCATGCAGTGGTCAGCTTTCCTCTAGCTCTCCATGTCCCACATGATGTTTAACCACACCAGAGGTCCATAAACAAGAAGACTATGTCAATATGTCACTACTTCTGACACTGTACAAAAATAAACCCACTCTTCTCTTCCATTATGTCTTGTACTTGGTTGCAACTACAAAATGCTATTAACCTTATGTAAATTATTGGTGCTATTCAAAGTCTAGTACAGGATTGTTTCAACTTTGACTAAAAACCTTGGAAGAAGTCAGTTTATAAACAACTGTTTTACCTTAAATTGTAAACAAATTTAAATGGAAGCTACTCATTTATAAGGAGAACAGATTTCATTAGCTTTAAAAGAAAATTGATTTGTTTTGTTCAATATCTGTCTTGTTGGGATTTCTATTGCTTAGTTAGGTCATGAAACACCATGACCAAAAAAAAAAAAAAAAAAAAAAAGGTTGAGATTTGGCTTATACTTCCAAGTTCCTGTTCATCATTGAATAAAGTTAGGACAGAAACTCAAATAGGGCAGGAACCTGGAGACAGGAGCTGATGCAGAGACCATGAAGAAGTGCTGCTCCCTGGCTTGCTTCCTCTGGCTTGCTCAGCCTGCTTACTTATAGAACCAGGACCATCATCCTAGGGATGGCACAATCCACCATGGCCTGGGCATGCCCCCATTAATCACTAATTGAGGAAATGCCTTAAAGGTAGATCTCATGGAGGCATTTCCTCAACTGAAACTCCTTCCTGTTATGACTGTAGCTTGTGTCAAGTTGACACACAAAACTAGGAGTACAATATCCTTTGTTTTAATGAAATGATACTAATTTTAGATATTCAAATTAATTGGTGAGAAAGAGGAGGGATTGTAAGAGTGTGAATTGTTGAGACCAAGATTGGAGAAAGCACAGGAACAAATAGCCAAACTAGTGGAAACACATGAACTATGAACCAATAGCTGAGGAGCCTCCAACTGGATCAAGCACTTTGGATAAGTGAGATAGTTGAATAGCTTGAACTGTTTGGGAGGCATCCAGGCAGTGGGACCAGGACCTATCATTAGTGCCTGAGCTAGCTGTTTGGAGCCTGGGGCTTATGCACGGACACTTTGCTCAGCATGGGAAGAGGGGACAGGACCTGCCTGTACTGAATCCACCAGGTTTAAATGAATCCTCAGGGGAGTCTTGGCCCTGGAGGAGATGGGAATAGGGGGTGGGATAGGGGGAAGGTGTTGGGAGGGAGGAGGACAGGGGAATCCGTGGCTGATATGCAAAATTAAATTAAATTATAAAATAAAAAAAATAAAAATAATCAATTATCATAGTAAGATACTATGTGTTTGTGTCCTGGAACTTGGTGAAATCTGGTTGGTACTCAACTAGAAGGTTAATCCCTTTTGATTAGTATCCACAGTTAGTTCAGTAAGGTGTTATACAAGATACTAGATGATTAAATTTCAATTTCAGCAAACTATTAATACTTTGTACTACAATAATGCTCCATTTGAAGGATATGACTGGCTCAGTTGTGGCATGAATGTTAGCAAGTAGCCCAAAAAACATACTCACAAGTAATAATTGGAGAAAATGTAAATAAGGTTTTTTGAGGTTTTTTTTGTTTTTGTTTTTGGTTTTTGGTTTTTCGAGACAGGGTTTCTCTGTGTAGCTTTGTGCCTTTTCCTGGAACTCACTTGGTAGTCCAGGCTGGCCTCGAACTCACAGAGATCTGCCTGGCTCTGCCTCCCCAGTGCTGGGATTAAAGGTGTGTGCCACCACTGCCCAGTCTGAATAGGTTTTTATAATATTTTGTTTTCCTCTGTTATATAATACACTATATTTTAGTAATATAACTTCAGTATTGAGCATTAATTCTAATAAATTTATAACATGTTAATTTTAATATAGTTAGATTAAGTTTTATTTTATTTTTGCATGTTTAAATTTATTTCTCTTACTCAACAAGGATCTAGAGATCTACATGTTTTATAAAAGTTTACTATCTTAAACTACAAAGTATTTCCATGAAATCATACATTCAGAAAGTCACAACTAATTTCTTTGCTGTCTCATTGACTGAACTGGAGAACATCAGTGTGATTTGTCCTAGTATCTATTTGCTCTAGATAAACCACTGTCCACATTATATTAAATTCTTGATTGTGAGAATTCAAATTGAGTGTTGGGTGTATTAAGTGCAAAGAGAAAATGCTTCTCAAAGTTAACAAAGCCATGATAATTGAACTTAATGACTTTGAAATATATTTTATTTTTAAAAACCATTTTTCTTGATAGCTTGAACCCAAATAATCTGTAGTTGTGTGCTATGCACTCTATTATATAATTATAAGCCTTATCAATAGGAAAACAGGTATCTCCCTGTATGGTCTGTATTCACAAAATTATTTAATGGGAAATACATCTAATCAATGGAGTGGATGGTAGAATATTAAGGGACATGTAAACCTTTCTAATTAACAGACAACCTAAGCTTCACAGAATTACATGCTCATCTTACATAACAGAAATGAGGCTGAAAAAAAATCAAGTGCACATGATGATCTTTAAAGGTAATTCAAATTGTTCCATAAAGTGTTTTAAAAGGAGAAAAATAGGCACTAATTTAGGGATATATGTGTGATAGAGTCAAGACTGCCTTCTAAAGGTGATATTACTATTATTTATGAGACTCTGGCTTAAAAAAACAGCTCCAGCTCCATATTTTTTATATTATTTAATTGTCCAGAAAAGAAAGGTAAATTTTCTAAAAATATCAGTTGAAACATCCACGTTTTCTTCTACCTTTTTTTGGTGGACAATGTAATACATATAAACATTATATATCAATTTGATTATTCAGAACAGGAGGGAACATAACAGTGATTAACATACATGTTTTTAAGATAAAAAAGAAAGAATTTTTCATATTTATTTTCATTTTTATGAGTGTGAGTATTTTTCTACATGTATGTATGTGCATCATGCATGTGCCTGGTGCCTGCAGGGGCAAGAAGAGGGCATAAGATCCCTTGAACTGAAATTATAGCAGCTGTAAGCCACAGATGTAGGTGTTAGAAAGCAAACTTGGATAAGCACTAAGTACTCTCAACTGCTGAGCTAATCTCTCAAGATAGTACCCTATTAAAAAGTTTTATGTTATTTTTATCTTCTTATGTATGAAAGTGTTTGCCTATATGTAAGCATCAGCAAAGTGGAGTTTCTTAAGAAAAAACTCCAGTTAGAATATGAAAAGAGATGGTTGAAATGGGGTTCATTAAATAATACGTAGTGCTTAAAGAATACTAGAAAAATTTTGCTGAGGTGTATAAGGAAAAATTTAGTAACTGGAAATTATAGCATGTACAATTAGTTACTAAAATGATTCATTGGAGTTGAAGAGAAATCTTGGTGGATGTCTTAGTGAAGGTTTCAATTGCTGTGAAGAGACTCTTATAAGGAAAACATTTCATTGAGGGCCTAGATTTCAGTTCTGAAGGTTCAGTCCACTATCATCATAGTTGACAGCATGATGGGTAGGCATGTAGACTTGGTGCTGAAGGAGTAGCTGAGCACCTTATAGCTGGCAGGCAATAGAAAGTTGACATTGGGTGTTATCCTCTCAAATCCTACCCCGACAGTGACATTCTTCCTCTAACAAGGCCTTATCCACTCCAACAAAGCCACACCTTGTAATAGTGCCCCCTCTATGATATTACTGGGGCCAATTACATTCAACTACCATAGTGGAGTACCTACTTAGTATGAAGTTCTGGGATTGATTCCCAGCACCCCATAAACTACACATAGTAGTGAATAACTATAATTGCAGGACTTGGTAGGTAGAGACAATAGGAGTTGTGTATGTGGAGGATAACAGAGAAATGAAGAAGGCAATGGGGGCAGCAGTGGGGTTAACTGGAGAGGCAAGATGGAGTAGTAGCATACAGAGGAATATATTCTAAAAATTACTTAAATACTGAGGAATTTGGGAGAAGATAACATATCAGGATTAGAATGTTCATTTAAACATGCTAATATTATGAAAAAAAAAATTTCTACTATTCTTAAAACTCACTAAGAAATGCCAAAGAAATGTAGGAGAATATAAGTACAAAAGATCTAAAACACCACTAAAGTAGGAGCATTCACAATGAAGTCTAGGAAGAAGCAGATTAAAAAACATTCTCATGGCTGCTAATTTCAGAAATAGCCACAGTACACATCTCTAATGTTAAGGGGCACAGATAGCTGAAAAAGCACAAATCTCTTTTTTGCAGAATGAACATAACATCTCATCAATTGATGATTGGCTTTTTAAGCAAATACATTAGTTCTACAGAAAGGAATAAAATTTTCCAAAGCTGCCTGTGCTTGCAACAGATGGCAAAGGAGAAATTATTTTTGTACTGTCCTACATCCACTTGTCTGTAACAGTTAAATAGAAAAAAAATTCCACTAAAAGTTCTGCATATATACACCACACACATACAAATTCAAGTATAAAGCAATCAACTAAAAATCTGACAACTCAGGGCTTGCTACCAGAACAATATATAACCAATAGCTGAATCTGAAAATTTCACCACATTCAAAGGTAAATAGTTTTAAAAAGAAATAGTAAATGCTACATTTAAACATATTTTTGTAAAGGATAAAATAATGTGTTTAACCATAATTAATGGAAGAATTATAGTTAAACCTTCTAATTAAGAGATCAGGATCAATATGTTTAGCTCAGTGTGTGCTCAGCATGCATAAAGCTATGTATTTGATCTCTGAAATAAGGGAAAAATGAAATTATCTTCCATACAAACACTGATACGATATGTATTTGTATATGTATGTAAATGGATAGATATGAATAACATTTCATACATATGAGAAACTATATGTATTCTATATACCTTTTATAGCAGTATATAAACTTTATTACATGAATGCAACATATAGCTTATATTTAATTATATATTATCTAATAGAAACATCTGGAACTCCATTATAAACAATTATATAATTCCAGAAAAGGGTTTCAATGCAATGTGTTATTTTAAGTCAATAAATGTGTGATTTTCAGTTATGTGTTACAATATTAGGAAATAGAAAAGCAATATTAGGAAACAACCAAAAAAAAAGGGAGCAAAAATAGAGGGAAAATAAATTTGAAACTGAAATGACACAAGTTACAATACAGCAATAATAGCATTAATATAAGTGATTTAAATGAACCAAGTCATGACAGATTGACAGATTGTATAAAAACATTGCCGTTTTTCTTTTTTCAAAATTTATGTTAAATATAATTTTATAATTGAATTCCTTCTTAACAGAAGAAATAATAATTTCTGTCTGCATTTATCAAATTACAAGTTGAGTGACTATTGTGATGTTTGAATAAGAATGACCCTAATAGGCTCCTGTGTTTGACAACTTGGTACCCAGTTGATGGAACTGTTTGGGATTGATTAGGAGGTATGGCATAATTGGAGGAGACATGTCACTGAGGACTAGCTATGAGGTTTCAGAAGATTCATTCCATTCCAAGTCTGTTTGTTTCTGCCTTCTACCTGCAGACCAAGATATGAGCTTTCAGTGGCTCCAGCCATCATGCTTGCTGCTTGCTGCTTGCTGCCATGCTACCAAAACCGACTCTGAAACTTCTGAAACTGTAAACACTTTAAACACTTTCTTTTAAAAGCTACCTTCATCTGCATGTTTTAGCACCACAATAGAAAAGTAACTAAGACAACTATATTAATATTTGACACAGTCACATGAGTTCTAGCAGAAACACATACATACACATATGCAGAGAGTGAGAAAGAGATGGAGAGAGAGAGAGAGAGAGAGAGAGAGACAGAGAGACAGAGAGACAGAGAGACAGAGAGACAGAGAGAGACTTCACAAGCATGAATTAACTAAAATGAAGTTTTTATCTTTGTGAATCAAAGAATAGAATACTTTAAAATGCATTAGCATTACTTCTACTAAAAGAAGAAATTCAGAATTTCATTCCTGGCTTCATAGCTGCTTGGATCATAGCCTGGGATACATGAATCCTGATCTAAATACTCAACTGACAAATAAGTTATAACTTGTGTCTATTGTAAAAATTAAAAATTCATATTTTGCTTTTTACTCTTACACAAAACAAGTGTCTTCTAAAAATCATTCAAATCTTCCCAGTAGTAAGAATGGTCTATTGGTCTACTTGCAGAAATCTACTTATGATCCAAATGAGACAGATAAGGAGAACCACATCTCAATGAGACAGTGGGCAGGTATTAGGCACTTTTAAAAACACTGTTAAATCACTGTTAATGTTAAGATCTTGCTGAAAGTAAAATTGTGATGACAGTCACTTTACTAGATAACAGCAAAGATGTTAAGGAATAGGGCAGTTTCACTGCATAACTAGCAGTTGTTGGACACTTTGCTGCCTGGCTGCCTTGCATAAAGGACTGTCAGTCAAATAGCCAGCTGGAGAACCCTTATGTCAGCACCAGCCATCTTGAAAGTGTCACAGATGATTTGAGAAAGCCACATAATGATCACTTTTGATTGACCTGCTTCCTGAGCCCAGACTGTTTGAAACATGTTGTATCAGACTCTTAGCTATCACAAATTCCAGGAATTCTAGATAACTCTGAAATTATTTTCACCTAGGCCAACAAGGTATTTTTGGCCTCTCATGTTAACTGCTATAAACTGCTAAAGAAGTGACTGGTACAAATACACCTTTGGGGGATTATATAAGTAGCTTGATCAGATTTACTTCATGAGTCAGCTAGGGAATACTCACGTATATTACCTTTTTAGTGCTGCAGTTTTAGACCATTCAAAATGTGCCTCTTGAGGAGTTAAATTTGCTTACATTCAGTAGTGTGGACTGTGTCGATGATAAAGAGAATCCAGAGGAATAGTGGAGGCAGAAGAGTAAAAACGGCAGCAATTAGTGTGGACTGACTGAGGGGCAGCCAGCTGTCTTTCAACTGAGCAAGAAGTAGGTATATTAGTTCAACAATAGCCAAAGCAGGGGAATTGAAGCAGAAAGGCTCCTAGAAAGTTTGGAGAAATGAGACTAAAGAGAGATTCAAAGGTATAAGCAGCCAAGACAAGAAACTGCATATATATCCTGATTCCTGGAATTGTTCCCAGAGTTACTTTTTGGTCTCTGAGCAGTTTACACAGAATGTTTTGACTTTTGAAATGTTTTATGATATAATTTCTATATATGCACTACATGTGCATCTACTGTACTTGTTTAAAGTTTCACACCTCATCCATAGTCCTGGGTATTATTAATAGACTTGTTGAAACAAAGTTCTTCTATAATGTTGATCCTGGTTATAGACATGTCTATCTTCAAAAAATAAGGCTTTTGAGATTCTAGTGGCAATAAAATGAATCTATCTAATGTCTTTCAAGTCTTTTGCTAATAATTCAGAGCAAATAATGAGTAGATTTCTCTATATACCTAAGAAGACCATAATTTCAACAAAAGATTCCCACAAGATGGAAAATAATGACCTTTGGAAATTTTTATCAGCATTTATAGTTATTAATTTGAAATATTTTCCCTATGTTTTCATATATGTATACAATGTACATTTGAAAATATCCATTACCATATTCCTCTCTCTTGTCTCCCTCCTGCCCTCATTGATCTCCTTCCTTTCCCCAAATATCCTCTTTATCCTTCATGTTTTTGTTGTTGTTGTGGACCCAAAGAGTTTCATTGTGATTGCTGTGAGACCTTTGGAGAGAGAGTATTTGTAGTACTATGGACAAAATACTAGTGGTATATCACTGAGAAAAATGTCTCTATCTCTCTCAGTAAGCATTTACTTACAATTTATGGAGTATGGGGTGAAGGGTGTGGAAGCTCATGGACCATACCTTAGCAACTCTAATGACCTAGAAATCCTTAGACAGGGTGAAGCCTCATAAGGCACTCCTCCATAAAAACCAACAATTACCTCAGGGAATGGTGGAATTCATGAGACGATGTGGTTGATAATATTGTGCACCCCAATAAACTTATCTGGGTGGTCAGAGAACAGAACAGCCACTATATTAAACATAGAGTTTAGGCAGTGGTAGCACACAACTTTAATCCTAGTATTCCAGAGGCAGAGATCCATCTGGATCTCTGTGAGTTCAAGGCCACACTGGAAATAGCCAGGCATGGTTACATACCTTTATTCCCAGCACTTGAGATCTCATGTCTTGCTTGGGAAAACCACACACCTTTAATCCCAGGAAGTGATGGCAGGAAGCAGAAAGGTGTACAAGGCAGGAAATAGAGGCTTTTAAGTTTTAAGGCTTTTAGCAGCAGTTCAGCTGAGATCTATTCAGATGAGGACTCAAAGGCTTCCAGTTTGAGGAAACAGGATTGCCTGAGAAGTTGGCAAGGTAAGGTTAGCTATGGCTTGTTCTACTTCTCTGACCTTTTGGAATTCACCCCAATACCTGGCTCCTGAGTGTCTTTGTTAATAAGACCTTTTAAGATTTGTGTTACAAGACAGTGTTTCCAAGCAACAACTGTCTTAAATTTGCAGGGTAGGACAGAGCGTTGTGAGCTCCTTCCCTCTCCTTGGGATATTGATGGGCTGGAACTTGTTCAGGCCTTGTGTAGTTACTTTCTTTTCTTTTTCTTTTTTCTTTGAGACAGGGTTTCTCTGTGTAGCTTTGTGCCTGTCCTGGAACTCACTTGGTAGCCCGAGTGCTGGGATTAAATGCGTGCGCCACCACCGCCCAGGTTACTTTTTTCCCCCCATGGTTTAATATATTACAGCATTCAGATGTGATACTTAAAATGTGTTTAAAAGTATTTTTCTAAGACTCCAATAAAAACATTTCATTTAACTTTTGTCTTTAAATAATTATATCATTATCCAGTTAAAAATGCAAATGTTGCCAAGGTTTTGGAAACTACTAGTTCTGCCACAATGAGTACCAAGAAATCAATTGCATTACAATCTTATCATTAGCTGTTTCATATGTTAGAGAATTCACCTTTGCTACAGTAACAGAATAAGAATTAATATTATAGTTTCTGCCTTATTGAATTTCATTATTAGATTTGTAAAGATTCAAGAAGGCCATGTTTATAAATGCTATAAATTTTTAAATATATTTATTTTATTTTTTTCATATGGATATTTGTGTTTTAATTTTACATATTAGCCATGGGTTCCCCTGTCCTCCGCCATCCCACCACTTCCTTCCCCCCAGCCCCTTCCTCCCCAATTCCCATCTCCTCCAGGGCCAAGACTCCCCTGGGGATTCAGTACAGGCAGGTCCCGTCCCCTCCTTCCAGGCTGAGCAAAGTGTCCCTGTGTAAACCCAAGGTTCCAAACAGCCAGATCATGCACTAAGGACAGGTCACGGTCCCACAGCCTGGGTGCCTCCCAAACAGTTCAAGCTATTCAATTGTCTCACTTATCCAGAGGGCCTGATCCAGCTGGGGGCTCCACAGTTTTTGGTTCATAGTTCATGTGCTTCCATTAGTTTGGCTATTTGTCCCTTTGCTTTTTCCAATCTTGGTCTCAACAATTCACACTCTTACAATCCCTCCTCTTTCTCAACAATTGGACTCCTGGAGCTTCACCTAGGGCCTGGCCGAGGATCTCTGCATCCACTTCCATCAGTTATTGGATGAGAGTTCCAGTACAACCGTGGGGTGTTTGGCCATCTGATCACCAGACTAGGTCAGATCAGGCCCTCCTTCGACCACTGCCAGCAGTCTACAGAGGATATATCATTGTGGATTTTTGGGGACCTCTCCAGCACTCTGCCTATTCCTGTTCTCGTGTGGCCTTCATTTATCATGGTCTGTTATTCCTTGTTCTCCCTTTCTGTCCTAGATCCAGCTGTGATCTCCTGCTCCTCTAAGCTTTCTTTCCCTCAAATCTTGCCCTTCATTACTCCCACTGTCGTCCAGGTTGTTCATGTAGATCTCATCCATTTCTCTGTCATTGGATGATCCTTATGTCTTTCATCTTTTTTCTAGGTAGCCTCCCTGGAGTTGAAGAATTGATAAAGAAAATGTGGTACATATACACAATGGAGTACTACTCAGCAGAGAAAAACAATGACATCATAAGTTTTGTTGGCAAATGAATGGATCTACAAGAAAAAATCATCCTGAGTGAGGTAACCCAGAGTCAGAAAGACAAACATTGTATGTACTCACTCATAGGAGGATACTAGATGTAAAACAAAGATGACTAGACTGGTATTGATAATTTCCTTTTTTATGGTTTCAACACGGGTAATACTTACTCAGGCTTTTAAATCTTATTTTTCATTTGTTATAATTTACTGTAAGGCATTTACTTAATGATCTAAGAGCTTATTGTTTTATAATATATTTTGACATAGTGTGCTTTCAATTCTCTAACCCTCCCATATACATCTTGCTCTCTTTCAAGTTCATGACCTGTATAATTTTACTTGTATGTATGGAAGCACATGCAGAGATCCACAACCAAGCACCAGGCTGAGCTCCAGGAGTTCAGTTGAAGAGAGGGAAGAGGGAGTATATGAGCAAGGGGGGTCAAGATCATGATAGGGGAATCTACAGAGACAACTGAACCAAGCTCATAGAAACAAACTTTAGACCAACAGCACTAGAACCTGCATGGGACTGGACTAGACCCTCTGCATATAGGAGACAATTGTGTAGCTGGGTCTGTTTGAGGGACCCCTGGCAGAGGTGTCAGGATCTATCCCTGGTGCGTGAGCTGGCTTTCTGGAGCCCATTATCTATTGTCTGACACTTTTCTTCCCCTTGATGCAGGGGGTGGCCTTGGTCCTACCTCAACAAAATGTATCAGGCTTTGCTATCCCTCCATGGGATGACTTACCCTTTTGGAGGAGGGGCTATAGGATGGGTCAGAGGTAAAGATGGAGGTGGGGTGTGGTGAAGCAGGGGGAGGCATGAGAGGGAGTCTGTGGTTGGTATGTAAAATGAATAAATTTTTTAAATAAAAAGAAAAAATTATTAACCTCCAATTCATAAGCAAACAATGTCTTTGATTAAATATTTGAATTTCCTATTTTGTATTTTCATATAACTTTTGGCTTGTTATAATACTGGCCAAACCAAAGGCAATATTAAGGGAAACTCACCAGAAAATAGACAAGAAAGCAAACAAACCACACTAAAGAATGAACAGTAAAAATTAATATGGCTGTATAAATATATTTATTGTACAAGAATAATTTCACACAATTCAATATCCTTTACTTTTTTTTCTCTTTCTGAATTTTTATTTGTTTTCATTTTCATTCAATACCCTTTTCTATTTCTGTATGTTTGTATGATGAAGTGTAGTGTGTATGTGTGCATGTTTGTGTTTGTGTGTGTCTCCACACATGCCAGCCTGTGTGACATAGTGTATATGTGGAGGTCAGAGGGAAAGTATGTCTATCAGACCCTGTCTTCCATTTTGGTTACAGCAAAGTTCCCTTACTACTGTGTGTACCAGGCTAACTGTCCTGCAAATCTGCATGGATAGTCCTGCAACTTTTATTGCCACAGTCATACTGGGATTACAAAGTTACACTATTTTGTGTTGAATTTGTATGATTTCTGTAGCTCTTAATTCCTGTATTTATGATTGTAGGGCAAAGATTTTATCTACTTAGCATCTATAGCATTTAGTAGACTTTTACAAAGTTGATAAAGCATCTATATAATGAACATGCCTCAACAAACAAAAGGAATATATTAAAACTCTATACCTGGCATTATCTACATAAACTTAGAAGTATAAAATATTGAGGAAAAACTTTAAAGAAGATCCAAATGAAAGAAATAGATACCCTATATTTAAGAATTGAAAATTTTAATACAGCCATTTATCCACTTTACTCAAAGACTTCTACAGATTCAATATAGTCATTGACAATTTTCATAACACTCTTTACAAAATTAAAAATCCTATAATTCACATTTAATCACAAAGAATCCTACTAGAAGAACACATTTGAAAAAAAACTTAATTGAAGGTATTGTATGTACTGATGCCAAAATAAGTCATAAAATTTCTGCAATTCAAACAGTATATATCAGACAAAGAACTAGATATATAGTTGAGTGAAACAGAGCAGGAAGATCACAAATAGTCTTTCATATTAATATACAATGGGTGAAGGACTGTCTTTTAAACAAATAATATTGGGAAATTGTATATCAATTCAACTGAGATGTGAGCAATAACTCATATTTTAAATATCTTTCAAATGTCTGTGTGGTAAAGACTTGGTACCCAGAGAGAAATTTTTTGAGTGATAGTGGATATTTTAATTGGTTTACACTTTCACACTTGCAAATTTTAGTCCATCATCAATATTTTAAAAGATGCATCCTAGTGCTATGATTTGAAAGTGATATACCTTGTTATGGAATATTATTTTAACTAGGCAAAGGTGTATTACATTCCTTTATGCTGGGGAATATTACTTTAACTGTGTAACAGTGTATTACTTTTTTTGCTGCATTTGTTTCATTATGTAAAGATATGTTGAATCTGTTTCATCTCGCATGCCTATGGTACATGATTGGTCTAATAAAGAGCTGAATGTCCAATAGCTAGGCAAAGAAAGGATAGGTGGGAGGAAGCAGACAAAGAGAATAAAGGGGAGGAGAAATTTAGCCTCAAAAAGGAAGAACAAGAGGAAGAGAACATCATTGGGATGAAATTTTTCTCTGGTTGAGTTTCTTTAAAATTAGTTGTCCTGTTTTCTGCTGCTTCTCCTTTCTTGGCTTCTTGGACATTATGAACTGAGCAACATAATTCCTCACTCTCCTTCTGACATGAGATTCTACAAGAGACAATGGATCCAACACTGTACTAACATTTCTGAAATTGTGAGCCAAAATTCATACTCACTGCTTTTAAGTTGGTCCTCTTCAAGATTTAGCCACAGCAATAAAAAAAGTTATTATACCCACTGAAAGATCTTTAGGACAATGTGATGCTTAGTTCTAGGGAATTGGAACTTTCAGTATCTTTCTATTTTCAAATTCACAGGTAATCAGTCTTGCTATAAATTTACAATATCTTAAAACAGCTAAAATTATTAGAATGAATATTTTTTATATAAATTGACTATTGCAATTGTCACAGTGAAGGTGAGATGTATAACAGTGATGGTGTCCTTACTGTATAGAACTTCTTTTTAGTTTTATGAATTCCCATTTATTAATTGTTTTTCCTAATGCCTATACTATCAGGGGCCCATTCAGAAAGCCCTGTCTAGTGTCAATGAGTTCAAGAGTATTTTCCATTGTCATTACTATGACTTTCAGGCTACCAGCACTGACATGTAGGTCTTTGATCTGTTTGGAGTTGAGCTTTGTGCAGGTTGAGTGATAAGGCTCAACTCTCACTCTTCTAAATGTATCTGTCCATTTGTTGAAGATGCTGTCTTTTCTCAAATGTGTACTGCTGTTAGCTTCTTTGTGAAAAATTGTGTGACTGTATATGTAGATCATTCCCATTTAATTGGTCAATGCATTTTTATGCCAATACCTTTTTTTTTCTTTAGCACTATAGCATAACTTGAAATCTGGGATGATAATGTATGTCCCCAGCAATTTTTGAATGTGTTGAAACATATCATCTGAATCTATTTTCTCCTGTACTTTTTGTTATGAATGGGTGTTGGATTTTGTTCTAGGGCTTTTATGCATCTAATGAGATAATTATGTGTTTTCTTTCCTATAGACTGTATATGTGGTATATATTGGTTTGAATGAAAATGTCTTTTGAAGGCTCATATGTTTAAATATTTGTCCCCAGTTGGTGGCATTTTGGGGGTAGGCTTGGAGAAATATCCCTTTTAGAGAAAACATAGCATTGTGGGTGAGCTTTACTCCCAATTTTCTCTCTTAATAGAAGCCCTCCAATTACTGCTGCTGCTGCCATGCTTTCTATTTGCTTCCTTATCTCCCTACCATAATGAACTCCTATCCTTCTGAAACCATAGGACCATAAGAAAAGCTTACATTTCAGAAAATTCCTGGGTCTTAGTATTTTGTCACAGCTATATAGAAGTAATTAAAGGATGATAGATTGCATTTATTGACATACATATGTTGAATTATCTCTGCATTACTTGATGAAACAAACTCGATCATTATGGATATCTTTTCCTTGTGTTATTGAATTCAGTTAGAAAGTATTTTATTGAGCATTTTTGATCTTATATTCACTGAATGTATTAGTCTATAATTTTTAATTTTTGTTGGATCTTACCTTGGTATCAGGATAGTATTAGATTTGTAAAAGGAATTTTGACATTCATTTTTTATTTTTTCATTTTCTATTTTTGAAGAATAGTTTGAAAATATTGGAATTTATTCTTGTTGGAATATCTGATATAAGTATTCACTGGTATTTTCAGTAACTGGACATATTTCAGTTGGAAGATTGTTAATTAATTTTCCATATCACTGAATGTTAGTAGTATGTTTAAGTTTTTAATCTCATCTTGATATACATTCTATAGGTCAAATATATCCAGAAATTCAAGTTTCTATTGTTTTTCCAGTTGGGTAGAACATATATTTTTTAAATGATGTCCTCATGATTATATGATTTTTTCCTGTATTTGTTTTAATGTCTCTCTTTTATGTCTAATTTTACTGATTTTCATTCCCCCATTTTATTTCAGTTAATTTTGTCAATTTTGTTAACCTTTCCAAATAAACAGCTCTTTGTTTCATTGATTCTTTGTATTTTTTTGTTCTTTTCTATTTCATTAATTTTGTCCCTGATTTTGATTATCTTTTTCAATCTACACTGTCTAGTTGTTTATTGTTCTTGTTTTTTTAAGGACTTTTGATACATCATCAAGTTAATTTGATATTCTTCAACATTTTGATGTAGGCACAAATAAGTATAAACTTTCCTCTTAGGACTGCCTTCACTGTATTTCATAGATTTTCCTATATTTCGTTTTAATTTTCATTCAGTTCTAGTAATTTGAATTGTTTTCTTTTTGACACTGTGCTTTGTTGCTTGGATTCTATGAGTGACATTCTGTCATTTCTTTTGTTCCTGATATCTATTTCCAATCACTGGTAGACAGAAGACAGGATATTATTTTAATTATCCTATAATTTTTAGATTTGTCTTCTGTCCTAAAATGTGCTCTATTTTGAGAAATCTATATGGACTTCTACAAAGAAATTATATTATTTAGTGTTTGAGTTGAACTGTGTATATCTGTTTTATCAATTTCATTTAGGATGCCATTTAATTCTAATTTTCTCTATATAGATTTTTTTCCCTAAAAAGATCATTGAGAATGGTTTAAGTTATCCACTATCACTGTGTTCTATTTGATATGTAATTTTAAATCTAATAGTGTTTCTTTTATGAAATTGAATACTCCTGTTTTCAGTGCATATATGTTTAGGATTGCAATATTATATTGAATTTTTTCTTTAGATCCAGTGTTCCTCCTTGTGATTCCTTATCAACTTTGAAGTTAATTTTTCAGATATTAAAATAACTATGCCATTGTGTTTCTTAGTTCCATTTTTTTCCCCTTGAGTTACATTTTCTTTCCTTTTACCACAAGTTGGTACCTATTTTTGGCGATGAGTTGTGTTTCTTGAAGGCAGGGAAGGAGCGTTTTCTCATTCAAACTATTAGAGTGTTTTTTGTTCATTGGGGATTTGAAAGCACTCATATTAAGCGATATCACTGAATAATGAGTACTAATTTCTGTCATTTGCTATGTTAGTGGCCTTCTATTAGACCACTTTTGATTAATTGTTCTGAAATTGTTTATTGTTCTTTGAGCCTTCTTGGTCATGTTTCACCTTCTTCTCACTAAATTATTCCTTACTAAAGAACCCTCTGCAATGCTGGCTTAGTGAATATAAATGCTTTGAATATGTTTTATCAAGGAAAATTTCCCTTTATCTTTCAATTATGACTGATAATACTTTTAAGTATATTAGTCTGTGCTTCCATCTGTGCTCTTTCCTGTAGAATATAGGTTCAATCCCTTCTGGCTGTATTTATAATAGAACCTAGACACCCAAGGTTAGATATTTCATAATATTTCTTATTCTTGAAGTCTTGTCTCTCTTTTGTTGAGGTTAAATATCCCAACTCATCTTGAGCTATGTGAGGTTTATAAGCTCAGGAGAACTTCGGTAAACTTATCATATTTTTCTTTTAATTTTTAATTTTATTTATTTTTATTTTTATTTATTTATTTGTTTGTTTGTTTTTGTTTTTCGAGACAGAGTTTCTCTGTGTAGCTTTGCGCCTTTCCTGGAACTCACTTGGTAGCCCAGGCTGGCCTTGAACTTACAGAGATCCGCCAGGCTCTGCCTCTGGGATTAAAGGCATGTGCCATCACCACCGGCTTTATTTTTTATTCTTTTTAATTTTTTAAATTTTATAATTAATTTAATTTTACGTATCAGCCACGAATTCCCCTGCCCTTCCTCCCCCTGCCACCCTGCCCTCCCCCCAATCTACCCCCCATTCCCATCTCCTCCAGGGCAAGGACTCCCCTGGGTATTCAGCTCAACCTGGTAGGTTCAGTAGAGGCAGGCTCAGTCCCCTCCTCCCTTCACTCAGGCTGAGCAAAGTGTCCCAGCATAGGCCCCAAAGCACAAATATCCCAACTAGTGGAAACACATAAACTATGAACCAATAGCTGAGGAGCCTCCATGGAACTGGATCCGGCCCTCTGGACAAGTGAGACAGTCCATTAGCTTGAACTGTTTGGCGGGCCCCCAGGCAGAGGGACTGTGGCCTGTCCTTAGTGCATGTAGTATTGATTATCAAATTACTTGAAATTTTCATGTGTGTTTTGATAGTCTTTAGAAACAACTCTATTTCTAGTTCATTGAATGATTTTTTACTGATAAAGAATGACAGTATTATCAATTGCATCTACAAAAATTTAAATGACAGTAAGAAAATATTTTTTAACTATGTTATTCTATTACATGACATAATATTAAGGTATTGTATGTTGAGACATCCTTGGATCCCAGATTAATTTTATTTGAGCATGTTCTATAGTTTATTTTAATTAACTTCTGTTTCCTATAAGTATATTCGAATCATTATTTGCTATTGAAAATTTGTTTATAGTTTATTGTCTGTATTTGTTTTTAGAGTAATGATAACTAACCTCTTAGGTTTTGTATAAATGTATATACTCATTATTACTTTTTTGTAAGAGTGTGAGTAGTGTTGTTATTATTAACTTTTTATATAGATTGAGAGTTCAACAATGAAGCAATTGGTTCTGGGCTTTTGTTTATGGAATTTTTGATTGATGTTAGTTAATATTTCATATTAACTATGTTAAGCATATTTTTAAAATTTCAGATTTCTTCTTAGTTTGTTGCTTTATCAGTAGCAATTTGTTTAATCTAGGTCATCAAAATTATGTAAAATAATAATTGGTTTTTATTTAAAATTTTTCTGTATTCTTTGAAATTTTCATACACATATATAATGCATTGAAATCATATTCATCCTTACCCCTTTGTTGTGGGATGTTCTGTATGTCAAATGTGTTGTTCTGATTGGTTAAAATAAATAAAGTGCTGATTGGCCAGGAGCCAGGCAGGAAGCATAGGGTAGGCAGGACAAGGAAGAGGAGAAGACAGGGAAGTGAAGGCTGAGGGGAGACGCTGCCAGCCACTGCCATGAGAGAAAAGACACAAGGTACTGGTAAGCCAGGAGCCACGTGGCAAAGTACAGATTAATAGAAATGGGCTAAATATAAGAGTAAGAGCTAGACAATGGTAGGCCTGAGGTAATGGCCAAGCAGTTTAAATAATATGAATGTCAGTGTGTTTTATTTATAAGTGGGTTGTTGGACTAATAGGGCTTGGCGGGGGCTGGAGAGAAGCTCTCCAACTACAAATGGTGCCCAATGTGGCGACTGAGCTAGCCAATAGCCCTTCAGCATGAGGTGGAGTCTTATGGACCTCACCCCATATTCTGGATTTTTTTTTTTGGTTTAGTTTTGTTTTTTCGAGACAGGGTTTCTCTGTGTAGCTTTGCGTCTTTCCTGGAACTCACTTGGTAGCCCAGGCTGGCCTCGAACTCACAGAGATCCGTCTGGCTCTGCCTCCTGAGTGCTGGGATTAAAGGCATTCCACACCACCGCCTGGCTATAATTTTATTTTTTATATTGATTTTGGACAAGTTTTATATAGGTAACCACAGCTGCTCTGCATTCACAAGCCATGTCTTGTCCAGAGTACAGCATTCATAGCACTACTCTATATCATCTGGTTCTTACATTCTTTGTACTCCCTCTTCTATGGTGTTCCTTGATTCTTGTAGGAGGATCCTTTATGCTTTCAAATCACCTATTTTTATACCCTATTATTATATATTTAAACTTGATTATATCCCTATTAAACTACTACCTGTTTAAACTCTTCTAATATGATTCCTCCTTTCTGCTTTCATTTCACTTACATTCAACTATTTCTAGTCCCCCAATGTCCCACTTCCAGATGCCTAATCTCTAACAAATACTCTACACTAAACACACAAAAGATTTAAAGCTAAGATTTTCATATGAGATAGAGCTTGTCTCATTTTTCTTTTGGGGCCTGGATGATGTCACTCAATATATATTTTCCAGTTTTATGCATTTACCTGCATATTTCATAGTAACACCTTCCTTTAGAGATGAGTAATATTCCATTAGGTACATGTACCACTTTTTAACATTATTCAATTTTAATCTGCATTTTCCTGATGGATAAGAAGGATGAACATTTTTAAAGGTGTTTATTAGCCATTTGTAATTATTCTTTTGAGAGCTTCTTGTTCAGCTCCATACCCAATTTTTATTTGGATTGTTTGTTTTTTAGTGTTTAGTTTTTAAAGTTGTTTTTGTATATTCTAGAACCAAAATTAAATGAGATATACAGCTTGTAAATGTTTTTATTTTCCGTTTCTGTAGACTGTCTTTTAGCTTGAATGATTATGCCATTTATTGTATAGAAGCTTTTTAGTTTCATAAAATTCCATTTGTCAATTTGCCCACAGTGTTTTTTCTGTTGAATTTTTTCTTCATGGTCTTACTGATGGTGATACTGAGGTATTAGATTCACCCATTTTTACTGTGTTGGGATTAATATATGGCTTTAGATATAATAGTGTTTATTTTATGAATTGAGTATGCTATATTTGGGGCATATATATTTAGAATTATAGTATAATCATCATATTTTTCTTTGATGAATATGAAGTCATCTTCTTTATCTATTCTGATTAGTTTTTGTTTGAATACTATTTTTCAGATATTAGAAGAGCTATGTAGTGTTAGTTGTTTTTGGCTTTTGGGGGGACCTGCCACTCAGCTTTCAAATAAATCACACATAAAGGATTATTCTTAATTATGAATGCCAGCGTTAGCTTGGTTTCTTTCTTGTCAGCTTTCTTTAACTTAAAATATCCCATCTACCTTTTGTCTCTTGGCTTTTCCCATTCTCTTACTTCTGTAAATCTTACTCTTACTCTGTGGCTTGCTGTGTAGCTGTGTAGCTATGTAGTTGGCTCCTGGAGTCCTCCTCCTTCTCTGGCTGCTAGCTCTCTTCACTCCTCATCTCTTTTCTTTCCCCTCTTCCCAAATTCTCCCTCTATATATTCTCTCTGCCTGTCAGCTCTCCCAATTGTTTCTCATGTCTTGGTGTTGGTCAGTTCTTTATTAGACCATCAGGTGTTTTAGACAGGCACAGTAACACAGCTTCATGGAGTTAAACAAATGCAATGTAAACAAAAGTAACACAACTTAAAATAATATTCTACAATAGATATGTCTACTTGTTTCTTAGTTCAATTTGCTTGGATTTTTATTTTTTATTTTTGGGCATCATTTTATTTCGTCTTCCTTTTTGGTAGATAGCTTTGCTGGATATAATACTTTGCATTAACAGTTTTGATATTTCAGAACTTGGAATATATTGTTTATCAATGCTTTGTGATATTTTTTATTGAAAAATTCTGTGTCTTGTGCCTTATATTTATTATTCTCTTTAAATTTTAATTATAATTTGTCATGGGGAGCTTTTCTGGTGTTGTTTTTCTGTAGGGTTCCTATACCTGAAAGGGTATTATTTCCTCTAGGTTTGTGAAACCTGCTTTTATGTTTAACTGAAAATAGTTTCTTTTTTACTGTGGCATTCTTTTTCTTCTATTTCAATCATATTAAAGTTATATCTTTTCACTGTATCCTAGATTTCTTACATGTTCTGTTCATATTTTTAATTGATGATTGTCTTTTACCAAGTTATTTAATTCTTCTACCCTGTCTTCCATCCTTGATATTCTTTTCTACATGATCTGGTTTATTGTGAGACTTGAGTTTTTATTTGCCTTATTTGGTTTTTATATCCAGTATCATTTCACTTCTTTTTTCGTAAGTATTTCTGACTTTTTATTGAGTTCTGTTTTCATATCCTTTATTGGCTTCTTTATTTCATTTAACTTTGTATTCCCCTGGAGTATATTAATATCTTATTTGAGTAGTCTGAACATAGTTATAATCAATTTTTAAAAAATCTTCATCTGGAAATTCTTTCAAGCAGTTTTCTTTAGGGGCCTTTGTTATTGGATTAGTAATTTTCTTATGTGACAAATTGTCTTGGTTTTTCTTTTGTTTTTTATTTCTGGGATGGGATTTGTACATGTAGTTTAGTTTGCAGGTTGAATCTTTCTTTCTTCCTTCCTTTTTTCTTCATTCTTTTCATTAATATTCCATTTATTATGTCAGTGAAGGTGTTTATAGTATTTAGAAAAAGAGTAAATCTTTAAGGGGTTGAGAGGTTTGTTTCCTCTGTGGGTTGGTACAAAAAATTCCTTGGGAGTGTAGATGAGCCTAGAGAATGAAATCCAGAGTCTCCTGTGTTTTTCAGAAGGCCATGCATTTTTTTACTTCTGTAACATATGCTCTCTGGCTTGTTTGGGCTTGGTGTCTACATTGAGGTTTCTGTCCCTACATACAGGAAGCTGGGGACCCCTGGATTATGCACAAAGCACTGCCAGTTCAGCTCCTGGTAAAAGAGATTTCCTAGACCATATAGGCAGGCCTCAACAGGGGAAGTTGGGAAACCCTTATTTGGTGCTGGAGGTTGTGTCCTTTTGACTTCTAGAACAAAGTGTGTTGGGATCAGTGAGGTACAGAATGGTACAGGAGGTAACATGGACTGTTGTTTGGAGTTAGGTTCCTGGGCTAATGCAAGGGAAGCTTGGATACCTTACTTGCTATAGGAGGTTGTAAAGAAAGTGGGACTAAGGACTGGGTGTGAGAGCCAAGGTGAGTGTGGCCCCAAAGGGGATGAGAATATCACAACCAGGCAGAGGTGTGGGGCAAGCAGATATGACCAGAAAGTGTGTGATAAAATTTTCCCTGCAAGAATGCAGGGAAGTGTCAAGTTCTTAAGTGAAAAGGAAGTGATCCTGTCTGTCCTCCCCCATGACAGAAATTTGTGAGGGAACTGTAGGACCTGAGTGAGACATTAAAACAGAATAGGTAGCTCTGGTGTCCAAAAGAACGTAAATGGACTTACCTGCTACATACAGTATCACCCTAGGTCAGAGAGAGAGCAATGGAAGTCATCAATTCTATGCTGCATCAGTCCTCCACCAGGCCAAAAGTTCAAAGGCCAAAAGAATGTCAGTTGCCAGTGTGGGTGAGGCTGGACCTCTGTGCCGTGGCATAGAGGATGAGTCCACATGGGGGCATTCTGATTTCTAGTGCCTAGGCTGTTGGCAGACAGGACATGGCTCCCAGGGTGGCTAGGGGTCAGGGCAATACAGTGACCAGTGGCCCTGCTGGCTGCATTTGTAGCAGGCTTCTGGTGGAGTTGATTTGGGCTGAGTTCCAAGTGATGGATCCTCATGTTTGACTTCTTTTGTCAAGCTTGTGGGGGTGTTTTCCCACCATGCAGACCCGGACTGGTGGGGGAAGAATCAGCTCCCTCAGTGGAACATCCAAATGATAAGTTTTTGCACCTAGTTAGTTAGGCCTCTCTGCCAATGCAGAAATCCAAATCAGACCAAATTAGAAAAAGCCCTGGATTAATGGATAAATTATTCCCAGATGGTTCTCTGCCCCCCAAGAGGGGAGATGGTGAAAGGAGACAAAAAAAAACATGTGTCTATTTTTTTTAATGCAGTTTAAATACCCTGTGTGAGTGGTCTTGGGTATCTCTTGGGGAGGAGCTGTGTTTGGCAGGTCTTTCTGAGGAGCAAGGTTTGGGTAGAGAGGCGGGGCTTCTACTAGAATATTCCAGACTCTCTGGAAATATTGATGCCAGGTGCCAGGGGCTGAGGTCGAGCTTCCACCAGAACACAGAGTAAAGTAGCATTAGCTGTGGATAAAGTGGGGCAAAACTTTTTAATGGCTTAGAACAGAGTTTCAGAGCATGATTGAGGTCGTGAAAACATCTATACATTGGTAAAGGTAAAAGACGCTGATATGAAAATCCATTCTGGAATAGTTACTCAGAATCCAAGAAAGGCAAGTATAGTAATCAGATAGTATTAGTGTCATTTTATGTATGTTAGAGCCCTGAACAGGATGGGGCATTTTGTACATTTATGTAATTTTCTCAACATGCAGAGACAGAGCTTGAATAGGTTTCGGATGGCTTCTGTATCAGAACAAAATATGGAATGACAGGAGGAGATGATGAGGAGAATAAATTTACCAAGGTGAGTTAAATGGTATTTTTATATGTGAAAAAAATTTAGGAGGAATTATATTGATTAATCTTCTCTGTTAAATAGTGCCATGATGAATACTGAATATAAAGTTGACTCAGTAAATATATGTCAGCTGGTTGTTTTCTAAAAATTTGGTGAAATTTATATGAAATGTTTATACCATTTTTTAAATGATAAAATCAAAATAATTTGCTTTCTACAATTTCTAGCAATAACATAAATCTCTTAATTCTTTCAAATTCAATTCCATATTTAATTATAAATTAATATAAATTGAATCTCAAATTCAATTAAATACTTCTTTAAATATCTAGCCTACATGTTATTTTATTTGACCCTACATTTAATTTGTTGCAGTCAAATTAAATTTCCAATTACTTCTTTCACAACATTTATTTCCCTGTCTTCTGCCTCCTTGTCTCTATTTCACAGACCACCAATAACAGTTGTTCAACACTGGTATAATATATTTAAAATTATTCCTCCTAATTGTCACCTATACATATTAATTATCCACTTTGTATAGCTGCCACACCTTTCTCATACTTTGATAAACACTGTTTACTTCTATACATCTGTGATATTCCAAAACTAAGCAAAAACATGAAGTACTTCTCATTCTGTGCGAGAGTTATTTCAATTAACAATAGATAACGTAGTTTTCCATGTGGTTTTGAGCAATATGAGCCACGGTATAGGTTAAAGATGCCTGTAATTATCCATAAATTATGTGGAAATGTCTATGCTAAATAAGGCAAGGAAGACATGGTACTACATGGTTAGTGGCATGACTGGGTGTCTTGCTCTTTGAAAGTCACGTAGAGGCCAGATCTATTTCATGGGTGTAGAAAAATACCTGACAGTTTCTAAGGATTGCATAGTTCCTTTTCTAGTAAATCCTAGAGACAGATTTTTGGATCTGCTTCCATGCTTCTTGGGTCCAAGGAGCGTGAATGTGTATCTAGATTTATTTTTTAGTGTCTTAGAAAGTCAAGTATCTGATTAAAAGATGCACAACTATATCTTGGAATTTCAAGAGCACAGTTAGATGGATTTTTTCAGGGATCATCAGTATGAAATTTCAGGAAAGTTTGTTCCAATGCTTTTAAAATCATTTTAGAATGATCAATGCCATCTAACTACTTTTCAGGGACATTTGCTTCCAAATCTATTCACTGATTTAAGGCTGTCTCTCACCTCTGACAAAGCACATGTGAGGTACTCTGATTGCTTCAAGTGTAATAAGAAACTGAATTTTAATAATTTGAGACTAGCATATAAGATATGTATGTGTTTATGAGTCACAATATGATATGTCAAGACAACATGCAATGATCTACAAATGATTTTATAAGCACACATATACCACCCCTTCTCAAATACTTATCAAAATTTATGGTTGAGAGCATTAAATATATTTTCCCCAGATTGTTGAAACATTCTATAATCTGTCATTATCTATAGTCACTATACTGTACAATACATTGAAAAAACTGGGCTTTATGAGAACGGGAGACAACTTTGTGTTGTATAATAGAAATGAAATAAGAGTTGAGTAAATATTTGCTAAATAATGAATAGCCAAAATTATACATTTTTTATTCCAATGGAAATAATATTACTGAGTTTTACTCTCATATCACCTTAATACTTTTGTTGTATCTCTAAATCAATCGTCTTCAATCATCAATTATAGAGTAATTGTAGGTGGACTCGGTGGGTATTTCTAAATTCCTTTGGATGCTTTATTTTATGTAGCATACACAAATGTCATCCATAGACATAAACTACTGGTTTATTAAGGTTTAGTATAGTTAGTATAGTAATAATTTTCTTTTGGGTGTAGACATGATATATCTTTACTCAAAAGATAAAATAATTTGAATAAACAATTACAAAGAAATATTAGAGTAATGTGAATGGTTAAAAGAAGAAAAAAATAACTTTTTGTTCCTTGAATGGAGTAAGAAACAAGAGTTTTTTGTTTTTCCTTTTTTTGATATCTTTATTTTACCAACTGCTTATAAAAATTATAATATTGACTTAACAAGAATCCCAAAGAAATGCAGTTCTGAGGAAAATGTGCAAATTCACTGTCTCTTATGAAAGTAGGTGAGTTACTGGTCAAGCTCTAATGTAGGTCATATAGTTCAGTGGAGGAGAATCACATAAACTCCTGAGTGGATTACTAGCTGACTGGACTAAAGTCACTATATTATAGTGACCATTATACATACTAAATAATACATGCACAGATACACATTACTTTTCCAACAAAATGCCCATTAGCCATCAAAATACTCTGAATAGAATATATGGTATTTAAAATGGTTTAGGGCAAATCCAATTATCAGCATGTTTGAAGTATTTAGTCTTATTTAGACAATATTGTTATCTACTCCAGCAAACCACAAGTATAATTTTTGTCCTATATTTGTTCAATATTCATATGACTGTCTGTTCATATGTTCTTATGGTGAGGCTGATAATACTGGATTCGGATTTGATTTGATTCACTCATGTAGCTAAGTCAGAAATCTCATTGTTTTGTGACATTAGAAAAGAAAGATGATATATTTTCTGTATCTATATTTACATGCATATCCTTCTGAGAATTAAGATCAGAAAAATATAAGTTGTACCATATATAAATGGACTATACTAGGGCTCATTACTGATTTGCTACATATAACATTGAATGAAATAAAAAAAAAACTATTGTGTTATGTTTTAAATTTACTATTTAACAAATGGCTAATGTTGAAACAAAAAGTGTAACTTTGCTATTTTCTTTCTTTGTTTCTTTTTAGTTTTCTCTGCTGTCACTAGATAAATCTTGTACATTTACCTCAATATAAACTCTCTACATTATATGTAGAACTAAATGACATTTTGAAAGTGAGGACATTTAAATGGCTGTGGCCTTCTGTGATCTTTGAAAGTCCATTATGTATAATTTTTTTACCCTAAAAATGTTCAAAAATTTATTCTTGTGACTCAATATCTAGCATCATGTGGAATCACCAGTTTCTTCAATGTCTCAGTGCTCATGTCTGTATATACATAGGGAAACTAAATAAATCTAATTAAATTGAATTCTAAGATGACTGTTATCTCAATAGTCTGAAATATCTTAACATGAATGTGCAAATCAGGACTGAACTTTATGTTAAAAGTACTTCTAACTCATAAAATTTGATTTCTATCATGTTTGACTCAATTATTCAACAAGTAAATAACAAGTTTCATGGATATATGAATGAGATTTTTATATATAAAGATAGTTCATAGGATATTTTATGCCAAAAATGTAATTTCTCAGAACTGAAAAAATGGTCCTTAAATAGTTTGCTCAATTAAAAAATTCTTTTAGGAATAAATTTCTAAGACAGAGAAAGTATTCTGGCATTCTTTAGTCTCTGCAAAATAATGAAAATCAGATAAAATAAATTTTAAAAGCTCACAAGTCTAGTAAATAAACAAAAACAGTCAAACCAATTGAACATAATGTATACAAGAGAAACAAATGCCATTTGAGACAGTAGCATTGTTCACAGTTTTATTTGTGACCACTCCTCACACCATGCTTAATGATACAGTAGACAATATCTGTCAAAAATAATGATACTGGAGAGACCTGGCTAATTTTGTACCTCTATTTATAGCATCATCCATAGAAGGCACTTAATAATTTACAAAAACTTGCAAGTTCTTGGAAAAACCACTGTTTTTCAAATTTAGTTATAATCATGATTGACAGAGTTACTTAAACACCAAATACTGTAGTTTAAAATGAAAATGATAAGAGGTTGGTCTGACATTTGAGAGTATATTGGAAAACTGAATGATATTACAGTGTTTTAGAAAGCTGTGATGTATTCCTGCCAGGATTCACTACTGTAGAAGGCCATATACTTACCTAAAGAGGATGCAGAAATAGAAAGTCCTGGTTAGTCACCCTACATGACCATATAATCCAGTGAAAGAACAAAGGGAATCTAAGGCTCTTTGTCTAAATATCTCATGTTTGAAATTGTACTTTTGTACATATATACCACTGGAGAAAAGGTGTAGGATATAAGAAGTTATTGAAGAAAATCATTGGCAGACTAACAAATATTATAACATATAGAAGCAGATTAACCAATAAAATGAGAATTTAAAAACACTAGCAGAGCACTACGTGACTAAACATTTTTAAGAATACATAATTAATATGTGGAGAATAATCAAATAATCCCCCAACAAATATTATTACAACAATAATATTTAACCACTAATAAGTTATTTGGAGCTGGAATAATCTGACAATAGGAATATTACAATAAGGTACCTAAAATGTCCAATTTCAAACAGAATGTAAAGAGCCATTTAACATAATAAAGTATCTTAGCATCCCAAGATTTTAGAACGACCTGAAAATTTGTACAGTATATTACAAACAAATACAAAGAACAAAGATAACACAAG
Organism: Onychomys torridus; assembly: GCF_903995425.1. NCBI lineage: Eukaryota > Metazoa > Chordata > Mammalia > Rodentia > Cricetidae > Onychomys > Onychomys torridus. The sequence continues at coordinate 26,914,514 of NC_050466.1, read as the reverse complement.
ACTTAGGAATTTGGGGAAATTATGAGAACAAAGTGCTACAAAACAGAATACCAATAAAGATGTATATACTATAAATGGAAGAATCATACAGAAATTCTGAGGTTGAAATAAATTCAGTAGGTGGACTTCAAGGAAAATAAGAAATGAGGGAGAATCTTCAAACATGAACCTTAATTGACATCATATAATTTAAGAAGCAAAGTGAAACTTAAAAAAAAAATGACAAATAAGTTGAATCTCAAGTTAATGTCCTGAAATAAAATATGTATAGAAGGAAAATGTTGCAGGACATTTGATCACACTGTGACCACTCAGATTGTGCTATTTAAATAAAATCAACCCTAGGAGAAGAGGCTGAGCCAGCAACCTGTTGACTGGAAGTAACCATGGAGAGTATGAGACAGTTAGGAGGTTGGAAAGAAAATGGCACAGGAAGAAGAAGAGAGGGACATTTGGTTGGAGTTGGTTGTTTCAGATGGGATAGGAAAAGTCCTTTCTGAGATGACAGAGGAGGAATATCAGCCAGATGCCTTCTCTGCCTGTCTGAGCTAGCAAATTCTCATCCCAGTATCTGGCACCCAAGTCATTACTGGTAAAATAAAAAGATATAGATTTAGTTAAAACAGGCAGCTGAGGTGGCAGCAGTGAGACAGGAAGGCTCCCTCAGTCCATAACCTCAGCAACAAAGCAGCCAAACCTCTAGGAGGCCCAGTCAGCATCTAAGGCAGCTGAAGGATCAGGTATAGGCTCTGTACTGCAGATAAAAAAAAAACAGGAAAATAATTTGAAAATGATAGAAAATTAATGGATGACTTTTAACACATATGAGACATTTCAGTTACTTACTCAATGTTAAAGATGTCCAAGTACTCAAAATTCAAATTCCACACAACATAGGCAAGTTAATAAAAGTCATAGATCAAAACAAATCCTTGAAAGTAGAGAGTTAAAAACTACTGCACAAAGTGGTTCCTCAATAAACTAGCAGGTTTTTCTAATCAGAAATCTTGGAAATTAGAGCAATGGCATGGCATATGCAAACTACTGAAAAAAAATTTGCATTCATATAAACTTTCTTTTTATACAAAATTAAGATAGTTACAAATAACATATATTACTATAAACTATTTTGATTTGCTCGAGTTTTAAAAGATGGTTTCCCTACTAAATTGGAATACACATTCTCATGGTTCATTGGAACTTCCCCTGTGTTAGACATATAACACCAAGGCTAAAATGAATGAAAAACATTTGGAATAAGAGAAACATATTTTCTAGTATCATGGAATAATGTTGCAATATGTCAACACATAAATTATAATAAACGCACATGTAAGGAAAAGGAAAAACAATGTTCTAAATAAATGAGAGTTCAAAGAAGCCATTTATTTATGTGTGTAAGGAAGAGACTTAGTAGATTATAGGTAAACTAAAGTAGGTAGGTAGAAAACTAGGGTAGAACGGCTTAAACAGCAAGGGTGTGAGTGGAAGTGAGGCATGAGGGACTATGTGGGGGGACTAACAAGAGGAAGGGCATATGAGTTTGAAAGTTAGAACACAGGTGAAAAGACATAAGGGATGAAGTGGAGATTAAAGGATTAAGCAGAGATAGCCAAAGGGGTTGATGGAGATAGGGAGTCTTGACCAAACTAAGGATGTATGGGGAAAAAGTGCTATTGCAAACCCACTAATTAGTAGCTAATTTAAAAAATAGAGCTCAGAATTAAAACAGAGTTATCCTACATAATTATTTCAAATCATGTAAAAAATGACATGTGATGTAATAATGAACTGTCCAGTGATGAGTACATAAACACACTAGGAATCATAGGAAAATTCCTTAAGTTGATAATGATGAGCTGTGACATACACATATCATATTGTTTCATAAGGAACACTGAAAACTTTCCCACTAAAATGAGGTTCTTTGCTTCCTTCACTTCCATTCTTTGCTGTAGTTAGTTTTTATTCAGGGCAATTTGGCATGTAAACAAAATTAAAATTTCAGAAATCGGAAGATAAAATCTCAGATTATTTATTCTACATTTGATATGACTAAACTCCGTGGTTTTCAAACATGTCATGGAAGGGAGAAATACTTGTAGGGAGAGAATGATGGAGTAGGAGGCAGGTTCCAGAGAGCAGAAATATGCAATGAACTGAATGTATTTTATGCATGCATGAAAATATCAAATAACTCTATAGAATTCATAATAGAAATAAACTTTTACTTAAAAATGTTAAGAAATGGGGTAAATTACATTTGAACTCATAAAAGAGGACCAAGTAAAGTATTTATATTTATGTAAATAACAATGTTGTTGAGAGATTCAGGAAAAATAATACAAAATTCTGCATTCAAAAATACAGTTTACTTTTCTAAAAAATGAAGGGAAACATGAGTTTTAGTTAGCTAGTGTTTGCTTGTAGGAGAATTTCATAGTTTTAAAATTGTAACTATTGCCAAATTGATCTATAGATTCAACCCATCTCAAAATTCCAAACTTGGTAAATTTAGAAATTGTCAAGCTGATAATAAAGTTCACTTTAGAAGGCAAAAGATGCAGAAACGGAAAATGATCTGGAAAATCAAGACCATCAGAAATGTCATTTCCCCATAACGGATCCTATCTCACTCTCTTATCTTTTTTTTTACACAAATATTGCTTTAATACGAAAGGCCTATCCTGTTTGAAATACTGAGGCAGCCTACATTTAATGTAAACCTGCCTTCATCTTTTTCATTTTTCTAAATATACCCTATCTCCTTCAGAATTAAAAAAAAAAAAAAAAAAACCTTAGAAACCTTTATCATGATTTAATGTGCTCTGTATCTTACCTATTTGTTTATTAATTGTCCAACTTCCTTTGAGGCACATACACATCAAATTGTAAGAAACAGATGAGGAAAGATTATTGTCTGTTTTGTCATCTGAGGTTTTGACAGTGCTCTAGAATAGAGCCTGCTATATCACAGTTCATAAATAAATATTTTGAATACATTCATTTACTTTTAAATCTCCTTTGTATATGTAAGATTTTCTTCTTCCTGGTAAATGGAATTGGAAACTATCAGGTGGGTTTTTCTTTTTCTTTATCTCATTGATGAATAAGGATTTTTGGGATCTGAAAATCTACATTTGTCTTTACATTAAAAACATCCTTTGATGAAGAACACTTTCACTGTATATGGCTTGCGGTTTTCCAAGCTATATGAAGACTTTTTCTTGCAGGCAACAAGGGGGCACCCTAGGTAATGGTGCCTGCTCCTAAGATTGAAGTCCAGAGTTCCATCCCTGGAACTTACATCGTGGAAGAGGAGAACAAACTCCCATAGTTTGTTGTCTGACCTCCACACACAGTCTGTGACACACTAATATACCCATACACAAAAACACATAATGCAATACAAAAAGATAAAAAGATTCAATTCATTACTTAAAAATAGAAAGAAGAAGGAACTATTCTTTTTTTAAATTTTTTTGAGAAAGGGTTCCTCTGGGTAGCCCTGGCTGTCATGTACTGTAACTCTCTTTGTAGACCAGGCTGGCCTCGAACTCATAGAGATCCACCCTCCTCTGTCTCCTGAGTGCTGGGATTTAATGATGTGCACTACCACCACTGCCTGGCTGAAAGAACTATTCTTAATACCATGTTGTTTGTTTAAAAGGCAGGGGATTAAAATTTATTAGATAAAAGGAGGAACATAATCTGTATTTAGACTTCATTGATACATGTTCTTAATGAGACAATAAAAAATAGCAGGCTACTGATGAACTTTCTTTGTATAATCCTGGAGAGGTCAATAATAATCAGTGGGCTGTTTGAAGTTTATTATTTTTGTTTCATATTTGCTTCTCCATATGGTACTTGAATCTTTGTTTCAAGTTTGGGATGGCTATTTTCTGGTCATTAGGAGGGGAATAGATTAGATAAATATTTGATCACCTTCTCCCAGCCTAGTGAAATTTGAATTTGAAACTTGATTTTTGTATATTTCTTTTGTTTTTATGCTGATTTATTCAACTCTCAGGCATTCAATAGTAGCAAAAATGCCCCCTGTCAAGGTTAAAATTCATTGTCAATTTGATAAGATTTCAAATCACCATGTAAATAAAACTATGGTCATATCTGTGGCTATGTCTCTAGTATGTTAATTGAGGAGAGAAGATCCATTGCAAATATAGTAGTAATATTCCATGGGCTGGAATCCTGTGGCAAATAAAAAGAAGGAAAGACATACCAACACTCATTTCTCTCTTCTTCCTTATTACAAAACCAATGTGGCAACTGTCTTGTGATTCTGCTACTTTATTAATCTGAGAGTCAAAATAAATACTCCCTTTAACTGTTTCTATAGGTTATTCTGTTACAGCAACATGAAAAGTATTTAAAATATACCGAGAAACAATGGATTGTTTAATTCTCATTGGACAGCTTTGGTGGGACCTTGGATTCCCATACAACAAAATTAAATGAACAGAAGCCTAGAGATAATAAATAAATTCTATTTAAATTACCTTTTTTCCTAAAGAATGACATTTAACTTTATATTTCTTAAAATAATTATAATTAATGGAACGTTGTGAAGGGGCATGAAAAAATCCTGGAATGTTAACATTTTGCATAATCATAATATAAATTTTAAAGCCAGATTATTGTTACTGGTTAAATTTACAAGCTTATTTATAAAATACAAACTTTGAAAGTATTCATTCACTTCTTGTGTATTTCTATTAAATTTCATGTAGTTTTATCACATATATAGAGTAGTAAAACCACCACCTTTGTCAAGATAGAATATTTTTCTACAACCAACCATGATCCTCCCCTTGGTATACCTAATCAGTTTCTAAAATCAATTGTGGAACAAACTAAGTATATATGTTGTCTATGTTTGCCTTGAATGTTGCCAGTTTACAATTTCTATTTTATTATATATTTTATTTAGTTACATATTGTTTTCAAAATTTATTGACAATCCTATTTCTCAATATCTCCTTTCCCAATAATTTAGGCTATTATAGCACTAGGTAGTATAACAAACTAAGTTGCTAAATTCACTGTTCTTGTCACAGAAACATACTTTTTTTTACCATGACAAAATTGTGAGTTTGCTTAAGATTGTTTCCTTCACTTTTTTTATAAAGGTTCCCAGATCTGCTTGTGGCTCATAAAAATTTGCTTCTAGATCCTGTATTGATCCACTGGAAACACCAGAGCATTTCTCAATGTAGGTATTCAAACAGCCCACCCTTAAAATTTGACAAAGTCATTATGAATCTCAAATATAAATACATTACCTTTTCTATTTTCAAATTTTATCTTGAAAATTTATTCCAAGTTGTGGCAGTCCATATTGATGTAACTTTCTTCCTGATGTTTTAATTTTACCTTGTCCTCTTCTTAACATACATGCTGCATGTACTTCTCATCAGGATGCACACAGCATTTGCATTTAAGGAATTTGGTAAAGTTCACACACATGCAACATAATATCTTAGTGCTTTTTGTAACTTGAATTGCTTGAATTGCTTAAATGGTCTTATAAGAAACTCAGAACCAGATATTGGGATGAAAGCAGAAAGATCAAAGAAGCAGAGCAAGCCACAGCCACCAACTCTTGCATCACCAACCCCTCAGCCTGAACAAGAGCTTCAGTCAATAGGCCTCTAGCTGAATGAAATTTCTCACCTGGAAAGGCTTTGCTTCCTGTCTCCTCATACCTTGTATACCTTTCTCTGTCCACTATATCATTTTCTTTCTCAATCACTCTAGTGCTGGGAGTAAAGTTATGTGTGCTTCCCAAGCAAAGGCATGAGATCTCAAGTGCTGGGACTAAAGAAAGATGTGTTCCACCACTGGCTGACTCGGTTTCTCTACTAGACTGAGTCTATGTCACATAGTCCAAGGTGGCTTTGAACTCACAGAGATCTGGATGGATCTCTGCCTCACAAGTGCTAGGATTAAAGGTGTATGCCACCGCTGACTGGCCTCTATATTTAATCTAGTGGCTTGTTCTGTTCTCTGATCTTCAAGCAAGTTTTATTAGGATACACAATATATGACCACAACTTTTTATGTTGCACTAACAGAGTATTTCAGGCTACATAAATTAAAAAGAGTGAAGATTTATTCATCACAGTTTGGAAGGTTCAAAAGTTCTAGGACAAGGCATTAGCATTTGCTCAGCATCCAAAGATAGCCAAAACTGGCACATATACATTAATCAAAATAAAAAATATATATATATATATATATAAATATTCTACATCAATAACCATTGCTTATGTTGATCATCAATTATGATTTCATGCAACCACACTATCATTTGGGCTATATTTTTCCATTTTGAATATAAAATGACCAATTATCTTGCTTTGGCAAAAATTCACTAGTTCTCTATGATGTTTAACTTTCAGTAATAAAACTAAAAACTGTTGTGAAAACACTAAGGCAATTGGTCATACCTTGAGTGTATGATGAAAGACTTTATCATTGATTATTTTGTAGTGTAATTCAGGACTCCAGGATCTTACTAATTTTATGAAATTAAAACATGAATTCTAGTTGATACCCATGAATGTATTTCCAAAGCTTACTTTGAGGGTAAGTACACCAATGACTGCATTCTCGATTTAGATAGGAAACAATATTTAATTTCTCCCCTGGGGGACTTTTTAAAGGTTACCTTGAAATGCATTGTATATACTGAATGTCAGAGAGTGGCAGGTTGCAATAGATTTAATCAACAGTCCTCCAGTTCATAAAAGTTGTTACAACTAAGAAAAAAAGAATAATGTTTGTTATAGAGGGGACATAAAATTAATGCATGAAAAAGAATATGCAATGTTTTCTCTGGAATTTTGTCCTAATGTTAACTAGTCCTTACTCATTATCTTACTTCCCTTGCATATTCCTCTGAAATAATTACATTTGAAATACACCTCAGGAAAATTGAGTTCTCTTCTTTCCCATGTGAACTAAAACCTATGCATTTACAGCTCATTGTTCTGGGACATATTGTAATTTTAAGTTAGAGTAAATCTGTAATTGAAGATATGGCTAAGGGGTTAGGAGCAATTGCCGCTCAATCATGAGGTCAAAACTTCAGATCCAAGTCCTCATATATCAGCCTGAGCATTCCTATGGGTCTTTAGCTCCAGTTTTGAGGGTGCAGTGGCAGAAGGAAAACTCAGGTTCTCTGAGTTGTACCACAGCTGAGATTATCCAACCCTCAGGCTCAAGGACAGACCTTGAATAAAAAAAAAAAAAGGATTACAGTGATAGAAAGGACATCTATTGTTGTCATTTAATCTCTATGTGCTTGTACAGGCACACAAATGTGTGCAAATACTCTGACTCTACTAGTTCTGTCTCAATTTCCAAGACCACAAAAGAGGTACCAGAATAGAATACAGTAGAGAAAAGATAAATATATCATTTATGTCCATCATTGTTTTTAATGTTGCAAGCAGCTTTTGTTTCAGATATTTTCTTTCTTCTCATTGCTAAAAGTCTCTAAAGAAATTATCTAGATGATTATCTTCAAGACTTTCCCTACTTTTCATTTTCCAGTAATGCATTTGTCTCAGCAAATGGTTCTAATCAGTTATTTTTTTCTTTCTAATAAATTAACAATTAATCTACACCTGGTGATATTGTCAGGGATTTAATCAGAATAAATTAAACATAGATGAATAAGTTGGTTTTAATATACTTCTATAAAAGAGTGAATTATACTTTTTTCTATTTTAGATTATTCTCTTTGCTGTGAGTGATATTCATCAAAAAGTGCTATAACAGGATTTCATCACCCATACAGGAATACAACTAAGTGTGAAGTACCTCAGAATATTATCAAGGCAGGATATGTGCTTGAGTTGGACTCTAGGATTCCCATGCTTGTGGGTAAGAAATTTAAGATAACTTATATTTTTGCTTTTACTTTAATTGAAACTGTGTGAAGGCACATGACTGGTATATTGTTTTCATAATAATATCTAACCATGACATTCAAGTTATATATTCTAAATATAAGCTGTTCATTCTTTATAATCCAGTTGCATGTATAATTTCAGGGCTAAGTATTTGGTATTGGGTAACCAACTAGTATGCTTTTCCTGGGAAGACTGTTTCTCTACTTCTCAGTACTCCTTAGTTCCCTGTAAGTTCTTTGTGTAGGCTTGAGTTTTCATGGGCTTGCTTTAATACAGTGTACTTTGGCATGATCATTGGTGTTATCCTTCTACAGCTCATTTCATAAGCAGTCATGCTCACAAGGTTTTATGAGCGTAGCTTCTGGCATTACTAGGAGATACAGCCTCACAGCAAATTCTCCAATCCTATAGTTAGTACTGTCTTTATGTCCCCTTTGCTACAATGTTCCCAGAGCATTAGCTGCAGGAGTTGTTTTATAAATGTATCCATTGTAACTATGCTCCAAAACTATGCATTTTGATTGGTTGAGATTATTCTATAATGGTCTTTCACTGTGTTTCAAAGAGAGCTTTCTTTGAAGATCATTGAGGACTATACTTATCTCTGGGTATAAGGACAAATACGTAGAGTGTAGTTACTTATTATGCCGTGTTTAGTAAAATGGTGGTTGTATGTTCTCCTCCAATATCCATGAGTTAAATCACACTGGGCACTTGGTTAGGTTTCCAGTACAGAGCATGATTTCACTCTTGTTGAGTGGGTCTCAAGTACACTTAGAGAGGTATTATTCTCCAATAAAGTATATGTGCCACTACTGTATCCTTAGGGTTACTATTCCATGCTGGTCATAGGCCTCATTGCTGAATAGGACTGTTGATCGTCTCCTTCCTTTGGCAGCATGAATGGTCCCCTCCAGTACCAAGAAAGCTAGTCTTTAGGAAGCAGGGATTCAGGTCTGTTCCAAATTAGGGGACTCTGATCCCTGTGTCTGGAGCATATGGTATCTTCAACAGTAGGGACTTACCTTCCAGCTCTAAGGGCAACCAGCAACAATAGCAATAGCCTATATGTTTTGAGGGTCTCTTGGATACCCTTGCCAACAACTTGAAAGAGAGGGTCTCATACTTATTGTTGGGATTTTGTTTGGTGTTCTGTGTATCATGGAGGAAGCATCATCAGCCCAAATGAGAAAATTTGGTTTAAGTTATCTATGTACATTTATGCACAGACTTACATGTTTTATAGGTTATTTTAGGTAAATACTTACTGCGATGATTCCTCAGGACTTTACCCAAACATCTTTACTATTACCTTTATCCTCTTCCCTAGTTATTCCATTATTTATCTATCTCCTCAATCCCTAAAAAGAGCACCTCATTTTTCCTATTTCCCCAGTCTGATCACTTATGCCCTGCTATTGCCCTCTCTGTTGCTCTATCTATCTACCCCAAAGACAATCCCTTTTTAGTTTTCTGGTTCCTGAAGTTACTCCAGCATATGTACTCACATCTGAAGACTTGTAGCTTAGGAGCCTCCATTGAGAGAGATGATATAAGATTTGTCTTTCTGGTCCCTGCTCACCTGAATCAATGTATTTTCTAGTTCCATCCATTTATGTGCAGTGTAAATGTACCAAATTTACATTATCACTTTGCTGATTGAAGGATATTTAGGTTATTTCCAATTCCTAGCTATTGTGAGCTATGAACATGGCTGAGCAAGTGCCTTCAGCTCTTAGGGCATAGGACAAAGAGAAGGTGGATAACAGATTTGTTTTTACATTTTTGAGAATAGTTCACACTAATTTCCATAGTGGTTGCACCAATTTGCAGTACCACTAACAGTAAATAAGGGTTCCTTTTCCCATACAGCCCTTCCAACATTTAATTTTGCTTGTTTTGTTTATCTTTGCCATTGTGAAAAGGATAAGACAAAACCTCACAAGTGTTTTGATTTACATTTCTTAATTGCTAGGAACAATGAACATTTTAAACATATTTCTTATTCATTTTTTTTCTTTTTAGAAGTCTCTGTTCTTGTCTTGGGCCCAGTTTTTGAATGAATAATTCTTTCATTCTCTTTGTTGTTTTTGTTGTTCTTTATACATTCTGTATTGTAGCTAGAGTTTTCTCTCCAGGTCCCGCCAAGACCTGTAAGTCTGACAACCCACTTATAAAATAAACACTCAGATGCTTATATTATTTAAACTGTTTGTCTTAATGTTTCAGGCTTCTTGCTAGCTGTTCTTAAATCTTAAATAAACCCATTTTTATTAATCTATACTTTGCCACGTGGCTTATGGCTTACCAGTACCTTACATCTCCCTTGTCATGGCAGCGGCTGGCAGTATCTCTCTGCCTCAGCCTTCCACTTCCCAGAATTATCTTCTCTGCTTGTCCGGTCTATACTTCCTGCCTGGCTACTGGCTAATCAGTGTTTTATTTATTAACCAATCAGAACAACACATTAAACATACAGAACATCCCACAGAACTGTATCTTCATCCTCTATCAGATGTACAACTGTAAAGATTCTCTGCCATTCCATGGACCTCCTCTTCACCTGGTTGTTTCTTTTTTTAAGCTGTACAGAAATATTTTAGCTTCATGAAGTCTAACTTGACAATCGTTGGCCATAATTTTTTGGCAAATGGATTCCTATTGAGAAAATCCTGTAGGATACTGCTTATGTTTTCTTCTAGCAGTTTCAGTGTTTTATAATTAATGTTTAAGTCTTTGATCCTTTTGGAGTTACATTTTGTGCAAAGTGATAGATATGAGTCTAATTACATTTTTCTGCATGTAGGTGTGTAGTTTTCCCAGCAATGTCAGTTGAAGATGCTTTTTCTCAAGCTCATATTTCAACATCTTTGTCAAATATTAAAAGGATGAATTTATGCATGCTTATGTTTTGGTTTCAATTTTGTTTTATTGGTCTATATATTGGCTTTTGTGTCAGTACCATACTCTTTTAATACTATGACTCTGTAATATATCATTAAATATAGAATAGTAATCCCTACAGCATTGTGACTAATGAAAGCTATTGAGGTCCAGCCCTTCGACTCCCTTCACTAAGAGTTCCAGAAGAGACACTACTGGTGGCGGATTAATCTGAGGGATTCTCTAATAAATCTACTTACACAAAATTCTTTAGTACATACACATTATTCTTCTGAGTCAGTTCTTTCTCTACACACATTCTTTTCCGCTCTCATAAATTGCCCCTTTCTTGATTCTCTCTACATCTTTCTGCTGTTACCTCTAAGTGCTGTCTTAATTCCTTCATCTTAGTTCTGCCCCATCTTGCTCTTTCTCATCACATTCTTACCCACAAAGTTCTTCCCCATCTGGCTCTTCCTCATCTTCTATCTCATCCTTCTAGTTATTTCTTCTAGTCTTCCAATCTAGTTATCCTCCAATCAGTTCTCTTCCAATCTAGTTATTTTCCATCTCAGTTCGTTCTCCTCCAGTTCTTACCCATCTAGTTCTTCCATTCTCTTTTTCCTTCTCCATCTCCTCCCTGAAGTCTCTGAGGTTTACAGCTATACACCCATGCAAGAGCAATGCTCTGGCTATAACAAGGTCACCAGGCTTAAATTCCTTCAGGGTCAAATTAGGGGCAATAAGATCCACACAAAAGAGTATTAATTGCCATCATCTGTAACCCAAAAGGGAAGTAGCTAATGGAAAATAGATTTAACTGAGGGCTAATTTTGGTTAATATCTGAGCCAAGGGGATTTTATGTGCTCATCTATATTCTTAGAAGTTGTTAAAATTTTAGGAATCTATCAGTGATGAGTGAAAATAAAACTGCTTTATTTTTCCTTGGCCTATTTTCTGTCCAAGCTATCTTGGCTACTGTGGTTTTCTGGCAGGGCAGGAAAGTGCATTTGCTGGCTGGGAAGCCTGAGTCAGCTTGATGTACCTGTTAGTAAGAAACCTTTTTGTTCTAAGTTTATAGTTAAAGGTAGATCTAAAACTAGAGATAAGACTTTGGAAAGAGAGAAAGTCAAGCTTAATTAGCACATCCGGCAGGTCTTCTCAAACAGTTAGTCTGGATGCTGAAGTCTGTTCTTGGAGAGTACAGAGATATCTCTGATAAGATACTTTCATCCATCCAGGGATGGTCCTAGCCAGATGCTGCTAATGATGATAATTATGGGGAAGCTTGAAACCGGGGTTCTGGCTGCATACTGCTATTAGCACAGAAGGTTATCTAAATATTCCTTTAGTAGAGGGGAAATGATGCCAGTAAGTGATTAACACACTGTTCTTAGAAAAGGAATTAAATGAAAAAGCTATGCTAGCATGCAAGAAATTCCATTGCAGGAAAATGGCTAATAATCAAAACCCAATATCACCAAGACTCCTTGAGTCTTGGCTTAACCCCCTGGAAGACCCTTGGTTTCTTCCAGGTATTAGCTTGTTATAATCAGCTGAAATCCTACTTCATATTATTGCAGCTTGCAGCATGAGCCTTTTGCTCAAGACTGCATTGGCTATCTAGGAACATTTTGTGATTCCATAGGAATTATATATAATGTGAAGAATAAGATGGGGAATTTGATTGGGATTGCACTGAATCCATGAATAGTCATTGATAAAATGGTTGTATTCACAAAAATAATTACACAATCCATGATCATAGAATACCTTTCCATTTTCTAGAGCCTTTATCTTTTCCTGCAAGGGTTTAAAGTTCACATTATGTAAGTTCTTCACTTTCTTGACTCAGTTTACTTCTAGATATTTTATTTGTTGAGGCTGTTGTGAATGGGAGTGTATCCATTATCCCATTCTCTGTAAAAATGTATGTATTTTTTTGTGTGTGTGTTTGTGTGTGTGTGTGTGTGTCTAGAAAATTAGTAATGTCTAAAATGATTATGTATCCTATCACATTGCTGATTTTCTTATTTGATTTTGGGGTTCTTTAATGTATATTACCATGTTATCTGCAAATAGGGATGGTTTTATTTATTCTTTCCAGGCTTTTATCTCTTTAATTTCCCTTACTTGCTAGTTTTCTAACACAATGTGGAAAATTCATGCAGGTAATGTACATGCCTGTCTCTTTCCTAACATTAGTGGGATTATGCCAAGCTATTCTCTATTTAAGATGATGTTGGGTGTGGTTTTTGATAGATAGCTATTTATTAATATAGCTATTTGTGTTCTCTCTAGACCTATGTTAATTCTCTGAGTCTTTTATTACAAAGGTAAGCTAGATTTTGAAAAAAAAATTTCTCCATCTATTGAGATGATCATGTGATTTTTATCTTAAGTACACTTATGTGGCTAATTATATTTTTTGATGCACATATGTTCAATCATCCGTGTATTTTATGAAGAAAGCCTACATGGTTGTGGTGGATAATCTTTTTGCTACATGACTATATTCTGTTAGTAAGTATTTTATTGAATAATTTTCAGTCTATTAATCAGGATTATTGGCTTATACTTTAGTATAGTTGTTGTATCTGTACTACTTTATGATATTATTGGGATACTGGCTTCATATAAGGAATTTTGTAGGACTCTGTAGGTTTCTATCTTTTTGAATACTTAAATAATGACAGACTATAGATCTTCTCTGTCTTGTAGCATTCTACTGTCTATCCATCTGGTCCTGGAATTTCTTATTTAGCTGAGAGGCTTTTAAGTACTCTTTCAATCTTCTGATTTGTTTTGGGTCTCTTTAGGTTGTTGACTTCATCTTGGTTTAAGTTTTCTGGTTTAGAAGTTATTACATCTAAATTAATTGATACCACACATCAAGTAAACTTAACAGCTATCTAGAGTACCAAAGAATGCATAATATACTCAGCCACATATGGGACAGCAAATAAAGTTTTAAAAATTGAAAAAGGTTGAAATAACCACTTCTAATCTATCTGACCACAATGTAATAAAATTTAAAATCAACATCAAAGAAATCTCTACTGAATATACAAGCTATTGAAGATTAAACAATTCATTACTAAATTATGAATGGAACAAAGAAGAAATGAAGAAAGAAATTAAAATAAAAACTTTCTTGTACTAACATCTCCATTTGAAAAAACAAAATTTTCTCAAGTGGTACTTGATAGGAGATAGCTTCTGTATTAGGGATGGGGACTTTTATTGACTTCTCTCAGTACTGGCACCCCATCTGCTACAAACTCACACAGGCCCTGTGCATGCCAACACAGTCTCTATGAGTTCATTTGTGCATCTGTGCTACTGTGTTTAGAATGCTTGTTTCTTTGGTGTCTTATATCCCTACTGGCTCTTACTTTCTTTCTGCTTCCTTTTCCTCTAAATTCCTTGATCCCTGAGGGAAGGCATTTGGTGGAGACACACCATTTAATACTGAGCATTCTAAGGTCTCTCATTCTTGTCTGAATATGAGACTTTGTATTTTTCCCTTCTACTGCAGGAGGAAGATTCTCTGATGATGGCTGCACAGGGTACTGATCTATGAGTAAAGCAGAATATCAGTAGGAGTCATTGAATTGCTACATTCCTTTACTAAAAATGGTAGTATTTGGTTTTCCCCTAAAGTCCATGGCCTATCTATTCTCAGGTTCTTGGCCACCTGAGCAGTGTCAGGTATGGATTCCATCTCATGGAGTAGACAATAAATCCAAACAGATATTTGTTGATTACTCCCACAAGCTTTGTGCCACTATTACACCACTGTATCTTGCAGGTCACTACTGAAGATGGAAGGATTACAGGCTGGGTTGGTGTTTACCTTTATATTTTGTGGGCTAGCAAAGTACCTTGTAGTACCATGAATATAGTTCATAGAGGTGAAGGCTCTAGGTAGGAACAAACTCAAATCAGTGGTCAATTTGTGTAGGTCCTGTCTTCAGCAATAGGGCTTTACTGTCCTTTTGTGGGAAACAACTAATAGCTTTGCTCATAGCCTGGGTTTTTTGGGAGTTTACATGGGATCCCCTTTGATCAACAATTAAATTAGATGTAACCAGTTACTAGTACTATAAGCTTCATTTGGTGATTCTAGATGTACAGTAGGGGTTATGTTTCTCCTGTGATTAGGAAATTTCATTTAGATTGCTGTTGTGTGATACTTCATCTTCTGACAAATAAAGCTTGCCTGGAGATCAGAGGATGGAGCTAGACACTAGTTAACCATAGAAACTGAGTGGTGGTGACTCATTCCTTTTATTCCAGCACTCTGGAGGTGTAGACAAGAAGTGTTAAGGTAGGGTGGAGACAGGATCTCTGCTCTTTTTTGGTCAGATGGTCTGGAGAGGTAAGAAGTCACTGGTGGCTGCTCCTCTGTTACTCTAATCTTTCAGGTTATTATTCTGATATCTGATTCCTATTTTTATTGATAAGATTAATTATGTTTACTCCTCAGATTGCCTTTAAATTTGTATGTATTTTAAACTTTGAGCTGATTGTAATTATAGGCACTGGTAGCTATTCTTATCTTTGTGTAGAGCATGTTCCATTGCCTGGTTTCTGTGGCCCTCCCCAGTACTTAGTTAAGTGTGGTGGCTGTGAGTTGCCTGGTAAGGAATGCTTCTGAGATACTGCCAGGTATGGTAATAGGGGTCCCAGGAATAAGTAATTTTAAGTATTGGGAGCAAACATTTGTTTATGGAGATGGGTTAGAAGGGAGAGGAAAACTGAGCAAGTCCACTGGAGGGAGGAAAGCAGGATGTGCCACCAGAATCTGTATAGACCTACAGGAATAGGGCAAAGAAGAGGCCATAGTTGCTGACCTGCTACAGGGCTGGGGTTGAGACTGTATAGCACGAATTGCTAAATGGTTTTATTAACAAAAAAATCCAGAGCCAGACATTGGCGTGAAAACTGAAAAATCAGAAGGGTAAAACAAGCCATCCACAAGTTTTTACCACTAGGAAAACCTCAGCCCAAGAGAGCTGTGTGTGTATACTCACACCTATATAGCTTTCTGTGCTCTAACATCTTACTTCCTCTCTCTACCCAGCTACATCACTTCCTCTTTCTGCTCAGCTCTATCACTTCCTGTCTGTCTGTACAGACCTCCAGACTTCTGTGGTTAACTAGTGCTGGGATTAAAGGCATGTGACACCATGCCTGGCTCTGTTTCCAATGTGGTCTTGAACTCACAGAGATCTGGATGGATCTCTGCCTCCTGAATGCTAGGATTAAAGGTGTGTGCTCCCAATGCCTAAGCTCTAAGTTTAATATAGTGGCTTGCTCTGTCCTCTGATGCCAAGATAAGCTTTATTGAAGTGCACAAATAAAATATCACCACAACACTGGGGATTGGGGCCCAAGGAGATGATAGAGAGTGAAGACCACCTGGCTGCTGATCTTTCCAGGGATTACCTGCAGAAGTTGGGGACTGAGACAAAAGGGATAGAATGGTCCAGGAAGGCTGTAAGAGATCTGTGTGTTTTCTCCAGTGGGTATATTAACCACACTTATGGGTAGGCCCATGCCCAGGAATAGTTGGCCAACACAAAAAGAACTAGATAGTATTTTTGTAGACGTTTTATCTCATTTTGCTTTTTGGGCTTGTGTGTGTGTGTGTGTGTGTGTGTGTGTGTGTGTGTGTGTGTGTGTTATTGGTCTTTTTCTTATATATTTTGGTTCCCATTTTTGTGTATCTAACAAAGATGGATTAATGTTAAACATAGAACTACAGTTACTGGTCAGATGCCTTTGAGGTAGAATCATTATTCTGGATTATATCCAGAAATAATCACAAAATCTTCATAAGAAGAAGAGGGAAAGGAAACAGGGAGAGGTGGATGTGGTCAGAAAAAAAAAGAAAAGATTTGGGTTGGTATTTTCTGACTATGAAGATGGAGGAGGAAAGAAATAGACCATTGTGGATGTAGTTAACCAACATGATCAGGGAAAGGGAAGGGCATTCATTTTTTCCTAGACTTCTCAGAAGTAGCACAGTCCTGATAACAGGAATTTAACCTAATGTGGCTCACCTCAGAATTTTTTATTGTGTATATTTAAAATAAAAAAAAGAGATCTGTGTGATTCTCTGGGTATGGGGGCAGTAAGGAAGGGGAGGCCACAGCAGGATTTCTGCTACAGGACAGGGGATATGACTGAGGGATTTGAATTGGAAGTGGGAAGGGAGAGTGAGGATATCCACCTGTTCTCCTGGCTGGTGTAGATAGTAGGATTCCAGGGAGTATCTGAGGGAGTTGTCAGCTGAGACAAAACGATGGGGGTGGTGAGGAAGGCTGTAGGAAAAATATGATTATAGTAATTTTTGAATCCATTTTATTTTCAAATTACAGGTTTATCAGGACATAACCAAGTTTTAAGCTGACGGACACACATCACAAATATTGATGGAATTGTACAATTATTTGGTCTTTGGAGATAATAGCTTTCACTAGACCTCCAGACTTAATATTTCTAATAGTTTTTATAGATTCATACTCCCTTTTAGCACTGAATAATATTCTATTGTATTGATGAATCACTGCATATGTTTTTACATACTTATTAAATGGCATTTTGGTGAGTTGCAGTTTCGTTGATTAGGAATAAACTTGCTGTAAAACTCATGTGAAGCTTTTTTCTGAACATATATTTTCAAATCAGTTATATATATATGTATATATATAATGTATATATATATATATGTATATATATAATAAAGTTGTTGTATCATACCATTTAGTCTTGTAATAAATTGTTAAATAATTTTCTGAATTTCCCATATTAGGTCACATCACCATCAGAATAAATGGCCTTCTGCTATTCCATTGTTCATTATTATTTTAATTTTCAAGTTTCTTATATCCTATGTTATCAAATGTCTTTTGATATTATTAATTTCCATTTAGATATTAAATTTATCTACATGTTTGTTCAAGGGTTTTTCTTGCTTCTTAAATTGATTTTTTATTTTTATTTTTTATTTTTTTGAGAAAAATCAAAAATTTTTTAAAATCTTTTTTTGATTTTTTATAATATTGCATTTTAAGAATTTTATGAGTTGTATATAATTTTACAATTAGCTTTTTATAGAGTGTATGCTTTGTAAATATATTCTTCAACCCTGTGATTCATCCTTTCATTTTATTAGTAGTATATTTCCCAGGGATGAATGGATGTTTAATTGGACCTAAATTCCTCACTGTTTTTATGAATTGTGCTTTTAGTATAGAGGAAAAAACATTATTTAAAAAAAAAAAACCAAGGAACCTAAACATTCCCTTATGTTTATTTTAGATGCTTTATAACTTTTTATTTCATACTTATACAGATCATCCATTTTAGTTGAATAAATGTGTTAAGATTTTATATAGATTTCTTTTGTCAGAGTTTTTTATGAGTATATCGTTGGTGGATATGTGAATATGAGTAGTTTCATATATAGGACAGGAGAAGGCATCTAATCCTATAGAGCTTGAAGAACAGACACTTCTGAACCATTTGATGTGGGTACTGGGATTTCAACTCATACCCTCTTCAAGAACAATATACATTCTTTTATCAGCTTATCTATATCACTAGTGTGGAATAATTCTTACAAGGCATATATGTTTAATCTTTTCTTTTTACAAAAGAATGATGACATAAAGGAAAACTGAAAGATATATAAAACAAATGCAATTATGCAAAGCACATTTTAAAATACTATTGAGCTAAACATACATAAGTAATAGAAAAAGAGAGTCACAATACTTGAGGAAGAGAGTATTATATGTGGATAGTGAAGAGAAAAATAAAATGCTCAAGATTCATTGCATTCTCATCTCATGAAAATAAATTCATAATAGACTAGAAAAAAGTAATTGCCATTGGTGATAGAATATTTCATTCAAATGTATGTAAAGAGAATTTAAGAAAAGATACATGAAGCACTCAGTGCCCAAAACCCAAATCAGTTATGTTAAAGAATCCTAACAGTTGAAAGAACTAAGTTAGTGAAGTTTTTTCTCATTTTGAAGAGTTTGAATGTCAAAAAAGGCTGAATATGTAAAAAACATTGTTCAACTGAAGCAAGAAAGAGTCTGATTCCTTTTACTTGATTACTGTTATAACTTCAAAGATAATTCATCAAAGGGAGGAAGGCTGTTTTAACTTTCACTTTTGATAAGCCTATGGAAAATTGAAGAAAAAAAGGTAAATTTGAAATTCATCTCTTTTTTGGAAGATATATAAAAGTAAAGAAAAATATGCAAAATAAGTAAATGAAAATTTTGGTAAAAGAATTAAACAAAAACCACCAATATGTACAATTCAAGTAATAAATGAAACAGAATGTGTTTATGAAAGAAATTATATAAATGATTTAGAGGACAATCTCTCCAAGGTGGCCCACAGATAAATATAGAATGTTTTTTCATCAGTAGCAATGAAACAAAAGTTCATTTAAGCAGGCAGAGCTTCTATTGTCTAATGCCAATTTAAGATATATACGTGAAGGAAGTGGAGTCATAATAAAGTATTCCTCAAACAGCAATATAAAGCCTCTTGCATTTATAGTCTTAGTATGTTTATTATGCTAGCTTCCAGATCTCAACTTTGAAAGGAAAATTACCAAATGCCATGCTATACCTTGTTTCAAATGAAAATATTAGTGATGTCAATAGATGGTTATATTAATTACAATTAACCTAGCAATTTGATATAAAGAATAGAAAACTATCACACACACGCATACACAAAAAAGCAAAGTGCATGATAGCATATGCCTGTAATCCTAGCAATAGTGAGGTAGAAGGATCAGGAGTTCAACGCAGTATGATTCTACATTGTGAATTCAAGGTCAGCCTAGACAACTGGAGACCTTGTCTCATAAACAAAATAAAATTAGAAAGTTACATAAATTTTTAAGAATTATAACACAACACATGTCATAGTGATTTTTCTGACATTTCATGAGAAAGAAAGTATCTTTTGGTTATGTGTATACAGGTTTAATTAAATGAGGTAAATTATTAAATGTATAATTGAACTATTTTGAAATGAGTTCAGGTAATTAAGCAGTAGGCTTTTTCTGCTTTTGGACTGGATTTCTATATTAAATAGACTAGGGAAATAGTGTAAGATGTAGTGTGTTGTATTGTATTTAATAATATTTTCATTGCATTGTGTAAACAATGTCTAATAATAATAAGTTTATCTGTAACTGAAAACTTTATATTGGTAGGGGTGATCCCTGGTTCTCTATAAACATAATTTCAATGAACAGTATAGAATAGCTACTAAATTGTTAGTCAAATCTCAACAATGGGTGTATGGAAAATGTTTTATAACTTCTCCTCTAATGCAGGTAGTGGGAGAAGATTGTCCTAAATATATCTATAAACATATGTATGATATTCAGATAAGAAGTCTCAGTATACCAAAACCCCAATAATCTTGACAGGCCAGAACATTAATATATTCAAGTTAATTTATTAGAATTTTTTTGAAGCTGTATATTGAGATTCAAAAATTTGGTTAAATTTTATTTAAAAATATGAAGTTGATGAGGACATACTTCTGTAGATGAATTTCTAAACAGTCTTATTAAATATGAAACCCGGAGCCAAATACAGGGATGCCAGCCATAGAGATCTGAACAGTAGCCACCAACTAATCTTAACTTACCATGTCACCATAGCTTCCAAAGAGAGCCTCTTCCTGTCTAACTTGTGCCCTTATTGACTTCTTGTTCTGCCTTCTCACTGGCTCTAAGCCCAGCCGCATCACCTCCTTGTAACTGCCTGTCTATACAGACCTCCAGGTCTCTATGATTGGTACTTGGATTAAAGACATGTGTCACCATGCTTGGCTGTGTCTTTGAACACACAGAGACTCTGCCTGCTATGTGATCAGATTAAGGATGTGTGCTACAACCATCTGACTTCTTTTTATTTATTATTATTATTATTATTATTATTATTATTATTATATTTGTGTTATAATTTTACACATCAGCCATGGGTTCCACTGTCCTCTCCCCTCCTGCCCCACCCTCACCTTCTCCCTATCCCCTACCCTCCATTCCCATCTCCTCCAGGGCCAAGACTCCCCTGGGGGTTCATTTAAACCTGGTGGATTCAGTACAGGCAGGCCCAGTCCCCTCCTTCCAGGTTGAGAAAAGTGTCCCTGTGTAAGCCCAAGGTTCCCAACAGCCAGCTCATGCACTAAGGACAGGTCCTGGTCCCACAGCCTGGGTGCCTCCCAAACAGATCAAGCTATTCAGTTGTCTCACTTATCCAGAGGGCCTGATCCAGCTGGGGGCTCCACAGCCTTTGGTTCATAATTCATGTGCTTCCATTAGTTTGGCTATTTGTCCCTGTGCTTTTTGCAATCTTGGTCTCAACAATTCAAACTCTTACAGTCCCTCCTCTTTCTCAACAGATGGACACCTGGAGCTCCACCTGGGGCCTGGCTGAGGATCTCTGCATCCACTTCCATCAGTTATTGGATGAGAGTTGCAGCATGACTGTTAGGGTGTGTGGCCATCTGAACACCAGACTAGGTCAGATCAGGCTTTCTCTTGACCATTGCCAGAAGTCTACAGAGGATGTATCATTGTGGATTTCTGGGGACCTCTCCTGCACTCTGCCTATTCCTGTTCTCATGTGGTCTTCATTTATCATGGTCTATTATTCCTCATTCTCCTATTCTGTTCTTGATCCAGCTGGGATCTCCTGCTCCCCTAAGCTTTCTTTCCCTCAAATCTTGCCCTTCATTACTCCCACTGTTGTCCAGGTTGTTCATGTAGATCTCATCCATTTCTCTGTCATTGAGTGATCCCTGGGTCTTTCCTAGGGTCCCGTTTTCTAGGTAGCCTCTCTGGAGTTGTGTAGCAGTCTAGTCATCTTTGTTTTACATCTAGTATCCTCCTATGAGTGAGGAAATACCGTGTTTGCCCTTCTGAGTGCTACAGCTGGGTCTTGGGGGAGATGGATTCCCAATTTTCTAAGGAAGCTACATATTGATTTCCGAAGTGTCTGTACAAGCTTGCATTCCCACCAGCAGTGGAGGAGAGTTCCCCTTGCTCTACATCATCTCCAGCATAAACTGTCTTCTGTGTTTCTGATCTTAACCATTCTGACAGGTGTAAGGTGGTATCTCAAAGTCTTGCTTGGTTTCTCTGATGAACCAATCATTGTTCAATAGAGTACTACTAATTTTTCATATGTATGTATGATATGTTTTGTCTTTAGCTATTGATTTCTAGATTTTCAGTATTTTGTTTTCACAGAATAAATGAAGTCATTTATATTTTGGTTTTAGAATATGTACTGTGGACTTCTGAGAAAAGTGTGTATTCTGTAGTGTTTAAACTGAATGTTCTAAGGTAACTGTTTAGTCTATTTCAACTATTCATGCCATTTTGCTACAATTTTTTTCTGTTCCTTTATGGTATGGATGGAGTGTCTTTTGGTGAGTATTGCCTATTGATGTCACTGACTACTATTGTGTTTAGGTTAATCTGTAACATTAAACCTATTAATGTCTGTTATATCAAATGGAGGCTTCTGTGTTAAGTGTGTGTTAAGAATATCAATGTCCTTTTGTTGGATTGGTTTTTTTTTTAATCATTATGCAATGATTTTTATTTCTTCTGATCTTTGCTGTTTTGAAGTCCATTTTGCAGTTCTCAGAACATCAACTCCTGTTTCCTTCCTAGTTTCACTTACTTAAAATACATCTGCCCATCCTGCAATCTAAAGAGTGTATGTAAGATGAATCTTAAAAGGTCTTATTAATTAAAAACCCAGAGTGTGATATTGGGTTAAAATTGAGAGATCAGAGAAGTAGAAAGAAGCCAACCACTTTCTTACTGATAGGAAATCCTCAGCAAAAGAGAGAGCTACTTCCCGTATTCTCATGTCTATGTCCTTTTATGCCCTGCAGTCTCACTTCCTCTCTCTACCCAGCTACATCACCATCACTTCCTCTTTCTGCCCAGCTCTATCACTTCCTATCTATCTGTACAGACCTCCAGACTTTTATGGTTAATTAGTGCTGGGAATCAGAGGCATGTGTCACTATGACTGGCTCTGTTTCCAGTGTGGTCTTGAACTCACAGAAATCCTGATGAATCTCCGTCTCTTGAATGCTGGGATAAAAGGCATGTGCTACCACTACCTGACCACTATATTAAATATAGTGGCTGGCTTTTCCCTCTCATCTCCATGCAAGCTTTATTTATTAGAGCACAAATAAAATATCACCACAATTGTATATGTCTTTGTTGGTGAGGTGTGTTACTTAGAAGCAGAAAAAAGAGGGATCTTGTTTTTTGGTTTTTTTGATTCAATTCATTAGTTTGGGTCTTTTGAGTGGGGAATTGAGTCCATCCATATTAAATTATTATTTTCTTTTTAACTTTATATTTATTCTTTGTGGCTTTCACATCATGCATTTTGAGCCCATTCATCTCCTTATCCCTTTGCCTTTACAACTCCCCCCCCCAAATAAAATAAAATAAAGTTTAAGAGAAAAGAAAACTGGGGGGTTGACATGTATAAATTACCAAAGGAAAAATAAAATTCAACAATGAGATAGACATAACGAAGCAAAACAAAATCAATAGTAGAAATCAACATTTCTATAAAATCCATATTTAGTCTAAAACCAACAAAATAAGAGGGGTTAATAATTCTTTTAATAAAAACTTAATATGGATTACAACTGAGTGGGAGAAGGAGATTCACATGCCTGCCCCACATGGCCTGCCTCAGGCAGCAAGGAGAAAGTGGTGGTGACCAGTTATATAGGAGAGTATGAGAGAGAGAGAGAGAGAGAGAGAGAGAGAGAGAGAGAGAGAGAGAGAGAGAGAGAGAGAATGGTTCATGACCTATGGAGAGAAGCAGATCTGAAGAGTTGAAGGAATGAGGAGCTATCTCTGGTGGGTGGCTTATCAACCTGGGCTATGGTGATCCTGGTCCTTGGCTGATGCTAAGGCCCACATCTGTGCCCATGGCCTTGCTGCAAATGTGATCTTTGTTGTTGTCCATTGCTCCTGTTACCATGGAAAGGCAAGAGGACAGGGCTGCATAGAGTTGGCACTGGCCCCTCACTGGTTGCAATACTAAGAACTGGCTGTGCTCATCACCACCTGCAACACTCAGGAGAACAGGCCCTGTACCTCACCTGAGCAGCACAGTAGACCTGATCCTTTTTGCTGAGGTGCAGTTGAGCAGGCCTACCTACTCCCATCTCTATGCTCTTTTATACAAAAATAACTCACCAAGTCCATTTTGTGCTGCAAATTTATTAATGTGGGAGGGAGGAATCCACTAGAGTGAGGTTAAACTACTGGGAGGAACACCTTTAAAGAAATATACTCTCCCACATAACCAATCACCTTTCATTACTCTGTACCTAGGGATGAGGGCTCCAAGTCCCTCTTCTCTAACTCTATTTTCACATCTTTAATTGACTTCCTTTTTCATTCAGGTGTTAATGTTTACTTCTTTCATTCACTTTATTCATTCATTCCTATTGTCTATGAATTTATTCTTGTATTTACTTTTGTCCTTTTTGAGATCTCTCAATATTTTATAATCATTCTTCTGAATTCCATGACTGTAATCTCATTGTCACTAGGAGCTATTAACATGAGATTGAAAATACTTTTTATTAGCAAACATTCTGTCTTGGCATCTTACTAGATTACTTATTTATTTAATACAAAATACATTTTTTCATGTAATATATTCTTATTACAGTTTCTCCTTCCCCAATATCTCTGAGATCCTACTCATGTTTCCACCCACCCAAATCAATACCCTTTTTTCCTCTTTCTTATTCTAACATAATAAAGTACCTATGAATAATACTCCATTTTTTAATGTATGGATTTTTTCATGTTGACTGAGTTGTTTAAGACTTTCTGGTGTACTTGAGTTAAGTAGGCATTGGTTTTGACATCTGTTATTCTCCCTGCTTTATGGAGTTTTGCCTAGTTCACTGGTGTTTAAGATTCAGTTCTGGAGAGACTCATGGTATTGACTTGTGGATGAGATAGCTGAAAGTGATCTTGGCACTGTAGATGCAACAGTCTTATTAAATAAGAAACACAGAACCAAATGCAGAGTTAAAAGCCCAAGAGGTCAGAACAGTAGCCAAGAGCCGAGACTAAAACCCTTTCTTACCCCTCGCTGCTGCTGCCATCCTTACCCTCCAAAAGAGACCTACTTCCTGTCTATCTGTCTTTTTATTGACTTTCTGTTCTGCCTTCTCATTGGTTGTAAACCCAGCCACATGACCTCCTCATCACTGCCTGTCTATACAGACCTCTAGGTCTCTGTGGTTGATAATGAGATTAAAGGTGTGTTTCTCCATGCTGGTCGTGTCCTTGAACACACAGAGATTTTCCTGTCATGTGATTGGGATTAAGGGCATGTGCTACCACTGCCAGACTTCTGCTATGGCTTGCTATTAGCTCTGACCCCCAGGTAACTTTATTTATTAACATACAAATAATATCACAATTCAGTACAAATAAAATACCACCATGTGGCACCATTGCAAAGATGCAGCATTTCACAACATAAACAAGAATTATTGCAGTGTGAAGTTAGGGTGGTGGGTTGTACTTGGAGCTGAGGATCCCACCAGCTTTAGCTTTAGAAACTGAAAAACACATAAAGTGTCAAGTGTGTGTTCTAGGTGTGGGTGGCTCACATTCTTTTCTTTTGTAATCAGAGATTGTGAGCACTAGTAAACATGTGAATTGGGGGCAGAGGAAGAAGTTTTCTTCTCTAGCTTTACCATATAAGTTCATATTGCCTGGCCAGCATTAGCATGCTTATTGGAAAAAGTGGGCCCAGGAGGGCAGAGTTCCTTGGATCTTTTTCCTGTCCAAGGCAGATAATGATAAGATAAGGAAATATTCAGGGTTAACAGAAAGGCTGGTAACATCTTACCAGTTCCTGCTGGATGCTGCTTGTATAAGTTGGAGTTTGTACAATTAACAGGCATTCCAGGGATCTCTTGCATATCTTGCACATGTGATGACATGTTGATGGAAGTATACACATCATCTTACTCTTATAAATATCCTTTAAAAGTATTTTATAACCAATAGATATTTGTGAATTTTTCCAGCATATACACTATCCAATGCCATTAACTAAGCTTATCCTATGAAAGGCATAGCTTAAAGTTATAAATGTTTTTCCCCATCATCTGAGTTGTCTATATTAAATCTAATGTTAGTGGTATGTATTCTGTGTCCTTTTGGGAAGTAATATGTGATTAAAATTTGGTCTGTCTGCAACATATAACAGAGGAGCTGGTGTCTCTATAAAAAACAGTGGACAATACTGCGTTCCCCTGTCCTCCCCCCTCGCGCTCCAACCCCCACCATCCTCCCAGCCCCTCCCCTCCATTCCCATGTCCTGCAGGATCAAGGCACCCATGGGGATTCATTTAAACCTGGTGGATTCAGTACTGGGAGGTGCTGTCACCTCCTTCCAGACTGAGAAAAGTGTCCCTGTGTAAGCCTAAGGTTTCAAACAGCAAGCTCATGAACTAAAGACAGATCCTGGTCCCACAGACTGGGTGCCTCCCAAGCAGATCAAGCTATTCACTTGTCTCACTTATCCAGAGGGCCTGATCTGGCTGGGGGCTACACAGCCTTTGGTTCATAATTCATGTGCTTCCATTCGTTTGGCTATTTGTCCCTGTGCTTTTTGCAATCATGGATTCAACAATTCACGCTCTTGCAGACTCTCCTCTTTCTCGACTGTTGGATACCTGGACTTCCACCTGGGACCTGGCTGAGGATCTCTGCATCCACTTCCATCAGTTATTGGATGAGAGTTCCAAGACGACTATTAGGTTGTTTGGCCATCTAATCACCAGACTGGGTCAGATCAGGCTTTCTCTCGACCATTGCCAGCACACTACAGAGGATATATCATTGTGGATTTCTGGGGACTTCTGGAGCACTCTGCCTATTCCTGGTCTCATGTCATCTTCATTTATCTTGGTCTGTAATTCCTCATTCTCCCTTTCTGTTCTTGATCCAGCTTGGATGGAGATTAGCTTGGAGTGGTCCCCTAAACTTTCTTTCCCTCAAATCTTGCCCTTCATTACTCCCACTGTTGTCCAGGTTGTTCATGTAGATCTCATCCATTTGTCTGTCATTGGGTGATCCTTGGGTCTTTCCTAGGGTCCCATTGCTAAGTAGCCTCCCTGGAGTTGTGTAGCAGTCTAGTCATCATTGTTTTACATCTAGTATCCTCCTATGAGTGAGTACATACAATGTTTGTCCTTCTGAGTCTGGGTTACCTCACTCAGGATGATTTTTTCTAGATCCATCCATTTGCCTGCAAACCTCATGATGTCATTATTTTTCTCTGCTGAGTAGTACTCCATTGTGTATATGTACCATATTTTCTTTATCCATTCTTCAGTTGAAGGGCATCTAGGTTGTTTCCAGGTTCTGTCTATTATAAACAAAGCTGATACAAACATAGCTGAGCAAATGCCCTTGTGGTATGATTGAGCATTCCTTGGGTATATGCCCAAGTATGCTACAGCTGGGTCTTGGGGGAGATGGATTCCCAATTTTCTAAGGAAGTGCCATATTTATTTCCAAAGTGGCTGTACAAGCTTGCATTTCCACCAGCAGTGGAGGAGAGTTCCCATTGCTCCACATCCTCTCCAGCATAAGCTGTCTTCTGTGCTTTTGATCTTAGCCATTCTGACAGGTGTAAGGTGGTATCTCAGAGTCATTTTGATTTTCATTTCCCTGATGATTAGGGATGTTGAGCAATTCCTTAAATGTCTTTCAGCCATTTGCACTTCCTCTGTGCAGAATTCTCTGTTTAATTCTATAGCCCATTTCTTAATTGGATTGTTGGGCATTTTGATGTCTAATTTCTTGAATTCTTTATATATTCTGGATATCAGCCCTCTGTCAGATGTGGGGTTGGTGAAGACCTTTTCCCATTCTGTAGGCTGTCACTTTGTCTTGTTGACCATATCCATTGCTCTAAAGCTTCTCAGTTTCAATGGGTCCCATTGATTGATTGTTTCTCTCAGTGTCTGCGCTACTGGTGTTATATATAGAAAGTGATCTCCAGTGCCAATGCATTCAAGAGTACTTCCTACTTTCTCTACTATTAGGTTCAGAGTAACTGGATTTATGTTGAGGTCTTTGATCCACTTGGACTTATGGTTTGTACATGGTGACAGATATGGATCTATTTACACCCTTCTACACATTTACATCCAGTTATGCCAGCACCATTTGTTGAAGATGCTTTCTTTTTTCCATTGTATATTTTTGGCTTCTTTGTCAAAAATTATATGTTCATAGGTGTGCAGGTTAATGTCAGGCTCCTCAATTTGATTCCATTGGTCCACATGTCAGTTTTTATGCCAGTATCAAGCTGTTTTTATTATGGTAGCTCTATAGTAGAGCTTGAGGTCGGGGATTGTGATGCCTCCAGAAGGTGTTTTATTGTACAGGATACTTTTGGCTATCCTCAGTTTTTTGTTTTTCCATATAAAGTTGAGTATTGTTCGTTCCAGATCTGTGAAGAATTGTGTTGGCAATTTGATGGGAATTGAGTTGAATCTGTAGATTGCTTTTGGTAAGATCGTCATTTTTACTATGTTAATCCTGCCTATCCATGAGCATGGGAGATCTTTCCAATTTCTGAAATCTTCTTCAATTTCTATTTTCACGGATCTAAAGTTCTTGTCATATAGGTTTTTCACATGCTTAGTTAGAGTAACCCCAAGGTATTTTATATCATTTGTGGCTATTGTAAAGGGTGATATATCACTGATTTCCTTCTCAGCCTGTTTGTCTACTGTATATAGAAGGTCTACTGATTTTTTTGAGTTTGTCTTGTATCCTGCAATGTTGCTGAAGGTTTTTCTTACCTGTATCAGTTCCTTGGTTGAATTTTTGGGGTCACTCATGTATACTAACATGTCATCTGAAAATAGCGAGAGCTTGACTTCTTCCTTTCCAATTTGTATCCCCTTAATCTCCTTATGCTGTCTTATACCTCTGGCTATAACTTCAAGTACAATATTGAATAAGGAGGGGGAGAGGGGACAGCCTTGCCTTGTTCCTGATTTTAGTGATATTGCTTTGAGTTTCTCTCCATTTAATTTGATGTTGGCTGTTGGCTTGCTGTAGATTGCCTTTATTATATTTAGGTGTGTTCCTTGTATTCCTGATCGCTCCAAGACCTTTATCATGAAGGGGTGTTGGATTTTGTCAAATGCCTTTTCTGCATCTAGTGAGATGATCATGTGGATTTTTCTTTGAGTTTGTTTATATGGTGTATTACATTGACGGACTTTCCTATGTTGAACCACCCTTGCAACCCTGGGATGAAGCCTACTTGATCATGGTGGATAATTGTTTTGATGTGTTCTTGGAGTCTGTTTGCCAGAATTTTTTGAGTATTTTTGCATCAATGTTCATGAGGGAGATCGTTCTGTAGTTCTCTTTGTTTTTTGCATCTTTGTTTGGTTTAGGAATCAGGGTAATTGTAGCCTCATAGAAGGAGTTTGGTTAATATACCTTCTGCTTATATTGTGTGGAACAATTTAAAGAGTATTGGTATTAAGTCTTCTAGAACATATGGTAGAATTCTGCAGTGAAACCATCAGGTCCTGGGCTTTTTTTGGTTGGGAGACTTTTAATGACTGATTCTATTTCCTTAGGGGTTATTGGGCTATTTAAATGGTTTATCTGGTCTTGATTTAACTTAGGTATATGGTACCTATCCCGAAAATTATCCATTTCTTTCAGATTTTCCAGTTTTGTGGAGCAGAGGTTTTTGAAGTATGACCAGATGATTCTCTGGATTACCTCATTGTCTGTTGTTATGTCACCCTTTTCATTTCTGATTTTGTTAATTTGCATGCTCTCCCTCTGTCTTTTGGTTAGTTTGGATAAGGGATTGTCTATCTTGTGGATCTTCTAAGAACCAACTCTTTGTTTCATTAATCCTTTGTATTGTTGTCTTTATTTCTATTTTATTGATTTCAGCTCTCAATTTGAGAATTTCCTGGCATCTGTTCCTCCTGGGAGACTTTGCTTCTTCCTGTTCAAGGGCTTTCAGGTGTGCTGTCCAGTCACTAGCATGAGATTTCTCCAGCTTTTTTATATGGGCATTCAGTGCTATGAATTTCCCTCTTAGCTCTGCTTTCATAGTATCCCATAAGTTTGGATATGTGGTGTATTCATTTTCATTGATATCCAGGAAGTCTTTAATTTCTTTCTTTATTTCTTCCTTAACCCATTGGTGATTCAGTTGAGCATTGTTCAGTTTCCATGAAATTGTTGAATTTCTGTAGATTATTTTCTGTTGTTGAAATCTAACTTTAAACCCTGGTGGTCTGATAGAACACAGGGGGTTATTCCAATTGTTTTGTATCTGTTGAGATTTGCTTTGTAGGCAAGTATGTGGTCGATTTTAGAGAAGGATTCATGGTGTACTGAGAAGAAGGTATATTCTTTTTTGTTTGGGTGGGATGTTCTGTAGATATCGATTAAGTACATTTGTGCCATAACATCAGTTAAGTCCATTATGTCTCTGTTAAGTTTCAATTTGGCCGATCTGTCCAGAGGTGAAAGTGGGGTGTTGAAGTCTCCCACTATTAATGTGTGGGGTTTTATATGTGATTTATGCTTTAGTAATGTTTCTTTTACATATGTGGGTGCCCTTGTGTTTGGGGCATAATTGTTCAGAATTGAAACTTCATCTTGTTGGATCTTTCCTGTGATGAGTATGTAATGTCCTTCATCATCTATTTTGATTCATTTTAGATTGAAGTCTATATTGCTGGATATTAAGATGGCTACACCAGCTTGCTTCTTAAGACCATTAAATTAGAAATTCTTTTCCCAGTCTTTTATTCTTAGGAGGTGTCTGTCTTTGAATTTGAGGTGTGTTTCTTGTATGCAGCAGGAAGATGGGTCCCATTTTCCTGTCCATTCTGTTAGTCTGTGTCTTTTTATAGGTGAATTAAGTCCATTAATTTTAATTGATGTTAATGACCAGTGATTGTTCGTTCCTGTTGTTATTTTTATTTTTTGGTGGTAGTGTGTGTGTACTTCTCTTCTTTGGGGTTTGCTGCTGTGGTGTTATCTATTGCCTGTGTTTTTGAGGGTGTATCTGCCTTCCTTAGGTTGGAATTTTCCTTCTAGTGCTTTCTGTAGGGCTGGGTTTGTGGATAAGTATTGTTTAAATCTGGTTTTGTCTTGGAAGGTCTTATTCACTCCATCTATGATGACTGAAAGTTTTGCTGGGTATATTAGTCTAGGCTGGCATCCATTGTCTCTTAGTGTCTGCATTATATCTATCCAGGTCCTTCTGGCTTTCAAATTCTCCATTGAGAAATCAGGTGTTATTCTGATGGGTTTGCCTTTATCAGTCACTTGGCCTTTTTCCTTTGCTGCCCTTAATATTCTTTCTTTATTCTGTATGTTTAGTTGTTTATTTATTATGTGGCAAGGGGACTTTTTTGGGGCGTCTAATCTCTTTGTTGTTCTATAGGCTTCTTGTTTCTTCATAGGCATTTCCTTCTTTAAGTTGGGAAAGTTTTCTTCTATTATCTTGTTAAATATATTTTCTGTGCCTTTGAGTTGGTATTCTTCTCCTTCCTCTATCCCCATTACTCATAGTTTTGGTCTTTTCATGGTGTCCCAAATTTCTTGGACATTTTGGGTCATGACTTTGTTTCTTTTAGTGTTTTCTTTGACTGATGAATCTATTTCTTCTTCTGTGTCTTCAACACCAGAGATCCTCTCTTCCATCTCTTGCATTCTGTTGGTTATACTTGCCTCTGAAGTTCCTGTTTGTTTACTCAGATTTTCTATTTCCAGCATTCCTTCTGCTAGTGTCTTCTTCATTTTTTCTATTTCCCTTTCAGGTCTTGCATTGTCTCCCTTGCTTTTTCATGATTTTCTTTCAAGGACTTATTGTTTTCTTCTGCTTTAATTGTCTTTTCTTCTAGTTTTTTTTATAGCATTCTTCCCACTTTTTTGTTTCTCTGTTCCTCTACTTTATTTTTGATTTCTTCTAGATAAGGCTCTAGCCTCTTCATGATGTTACTTATAAGGTTGTTTTCTTCTTCTTCTTCCATTCTGTGATGTTCAGGTCTAGCTGTTGGAGAAGTGCTAGGTTTTGCTGATGCTGTATTGCTCTTTATTTTTTTGTATGTACTTCTGCCTTGATGTCTGCCCATCTCCTCTTGGGTTTGTTCTTGGTCTTATCAGTGTACTTGGTCCAGAGAGAGTTGACAGATTTAGGGAGCCTCTCTCTGGTCCAGATGGAAGCTCTGGGCCAGATGGGAGTGCTAGTCCCAATTAGAGTGCTGGCTGGATAGGAGCTGGGGGCCTGGGCTCTGAGTCTTGGGAAGTCCCTGATGTCTCCTTATTTTGTCCAGATGGGAACTCGTCTTGTCCCTGGTCCAGATGGGAGTTCCAGGGCAGGATGGAAGCTGGCGGATGGTCTATGAGTGTCAGGAAGTAGATGGGGTCTCCACCAGATGTTTGTGGGGGCAAGGTGTGGAGACTGCAGTGTCTGCCTGCATTCTTGGGAAAAGGGAGCCTTCCTGCAGGCCCACTGATTGGCAGGCAACTGGGGCCAAGTTTGTCATGTTCTCCTGGAGTGGCCTGTGTCCATTGGTGGGACCCAGGCGCAGTTGCCTCTCTGACTATAACCCAGGCACTCATGTCTGGTCCAGATGGGAGTTCCGGGTGGACCCAACTTTATTTATTAATGTACCCATAAAATCACATTTCAGTACAGATAAAAAATCCCCATATTTCCCCCTTTCTATTTTAATGAAAAGAAAAAAAGGAAAAATGTTATAATGAATATAAGAAAAATCTATATACAAAAGTGCAATAAATATATATAATATATACAAGCAATAAATACCTAAACAATGGTTAGTCCATTTGCATTTGGCATATTCAGAGAAAATAATTCTATTATCTATCCTATTTTGGTAAGTCCATTCTGCACCTGATTTTATATCCTAACTTTTTTATATCATTTTATAACCTAACTAATATTACTAACAGAACTTTCTTATAATGTCTTTCAAATTTATACACTTACTCTTTACTGAATTTTTTTCTGAAATTATTAACAAGGAAAACTATAACTATCTAAACTTTAACTGTAGCTATCTAATCTTCAACTATAACTATAACTAATGTACTGTTATTGTGAACAATTGAATTATTTTTCCAGATGTACAAATTTATAGCATATAAAATTAATTATGTGAATCATAAAATTAAACAGTAAAGAGTTAATAAAGGTTACTGTTTTACCTGTTTACTACATTAAAAAACAATTTGAGTGTGTTTTTTTTCTTTAAAAGCATTTACTGCAAAACAATTTGCCAAGCACTGATAGCAATACTCTCACACTTCTGTTGTTTACCATGTTTCTTGATTGCCTCAAGAAGCTATACTTAGTGGTTAATTTATACCACCTAGGTTTGTGTAAATGTGTTCTATGGTATTTTCCTAACAATAACATTGCCTAATGATGCATTTCTTAAACCATGTCTTCAATATTAAGCAATACATAACTCTACTTGCTCTCTGCTATTGTATATGTCAATTTATAGCTTACAGATCAGTGAAACAATTGTTTTAGTAGTTTTTCAAATAACTTGCAAAGATCTATTACTTCTGGGTCCATTATTGGGCTTTATTTGTTTGGTTTGGTAGTATCATGTTTCTGTGATTATACAAGCTTGAACATTAAAGAAAATAAATATATCATTCTATCTCTGAAAGACTGGTTTTCACAGAGAATCCTTCATCATCCCACCTTACCAGATATTTGGTACAAACCATCCGACAGAATTTTTGTATTCCTGAGGTCTGTGTTATCAAGCTAGATGACATGACATTCAGATTCATAGAAGTCATACTGGTATCTCATTTTGTGGGGGCAGGCATGGTCACATCTTAGGCTCAGTAGAATGGTTTTTGAGTATTTCTCATTAAATTGAACCCTAAGCCTGGGTCCAAGTATCATGACATTTTGGTCATATGTAGTAGGCTTGGCAATGGGGTAACTGACAATATGCATGGGGCCTGTTGTCTCTATAGAAATGCATTGTCCTAAAAATAGTGAGTTCACTCTGATAACTGAATCTGCAAGGATAAATTTAGTACTTTGTACATGAGGAGTAGGCCTGGTCATTGGGTTAGTTGGAGCATAATACATTATATTGATTAATAATCTGCTTTTGTAAGTGATGTCTCAGAGATTCTAAGGTTGGCCTGTAGTTTGTACCTATGGATATGATCTGGGAACAGTGTGTGTCACTCATTTGGGTACTTAGGAGATTTCTTGAAACCAGTGTATGTGAGGATCAATCTTGAGTTTGAATTCACAAAAGAGATACTGGCACCAGTTTATTTATCAAGTGGTCCTGCTGTGGAATGTCATTCTATTTGCTGTGAGTATATGTAGCTCTGATTGATTGATAAATAAAATACTGATTGGCCAGTAGCCAAGCAGGAAGTACAGCCAGGACAAGCAGATGAGGAAAATTCTTGGAAGAGGAAGGCAGAGCAGAGAGATACTGCTATTCACCACCAGAAGAAGTAAGATGTAAAGTCCTGGTAAGCTACAAGCCATGTAGCAAAGTGTAGATTTATAGACATGAGTTAATTTAATATTTAAGAGCTAGCTGGTGAGAAACCTAAGCCATTAGGCCATATAGCTTGAAAATAATATAAGCCTCTGTGTGTTCATTTGGGTCTGAGCAGCTGTAGGACAAGGCAGGACACAGAAAAAAAAAATCCAGCTACATTTGGTGTACCAACACGGGCTCTTGAATTTCCACAAGGTCTAAAAGAGTTCAAAAAGGGCTTCTAAACACACAATAATGGAGCAAAAAACAGCTTTCTACTTCATGTCTCAGGTGGGCCAAGATATAAAGACAGCAAGGTACAGAGACGCCATGGCATGTGGACTTGAGCTACAGTATGGCGGGTTCACAGCAGGTGGGTTTAAAATAAGCAGCATGGCAGATTTCTGCAGTGGTACACAGTGGTGTCTCCAAGCCACACAGCATGCTATATGGTGGATTTAACTTTTGTTAGTATAGACAAAAAAATAAGTGGTTTCTGGGCAACACACTGTTTCTTAGAGGCATGGACATACTGCTTCCTGGAGTTGGTGGTAGGCATACTTCACTATGTTGGGAAGCTGAGGTGTTGTTTTTCTCCTAGCCAAGCATCTCAGCAGTTTAAAATCTCTCCTGGTCAGAGAAGGATTATAGATTCATGATAAAACAGGTTCAGATGAAATAAAACCCCAACAGTTTACAATGTGTGTAAAAATGTGCATAGGCTTGGAAGAAAGAAGAAAATGAGGATAGACAGTTATATAAAGAAATAGATAGTTTAAAAAATAAAGTCTTTAAAGAGACAGTAAAAGTAATATAAAAATAATCCACATAGAAAGGGAAATCACAAAGAGTCTGGATTATACTATCTTTGGGATTTTTAACTACAGAAAGACATTTAATTGTCAAAGCTGTTGAGTTAAGTTTTATATCTATATCATCTATCTATCTATCTATCTATCTATCTATCTATCTATCTATCTATCCATTCTAAAGTTTTCTGGACTTCAGAGTTTATGTCTAAGGATATGTTACTTTGGAAAAGAAGTTCTGCTTTTGTATCCACAGAAGATGAGTACCTGTGGATTGCTTCCAGGCTAATATGGTTTGATTAAGGTAGACCCCCTGAGAAGTCCCCACATGTTCCAACATCCAGATCAGCTTCGAGGCAACTGTCACAGACAATGTAGCCTCACAGACTATTCCAGTCAGTACTTGACCAAAATTCTTAATTTTCTCATGATTCCTATAAGAATACAACACCCCTTTCAGCAGGAAGTAGCCTTGAAAATTATGCTCACATTCCCCAAAAACTGGACTATGGATATTTGTCTCTGTTTAGAGATTGGTTGCAAACTGTTATTGGTCATAGTCAATCTCTTTCTAAAAGAAGAAAAGGTGATATGTTATAGAAATAATAGATATAGATGGGATGAAAGGGTAGATTATTAATCTACTTTTAAAGAGCAACAACTTGTTTAAAAATATTTTACATTGCTATGGATTTTAGTTTATTGATACAAATTTAGAGTTGATTTTGTTATTATATATATATATATATATATATATATATATATATATATATATGTATATATATACATACACTGTTTTCTAAGGTATCATGTTTATGTAACTCATTTAAGTTGTAATGGATAGTTAAGAAATACAGATTAATAATTAGTCTTCTATGATAGTCAAACTTATAGTCATGTTAAATTCTCCAGGTATACATAGATATAACTCAGTTAGGTAGGTGATCTTCAAACACTTCAAAGACTGAGAGAATATGGCAGTTAAAATGTTCTAAAACCTTAGTGTAGCTGAAGTTTTCCTGTGTCCTGCCTGGTCCTGCAGCCAATGAGACCTAAGTAAACACACAGAGGCTTATATTACTTATAAACTGTATGGCCATTAGCTCATGCTTATTACTGACTAGCTATTACACTTAAATTAACCCATAATTCTTATTTATGTTTAGCCATATGGCTTGATACCTTTTCTAAGTTTTGCCTTCACAACTTGCTTCCTGTGGGAAAAAAAAGCAGAGCCTCCTTTCCAAAGGAACATATACTTAGATCCAAAATTCAAAGTCAAGGTACCTTTAACATATACATATTAGTTTAACTCAATAGACTTTACAATCAAATTTCTTTCTGCAGTTAAAAAATCCTAAAGACAACACAATCCAGACTCTCTGTGTAATATCCATCTTTACATGGCTTATGTTTTAATTACATTTACTGTCTGTTTAAAGACTTCATTTTTTAAAATTGTCTATTTCTTTATATAACTGCTTATAATCCCTTTTCTCTCTCTTCCAACCCTATGTACATTTTAAACACATTGTAACTATTACCTTTGAATCTGTCTTATTGTGAACCTATTGCTTTAAATTGCAGGATTACTAGGAGTGAAATGGCAGCTGTGGCTGCTGACTCTACCCACCTCAGCTTTCCAACATGGTGGAACTATGTTTACCACCAGCTTTGGGGTACCATGCTCACCGTTAGACTGTATGGGTCTATACCTCTATCAAAGCACCTTGTAGCCCAGAAACCTTCTTTTCTAACTAGCAAAAACTGTATCTACTACACAGCATACTGTGTGGCTTGGAATCTGCCATGCTGCATGTCAAGTGCATATGCCACAAACCTGCCATAGAGTAGCTCAAGCCCGCATATTAAGGCATCTCACTGCCCACATGAGACAGAAAACAGGAACCTGTTTTGAATGTGGTCCAAACATTCCCAGCCACTGTGGAGGAACCTCTCCAGGACAATTAAATAAACCAATGCCTAATGTAAAGAATAATAGTGAAGTAGATAATAGAACAGCTCTGATAGATGAATCAAAATTCCAAAGAACACAATAAAAGGAATATTTTGGCCAACTTCCATAAATGAACAAAGACCAAAGCTTAGAATTTGAATTAATGGCATTGGTCTAGAGGGCCTGGTAGACAAGGGTATAGGTGTGACTATAATTACTCCAAAATCATGGCATCCAAATTGGCCTCTTCAAGAGGTGGATGTCCAATTTCTAGGGATTGGAACCCAATCTCAGATTAAAAAAAAAAAGGAGTTTTTAATGGCTCAGGTGTATAGGGCCAGAAGGACAGAGAGGAAGGCCAAAGCCATATGTAATAAATGTAGCAGTGAAACTTGGGGCACAAGCTCTGTTACAACAGTGGAATAACCAGATTAAAGTTCCTACACTATCAAAAAAGGAATACAGACCAATGCATATTTCTAGGAATAATATACCATGCTATAAAAAAGCCACCAACATTCAGGCTTTACATAAACAGAACACAACTGCTTTTGAATTCTCAGAAGTACCAATAGCCTTACCTTTAAAGTGGCTAACTAATAAACCTGACTGGGTTGGACAATGGCCTTTGACAAAAGAGAAGCCACAAGCTTTAGAGCAGCTTGTTTAAGAGCAGTTAAATGCTCAACACATTGAAGAATCTACCAACCCTTGGAATTCTCCTGTATTTGTTATTTTTAAAAAGTCTGGTAATTGGAGAATGCTGACAGATCTGAGAGCTATTGATAAATTAATTCAGCCTATGGGCTCCCTACAGACCGGGATGCTCTTGCCCGCTCTGCTACCCAAAGAATGATCTAAAATAGTTACTTATGTAAAAGACTGTTTCTTTACCATATCCTTATAAGAAAATGATAGAGAAAAATTTGCCTTCACAGTATCTAATTATAACAATTCCTAGCCAGTCAAGAGGTATCAATGGAAGATCCTGCAAAAGGGTATGTTAAATAGCCCTACCTGTGCCATTACATGGTGCTCCCTGGATGAGGGGCTGGTATCTGCTGACTCAGCCTTTCTTTTCCCAGAATTCTCCTTGTCTGTTTATCCCACCTATACTTCCTGTCTGGCTACAGGCCAACAGATTTTTATTCATCAACCAATCTGAGCAACATAATTCATAGAATACAGAACATCCAACAGCAACTTAGACTTTCCTGGAGAATGAGGCATGGCTTGTCATGGCAACATCAATTTGCTTCAAAGAGATAGATGGGCATCAAAGACATTCTATGTGGAGTTTATCTTCTTCTTGGCACAAAATGGCCATTTGGGCAAGAAACTGCTCTTGCCTGGGCTGCTTGATAAAATGTTGTATCGACAGGACATGCAAGACTTATAGGAAGGTGACCACTGAACTTTGCATGGTGAGATGGTCCTTCAGGTTCCTACTTCAGAGAAGAAACTGCTAGACATTCTATATACAGGACACAGAAAGAAGCAAGTGAGAGACTCTAGGCCTATAAGCTGAAGAATGGATGCCCCAACATTGCAGAGAAACTTTGGGTGACTGTCCAGGCCAGCTGTCTCTGTTATTCTAGATTTTGAATGTTGCTTACAATGCATTTCCTGTTTACTTAGGTGATATTATATCCTTCTGGGGTCTTTAATGTAGTTTAAGACTAGATAGTTATAATTTTCCTTTGTTATGATAAAAGAAAATTTAGATATGAAATTTAGACTCACAAATATAGAATAGATAGAATATTTTCTTTAATTTTGCCAAATACAAATAGACTGGATACTGTAACTGTAATTCTTACTTTATAACTGTTCTATTATATGTATTTTACTATGTTAAAATTAAAACTTTCCTTTTTAATTAGACAGAAAAGGGGAAGTGCTGTGAAATGTTCTTCTGTTTGCTGTGAATATGTGTTGCTCTAATTGGTTGATAAATAAAATGCTGATTGACCAGTATCCAGGCAGGAAGCATAGGCAGGACAAGCAGATGAGAATTCTGAGAATAGGAAGGCAGAACAGAGAGATACTGCTAGCCACCACCAGAAAAAGCAAGATTTAAAGTACCAGTAAGCCACATGCCACATAACAAGGTATAGATTTATAGAAATGGGTTAATTTAATATGTAAGAGCTAGCTAGCATGAAAACTGAGCCATTAGGCCATATAGTTTGAAAAATAATATAAGCCTATGTGTGTTTATTTGGGTCTTGGTGGCTACAGGACTGGGTGGGACACAGCAAAAAATCCAGCTACATGGTAGAGCAACACAGTATCCTAGGGAAGGCAGATACAATGAGATTACTGCAAAAAGCAGCCTAGTTTTCGGAGCGACTGACTTCTGATGCCAGGAATTCTGCTCTGGAGCTTGGATCTAGGGCAACTTCCATGAGATTTGAGAATACAAGGATTTCTATCTTTGTGCTTGATACCACATGAAAATAATTGGCAATGAAGACTGTATAGAGCTTGTTATTTAGATGCTGGTCTAGAATCAAGGATACTAGAATCTATCCAGATAATGCAATAAGACTAGATATGGGGTCTGAATGGATTAACCTTGAACCTCAACCATGAATGCTGGCCTGACACTGTGGTAAGTATTAGAACAAGAATTACAAGGGACAACAAAGAACATGAGGCCACAGGACTATACTGACAATGGAATGTAGCATGAAGTAAGGGATCACAATAGTTAGGGCACTGGTTCAGGCTTACAACTTAAGTCTGTAGGTAGTATGGCTGTCCTGGAGTTGGGGCTGTTGGAATCCTAGTGTTAGGGTTTAGTGAGGCATTCTTGGGTGTATGTTTAATAATATCATTGATTGCTTATATCACTATCTTGCCCTCAGAAAAAGTATTTCCATGTTGTCTGTGCTTGAGAGAGAAGTGATCTGGGTAAGGTGAGACTGCCTTACTGACTTTTTTATTGTGTCTTTTTTCCCTGTAATTTGTTCAAGTGTTACTGCTTTTCTCCTTGATTTCTTAGCTCTTTTTAATGAGGTTTACACACTGGTAATTTCAGGAAGTTGTTTCTATAGGGGTTTGAAATTGGGAAACCCTCTATAATGTCATATTATTGAGATCATCCTGAGATACTATTTTCATATATTTACCCATTAAGGTTACAGATACAATCTATATTCTGCATGTGTAATCCACTGAAATAGATTAAGAAAAACTGGATGAGGTAGTTTATGTATTTTATCAATGATAACATAGGCCTATTATTGATAGTGATTTGCTAGAAATGACTAAATCATATACCATTCAGATTTCATCTACCCTTATATTTCACATTCACCAAGATTAGAGAACAAAAAATTCTTCAATTTCCAATTTCATTTTTTATTTTTTCATCTTTTAAGATTATAATATAATAACATGATATCCTTCCTTCCATTTACTTCCTCTAATATCTTCTATGTAAATCCTGCCCCCTTGTTCATTTGCAATTCCATAGCCTCCTTTCGCTTATTTGTTTTTACACATACATTAATATAGATAAAGATGTAGATATAGTTTCTTTACTATTGTAGCAACAGTAAATATGTGACCTACTCATGCTTTCCAACTGAAATCCATGTCTTTAAATATATTAATGCAATGACTTTCAAAGCTTGCTTGAATTGGAGAGGATTATGATGAGTGTGAAATGAATATAACTATCCTTATTTTCTTTTGTATTTAATGTTTGTGGTATGAAGGCATAAATACTTTAAACACCTATTCTTCTGTAGTAAATCCTATTTTCCTAGAAGCATGTAGAATAATCTTTATGATGTATTATACAAATTGCCATAGTCTCAGAATTGAGTTTTAGGTGACTACTACTTTGAAGAAGCTTAATTGTTTCAGTGAAGTTTTACTTAACAAAAAAAAAAAATGATCTTATTGCTTTTTGAAATACACCTTCCTCAAATCAAATGTAGAATATGAATCATTGAATCAAATTATAGTATAACACTCTTCAATTAGCTGATATTAATTATTGTTTATCAAGTGTGTCTTCAACACTATAGTAAATTGCATGGTTATAATAAATTTTTCCATTTGATCATGCAAAAACTATTACATGCAGTCTTTAGTGGCCAATGTCTGTGTTCATATTTTGAAATATAGACATATAGAAGATAATTTTATTTGATCAACTAACTTAAATTTGAACAGAAGAAAATGATTATTTATAATGTAGAGAACAGTATGGGAAGGACATAAATGCACACAACAAATGGTATATCAGGCAATAGAACACAAATAGTATTGAAACATAAATTTCATACTAATATAGTAAATCTGAACTTTATTTTGTTCACAATTAGGACCAAAACCAAAACAAAGCAAAAGAATGTTAATTTAATGATGGGTCAAAGCTGGTAATTATAATTATTCTTGTTCTTCAGCATGACTAAATATGGAACTAACTGAAAACTAAGCTGCAGGGTACATCTGTGAAGGAGTTTTCTTAATTATTTAAAGTGGGAAGTTCCAATTTCAATCTAGATCTTTCCTGGTGGGAAGATATACCTTTAGTCTGTGCCACACCATCTGGTAGTAGCCTATATAAAGGACACTGAAAAGGAAGCTCTTGGCTCGTTGCTTGGCTGCCCTCACTCTAGTTGTCAAGTCCACTCTGTCCCTTATATTAGAGCTTACATCTTCAAGATTCTGGCATATACTGAAGAGCACCTGAAAAATACACCTTCATGAGCTGAGCAACTAACTACTGGATTCCTGGATCTTCTATGCATAGACAGCCATTGTTGGACAAGTTGGACCACAGCTTGTATAATGAATAAGCCATTCTAATAATCCAATACACACACACACACACACACACACACACACACACACACACACACACACACACACATATATATATATATATATATATATATATATATATATATACATACATACATTCACTCATTCTACCAGTTCTATTTCTCTAGAGAACTCTAATACACTGGTTTAGAGAAAGCTACATGAGCAATGAGATTTATGGAGTGGAGAGTAGAATGAGGGGGTGATGTAAATAGAACTACCCTTATTTTGCTTTGTAATTATTGTTTGTTGTTAAGGTTATAAATGACCATTGGAATAGCTACTTTATAACAAAAAGAGATCCACTTAGATACTGGGATTCCTTGCACCAGTGTAATAAGTCAGTCTTTATTAATATTATTAATATTATTATTATGTGTTTTAATTTTATACATCAGCCATGGGTTCCCCTGACCTCCTCCTGCCACTACCTCCACCTTTCCTCCAGTACCTCCACTCCATTCCCATGTCCTCCAGGACCAAGACACCCCTGGGTACTCATTTAAACCTGGTGGATTCAGTACAGGCAGGTCCCGTCCCCTCCTTCCAGGCTGAGCATGTGTCCCTGTGTAAACCCAAAGTTCCAAACAGCCAGCTCATGCACCAAGGACAGCTCCTGGTCCCACAACCTGGGTGCCTCCACAACAGATCAAGCTATTCAATTGTCTCACTTATCCAGAGGGCCTGATCCAGCTGGGGGCTCCACAGCCGTTGGTTCATAATTCATGTGCTTCCATTCGATTGCTATTTGTCCCTGTGCTTTTTGCAATCTTAGATTCAACAATTCATGCTCTTGCAGTCCCTCCTCCTTCTCGACAGTTGGACACTTGAAGCTCCACCTGTGGCCTGGCCGAGGATCTCTACATCCACTTCCATCAGTTATTGGATGAGAGTTCCAACATCACTGCTAGGGTATTTAGTCATCTGATCAGCAGATTAGGTCAGATCAGGCCCTCCCTCGACCACTGCCAGGAGTCTACAGAGGATGTATCATTGTGGATTTCTGAGGACCTCTCAAGCACTCTGCCTATTCCTGTTCTCATTTGGTCTTCATTTATCATGGTGTATTATTCCTCATTCTTCCTTTCTGTTCTTGATCCAGCTGGGATCTCCTGCTCCCCTAAGCTTTCTTTCCCTCAAATCTTGCCCTTCATTACTCCTACTGTCGTCCAGGTTGTTCATGTAGATCTCATCCATTTCTCTGTCATTGAGTGATCCCTGGGTGTTTCCTAGGGTCCTGTATTCTAGGTAGCCTCCCTGGAGTTGTGTAGCAGTCTAGTCATCTTTGTTTTACATCTAGTATCCTCCTATGAATGTGTACATACCATGTTTGTCCTTCTGAGTCTGGGATACCTCACTCAGGATGATTTTTTTCTAGATCCATCCATTTGCCTGCAAACCTCATGATGTCATTGTTTTTCTCTGCTGAGTAGTAATCCATTGATTATATGTACCATATTTTCTTTATCTATTCTTCAGTTGAAGGGCATCTAGGTTGTTTCCAGGTTCTGGCTATTACAAACAATGCTGATATGAACATAGCTGAGCAAATGCCCTTGTGGTATGATTGAGCATTCCTTGGGTATATGCCCAAGAGTGCTACAGCTGGGTCTTGGGGGAGATGGATTCCCAATTTTCTAAGGAAGCACCACAATGATTTCCAAAGTGGCTGTACAAGCTTGCATTCCCACCAGCAGTGGAGGAGAGTTCCCCTTGCTCCACATCCTCTCCAGCATAAGCTGTCTTCTGTGCTTTTGATCTTAGCCACTCTGACAGGTGTAAGGTGGTATCTCAGAGTCGTTTTGATTTGCATTTCTGGGATAATTAGAAATGTTGAGCAATTCCTTAAATGTCTTTCAGCCATTTGAACTTCCTCTGTGGAGAATTCTCTGTTTAGGACTATAGCCCATTTCTTAATTGGACTGTTGGGCATTTTGATGTCTTATTTCTTGAGTTCTTTATATAGTCTGGATATCAGCCCTGTGTCAGATGTGGGGTTGGTGAAGAACTTTTCCCATTCTGTAGGCTGTCACTTTGTCTTGTTGACCTTGTCCTTTGCTCTACAAAAGCTTCTCAGTTTCAACAGGTCCCATTGATTGATTGTTTCTCTCAGTTATTATGTTTACTTATGTTCCCTTTATTTCTGATTGCGCCAAGACCTTTATGATAGAGGGGTGTTGGATTTTGTTAAATGCCTTTTCTTCATCTATTGAGATGATCATGTGTTTTTTTTTCTTTGAGTTTGTTTATATG
This sequence comes from Onychomys torridus, assembly GCF_903995425.1. Taxonomy (NCBI): domain Eukaryota; kingdom Metazoa; phylum Chordata; class Mammalia; order Rodentia; family Cricetidae; genus Onychomys; species Onychomys torridus. The sequence goes on along the minus strand of NC_050466.1, from coordinate 26,870,129 downwards.
GTGTATTACATTGATGGACTTTCCTATGTTGAACCACCCTTGCATCCCTGGGATGAAGCCTACTTGATCATTAGATAATTGTTTTGATGTGTTCAAGGAGTCTGTTCTCCAGAATTTTATTTTATTGAGTATTTTTGCATTAATGTTCATGAGGGAGATTGGTCTGTAGTTCTCTGTCTTTGTTGCATCTTTGACTGGTTTAGGAATCAGGATAATTGTAGCCTCATAGCAGGAGTTTGGTAATATACCTTCTTCTTCTATAGTGTGGAACAATTTAAAGAGTATTGGTATTAAGTCTTCTTTGAATATCTGGTAGAATTCTGCAGTGAAACTATCTGGTCCAGGGCTTTTTTTTTTGGGGGGGGGGTTGGGAGACTTTTAATGACTGATTCTATTTCCTTAGGGGTTATTGGGCTATTTAAATGGTTCATCTGGTCTTGATTTAACTTAGGTATGTGGTACCTATCCGGAAAATTATCCATTTCTTTTAGATTTCCCAGTTTTCTGGAGTACAGGTTTTTGAAGTATGACCTGATGATTCTCTGGATTTCCTCATTGTCTTGTTATATTCCCCTTTTCATTTCTGATTTTGTTAATTTGGATATTCTCTCTCTGTCTTTTGGTTAGTTTGGATAAGGGATTGTCTATCTTGTGGATCTTCTCAAAGAACCAACTCTTTGTTTCATTAATCCTTTGTATTGATCTCTTTATTTCTATTTTATTGATTTCACCTCTCAATTTGAGAATTTCCTGGCATCTGTTCCTCCTGGGAGACTTTGTTTCTTCCTGTTCAAGGGCTTACAGGTGTATGGTCAAGTCACTACAGTGAGATTTCTCGAGCTTCTTTATGTGGGCATTCAGTGCTATGAATTTCCCTCTTAGCTCTGCTTTCATAGTATCCCATAAGTTTGGGTATGTGGTGTATTAATTTTCATTGATCTCTAGGAAGTCTTTAATTTCTTTCTTTATTTCTTCCTTAACCCATTGGTGATTCAGTTGAGCATTATTCAGTTTCCATGAGATTGTAGGATTTCTGTTGCTTTTTTTCTGTCCTTGAAATCTAACTTTAAACCATGGTGGTCTGATATTACACAGGAGGTTATTCCAATTGTTTTGTATCTGTTGAGATTTGCTTTGTGGCCAAATATGTGGTCGATTTTAGAGAAGGTTCCATGTGGTGCTGAGAAGAATGAATATTCTTTTTTGTTTGGGGGGAATGTTCTGTAGATATCGATTAAGTCCATTTGAGCCATAACATCAGTTAAGTCCATTATGTCTCTGTTAAGTTTCAATTTGGCCATCTGTCCAGAGGTGAAAGTGGGGTGTTAAAGTCTCCCACTATTAATGTGTGGGGATTTATATGCGATTTATGCTTTAGTAATGTTTCTTTTACATATGTGGGTGGCCTTGTGTTTGGGGCATAAATTTTCAGAATTGAAACTTCATCTTGCTGGATCTTTCCTGCAATGAGTATGTAATGTTCTTCATCATCTCTTTTGATTGATTTTAGTTTGAAGTCTATTTTGCTGGATATTAGGATGGCTACACCAGCTTGCTTCTTAAGACCATTTGATTGGAAAGTCGTTTCCCAGCCTTTTATTCTTAGGTGGTGTCTGTCTTTGAATTTGAGGTGTGTTTCTTGTATGCAGCAGAAAGACAGGTCCTGTTTTAGTATCCATTCTGTTAGTCTGTGTCTTTTTATAGGTGAATTAATCCATAGATATTAAGGGATATTAATTACCAGTGATTGTTCATTCCTGTTGTTATTTTTATTTTTTGGTGGTAGTGTGTGTGTACTTCTCTTCTTTGGGATTTACTGCTGTGGTGTTATCTATTGCCTGTGTTTTCATGGGTGTATCTGCCTTCCTTAAGTTGGAATTTTCCTTCTAGTGCTTTCTGTAGGGCTGGGTTTGTGGATTGGTTATTGTTTTATACCTGGTTTTGTCTTTGTTCACTCCATCAATGATGACTGAAAGTTTTGCTGGGTATATTAGTCTAGGCTGGCATCCATGGACTCTTAGTGTCTGCATTATATCTGTCCAGGTCCTTCTGGCTTTCAAAGTCTCCATGGAGAAATCGGGTGTTATTCTGATCGGTTTGCCATTATAAGTCACTTGGCCTTTTTCCTTTGCTGACTTTAATATTCTTTCTTTATTCTGTACGTTTAGTTGTTTATTTATTATGTGGTGAGGGGACTTTTTGTGGGGTCTAGTCTGTTTGGTGTTCTATAGGCTTCTTGTATCTTCATAAGCATTACCTTCTTTAAGTTGGGAAAGTTTTCTTCTATGATCTTGTTAAATATTTTTTTTTCTGTGCCTTTGAGTTGGTATTCTTTTCCTTCCTCTATCCCTATTATTCGTAAGTTTGGTCTTTTCATGGTGTCCCAAATTTCTTGGACATTTTGGATCATGACTTTGTTGCTTTTAGTGTTTTCTTTGCCTGATGAATCTATTTCTTCTTCTGTGTCTTCAACACCAGAGATCCTCTCTTCCATCTCTTGCATTCTGTTGGTTATACTTTCCTCTGAAGTTCCTGTTAGTTTACTCAGATTTTCTATTTCCAGCATTCCTTCTGCTAGTGTCTTCTTCATTTTTTTTCTATTTCCCTCTTCATGTCTTGGACTGTCTCCCTTGCTTTTTCATGATTTTCTTTCAAGGACTTATTGTTTTCTTCTGCTTTAATTGTCCTTTTTTTTTATAGTGTTCTTCCCATTTTTTGTTTGTCTGTTCCTCTACTTTTTTTTGATTTCTTCTAGATAAGGCTCTAGCCTCTTCATGATGTTACTTATAAGGTTGTTTTCTTCTTCTTCTTCTTCTTCTTCTTCTTCTTCTTCTTCTTCTTCTTCTTCTTCTTCTTCTTACATTCAGTGATGTTCAGGTCTAGCTGTTGGAGAAGGGCTAGGTTCTGCTGATGCTGTATTTCTCTTTATTTTGTTGTAGGTACTTCTGCCTTGACGTCTGACCATCTCCTCTTGGGTTCGTTCTTGGTCTTATCAGTGTACTTGGTCCAGACAGAGCTGAGAGATTTAGGGAGCCTCTCTCTGGTCCAGATGGAAGCTCTGGGCCAGATGGGAGTGCTGGTCCAGATTAGAGTGCTGGCCGGATAGGAGCTGGGGAGCTGGACTCTGAGTCTTGGGAAGTCCCTGGTGTCTCCTTATTTTGTCCAGATGGGAGCTCCTCTTGTCTCGATGGGAGTTTCTCTGGTCTCTTGTCCAGATGGGAGTTCCAGGGCAGGATGGAAGCTGGGGACTGGTCTCTGAATCTCAGGAAGTGGCTGGGGTCCCCTGCAGATGGGTGTGGGGGCAGGGTATGGAGACTGCAGGGTCTGCCTACAGTCTTGGAAAAGGGGAGACTTCCCACAGGGCCTGCTGATTGGCCAGAAACTGGGGCCAAGATGGCCAGGTCCTCCTGGGATGGCCTGTGTCCAGGGGTGGGACCCAAGGGCAATTGTCTCTCTGGCTATAACCCCAGGCACTCACCAGTGATCTAGATGTGAGTTCCAGGGTGGATTGGTGGTGCTGGTTGGTCTCTTGAGTCTAAGGAAGTGGCTGGGGTCCCAGGCAAATGGGTGTGGGGGCAGGGTGTTGATACTGCAGTGTCTGCCTGCAGTCTTGGAAAAGGGCACAAGTAAGTCTTTTTAAAAAATTCATTTTTAGAATTTTCCTATGCAGATTGACAAATGATAGCATATTTATTTCTGAAATCATTTGTAGGTAGTTAGTAATTGTGGATTTTGGGAGGTTATTTTTTCCTAAAATTTGTTCTTGTTGAGTTGTTTTTTTCATTTTAAAATTATTTTCGGCATAGTTGATATAATGTGATATAATGTATGTAGATGTTATAAGTGGTTTATTTGGCATAACTTGAAAAATTATGTCTTTGTTCTGTTTACTGTCATTAAATAAGTTTCTCTTACTGACTAGAATGAGTTGTAAGAATTGAGAAAATTTTCAGGTTTTACTGAATAATACAAAGATAATGTTTCAAATTTAGTTTACTACAGTTCATTTTATTTTAATAAAATCAATGTAAAAAATATATGTCCCATTTTTACCCAGTCCAGTTAGAATAGATTATATATTAACTATATTAAATACTTGTTATATGTCAAATATTCCTTTCTTGACAGTTTACTTTATTATTCTATTTACAGTCTCTCTTTGGTCATCTTATATATTTTTGCTAAAACCTGAGGGGTGAAACTAAAGTTATCTTCATTTATGTGTGCACATGTATCTCTGTTTGAGGGTATGAGGACATAAGTACTGTGTTTGAGGAGGGTGAATCAGAGCTTTTGATCCACTCTAAAAGGGATGAGATGCTGTTTTCAGCAGCCAAACATGGGTTTGGGGAACTGAACTTAGGCCTTGGGTTCTCATAATCACTGGGTCATGACTCTAGACCTGATAAAATGAATTTTAAAATTAAATTTATGTACAAAGGACTTGAATTTTTAATGAAAATCAATTTAGTACATAATCCCACTTGGATTTGCCTTTATGGATAAATCTGTTAAGATCACATCTTATTACTTTTTCTGAACTTTTGTCATAGTCAGGAAACAAAAAGATTCAATATCTTCTTAATGATATGAGTAATGAAATCATCATATTACTTACCAGCTTTATTACTGATTTTCTTATATTTTTCTTAGCAATAATAGAGTAGCAAGGTGAAAAATAATATCTTTTGTTAAATAATAAATATCTTTTGGGGTATCCTTTGAACTTTTTAAAATGAATATGGTAATATACTCCATGGAAAGGGAAAATGCTCACACCAAAATATTTAAAGCCCCAGTGTCTCAAATAATGCTTGGCTTTACTAAGGGATGGAAAATCATGTGCATGTTCAATACATTTTACATATCCCAGTTATTTTCAGATAATTCTATTTCTGCTTCTGGTCAGACTCTTCTTGCTTGTCATATTTAATTGAGAGTAAGAGCTTAAGTCACACATCAGTACAAAGACCATCAGTAAAAAGTCATATCAAAATGAATTAAAAGTAAATGGATTTATAGACCACCAGTTTTTTTCTGTCAAGATATTTTAGTTTTGACTCTCACATATCACATTTATGAAATATCTATCATGTTGTTTCTGCTGTGAGATATGCATCAACAATTACAGCAATTGCTTAACAATGTAAAATCAGTTGACAAAAAGCTGTAATGAAATTATGTGATAAACCAGTGCAAGTATAAGCACACAGACTAATTGAACAAAATAGCAATTACAGAAGAAAAGAGTGAAAGTAATTACTTATAGTATGATAAGCAGAGCATATCAAATTGAAATGCAAAATTTATAAACAATCAAGTATGCTAGGATAGTCATATATATTTGTAAAATATATTTCTTTAATTTCCTACACTTTTTACCTTATTATTTTATTCTGTTCTCTCTTTTGTAATTACACAGACTTTGCTTTTATGCAAGGATAAAAGTGAGCTTTAAAGTTTAGCTTAGAAGCCACCCAGAAACCAGAAACACATTAAACCCAGGATTCTTAGTGGCCACAGCTGACAGGATCTCAGAAGAATTCACTAACAGGCAACCCACAACCACCACTGTCTTCTGAGGACCAAAGAAAAGAACACTGAATCAACAAAGACAAGGCCAGGTATCATTACCCAGAATTACAATCAGCCTGAAGCCATTTGCTTAGAGGTCAGCATAAAAACAAATCAATAACAGCCAGGACAATTATGTCTCCACTCAAGCCTAGAAAGCCTACTAGAGAAGGTATTGAGAAATGCAATACAAATGAAGCACAAGACAAAGACTACAAAATAGCTGTTACAAATATGTTAGAAGTCTTTAAAGAGAATATGAATAAATACATTAATGAAATCTGTGAAAACACAAACACTGGAAGGAATTAAAGAAAACAGTTCAAGATGTGAAAGTAAATAGAGGCAAAAGAAAACCCAATCTGAGGAAAATAGGGAAATAAAAAATTTTGTAAGTCATACAGGAACCTCAGAGTTCAGCAGCAGCAGAATACAAGAGGTGGAAGAGAGAATTTTAGGCATAAATAAAAGAAAGAAGAAATGGATATACAAGGGAAAAAATGTAAAAAAAAAGCAAACAAAACAAAAACAAGATACAAAACATCCAGGAAGTATGGGCCATCAAGAAAAAATCAAATCTATGAATAATAGGAACAGAAGAAGTAGAAGAAACCCAGGTCAAAGACACAGAAAATATTTTCAATAAAAATCATATGAGAAAACCTCCTTAACTTAAATAAAGAGATTCCTATTAAGGTACAAGAAGCATTCATAACACAAAATAGACTTGACCAAAGAAGAAAGTCCCCTGGAACAAAATAACCAAAATTAAATGTTCAAAACAAAGAAAGAATATAAAACTTTCAAGGGAAAAAGAGTAAGTAGAATGTACAGCAGACCTATTAGAATAACACCTGACTTTTGAATAGAGATGTTAAAAACCAGAAGCATCTGGACAGATGTTATACAAACTTCAAGAGACCATAGGTGCCAACCAGATTATTGTATCCAACAAAACTCTCACTCACAATAGATGGATAAAAACAGATATTTAATGATAAACCAAGTTTAAGCAGTATCTATCTATAAACCCAGGTCTATGGAAGGAACTGGAAGGAAAACTTTAATGAGAACAGGCAAACCACACATAAGAAACAGAAGGAATAAATAATCTCGGATCAGAAAATATAAAGGTAGTCGGGGGGAAACCACACTACGACAATAAAATAATGGGAATCAACAAATATTTGCTCATTGATAGCTCTCAACATCAGTGGTCAATTAAAAAGATACTAATAGAATGGATTGCAACACCCAAGAAACACACCCAAACATCAAGAATAGATATCACCTCAGGATAAAAGGATGAAAAAAGTTACTCCTCACAAATGGACCCAAGAAGCAAGATGGTATAGTCAAAATAGATTTCAACCAAAAGTGATCAAAATGGACAGGGAAGGACACTGCACATTATTTAAGTAAGATCCACTGAACAGATATGGCAATACTTAATATCTATGTATCAAACACATGGGTAACTAGGCTCATAAAAGAAACACAACTACAGCTTAAATTATACATTGACACTCACACATTCATGGTGGGTGACTTCAATACCCCATTCTCCCCAACAGACAGGTCAGGTTATCCAGACAAATTACACAGAGAAATGCTTATGATAAGTGATCTCATAAACCAAAACACCATATTACAGAGAATTTTACCTAAATACAAAAGAAAACATAGAATATATAGCTTTTTCTCAGCAGCTCATGGTACTTTCTTCAAAACTGATCACATACTTGGATTGAAATCAGTTCTCAAGAGACACAAGAAAAAAAGTAAAACTGTACCCTATTTGACCATCACAGATTAAATCTGGGTATATGTTAAAAAACAAACAAACAAACAAAACAAAAGCTTATAAACTCATGCAAACTGAATTATTCGCTACTTAATGAAAATTGGGTCAAGACTGAAATTACAAAAGAAATTTTAAAAAGTTTAGAATTGAATTAAAATTAAAACATACCCAAACATATGGGACACAATGAAGGAAGTTGCAAGAGGCAAGTTCATAGCACTGAGTGCATACATTAAAAAAATTGAAGAGATTTCATGGTAGTAATTTAACAATACACCTGAAAGCTCTAGAACAAAAAGAAGCAGACACACCCATAAGGAGTAGACAGCAAGTAATCAAACTTGGGCTTAAATCAATAATAGAGATGAAACAACAAAAAATACAAAGCATAAAACAAACGGTTGCGAAAATCAGTAAGATAGACAAATCCTTATTTGAATTCACTACAAGGCAGAGAGAGAAGATCCAAATTAATGAATTAGAAATGAAAAGAAGATAATAACAGACACCGAGGAAATCCAAAGAATCATAAGAACATAGTTTATAAAGCTGTACTCCACCAATTTGAAAAATCTAAAAGAAATGAATAATTTTCTTGATACATAACCATTTAGAAAAGTTAAATCAATTCCAAGTCAGCACTCTAAGCAGATCTGTAACTCATAGTGAAATAGAAGTAAATAGGTCTCCCCTCCAAAAAGCAAGCATAGGCCCAGATAGCTTTACCATAGAATTCTGTGACTTTCAAAGAAAAGATAGTGCCAACACTCCTCAAATTATTCCACAAACTAGAAACAGAAGGAAAATTACCCAATTATTTTTATGAGGCCTCATTTACCATGGTGCTTAAACCATATGCAGACTCTACAAAGAAAGAGAATTACAGACCAGTTCCTCTTATGAACAGAGATGCAATGATTCTCAATAAAATACTTGACACCAAATCCAAGAACACATTAAAAGAGATCAACTACCATGTTCAAGTAAGCTTCATTCCAGAAGTGTAGGGATGGTTCCATATATGAAAAGTCATAAATATAATCCATTGTATAAATAAACTGAAAGACAAACCCACATGGTCATCTCATTAGACACAAAAAAGGTCTTTGAAAAAAATCCAACACTCCTTCATGAAAAAAGTCCAGGAGAGACTAGGGATACAAGATAAATACCAAAACATAATAAAGGAAGTTTACAGCAAGTCCATAGCCAATGTAAATTTAAATGGAGGGAAACTCAAAGCAATTCCATTAAAATCAAGAACAAAAAAATATTGTACACTCACAATACCTATTCAATATAGAACTTGAAGTCTTAACTTGAGCAACAAGACAACTGAAGGTGATCAAGGGGATATAAATTGGAAAGGAAGAACTCAAAGTATCTTTATTTGCAGATCATATGATAGTGTAATAAGTGACCCTATAATTTCATAGGGAAACACATACAGGTGATAGTCACTTTCAGCAAAATAGATAGATACAACATTAATTCATAAAAATTAGATCCCCCATACATACAAATGACAAGCAAACTGAGAAAAAAACCTGGACACAAAACCTTTATCTATAGCCTCAAATAGTATAAAATGTTATGGTGTAATTTTAAGCATGAAAATGAAAGACTTGTATGAAAAAACTTTAAGGAATTGAGGAAAGAATTTGAAGAAGTCATCAGACGATGGAAAGACCCCATATGCTCATGGATTGGTGGGATTAATATAGTAAAAATGCCTATTCAAATGATTTTCTGAATAGAACAATGTTAGCACAAGCACTAATATCAACAACCTTATGAACTTTAAAAGGGACATTACCATGTAGCCAAAGTGTCAGCTACAAAATGGGAAAATGTTTTTCCAACTAAACATACAAGAGGGCTAACATCCAAAATATGTAAAAGCAATCTACACTTTAATTGCAATCCCCATCAAAACTCCAACACAATTCTTTACAGATCTTGAAGGAGCAATTTTCAGCCTCACATGGAAATACAAAAATGCTGGATAGCCAAAGCAATCCTCAATAATGAAGACACTGTGGGCTGTATTACTATCCCCAATTTCAAGTTGTACTACAGAAAAATGATAATAAAAATCAACATGGTAGAGAGACAAAAAGAGACATGATGATCACTGGAGTAGAACTGAAGACTCAGAAATAAATCCATCTATAAACATCTGATTTTTGATAAAGAAGCCAAAAAATACATACTGGAAAAACAACAAAAAATGGTGCTGGTCAAACTGAAGAGCTGCTTATACAAGAATTCCTGTCAATTCACACTTATCATCATGTACAAAATTCAACTCCAAATGGATCAAGGACCTCAATATAAGAACCTAAATGAAGAGAAACTGGGAAATAGACTTGAACATGTTAGCACAGGAAAAGACTTTTTGAACACAACACCATTAACACAGACCCTAGGATCAACAATTAATAAATGAGACCTCATAGATCCTCAAAGTTTATGGATGACAAAGACACCATCAAGACAAAATGGAAGATGCAGAATGCAAAAATATTATTTACCAACTATGCATCTAATATAGGGCTAATATAGAAAATATATAAAAAGCTTTTAAAAGAAGAAAACAAATAACACAATCAAAAATGAATATAGATATAAACAGAAAATTCTTAAAAAAAATTCCAAATGTCTGAGGATCATTTAAACAAATGTTCAACATCCTTAGTCATCAGGGAAATGCAAATCAAAATTACTTTTAGATTTCATCTTACACTTGTCAGAATGGCCAATTTCAGCAAAACAAATGATAGCTCATTCTGGTAAGAATGTGGAGTAAGGGGAAATCTCATCCATTGCTGGTGAGATTGCAATCTTATAAGTCACTATGGAAAACAGCATGGCAGTTCCTCAGGAAGCTGGCAATCAATTTACCTCAAAATCCAGCTACAAAAATCTTGGGTATATACCCAAATGATGCTTCATCTTACCACAATGACACTTGCTAAACCATGTTCATTGCTGTTTTGTTAATAATAGCCAAAAATCAGAGACAAAACCCTAGATGCCTATAAAAGAATGAATGAATAAAGAAAGTGTGTTACCTTTAAAATGGGATATTATTAAGCTGATAAAAATAAAAATTAGTCAATCGATCTCACAAAAATGAAATATCAAAATTTGTAAGTAAATTGATAGAGCTATGACAATCTTTATGATAAGTCAGTCCCAGAAAAACAAATACGGTATATATTCACTTATATATGCATATTAGATGTTAAGTCATTGAGAATCAGACTACAAGTCATATAACCACAGAAGAAACACAGAGACTTGGCATGAGTGATGTGTCTTTCTAGGAGGTGGAAATAGAATACATATTTATGAATAGAAAAGAGGAGAGAACTGGAATGGGAGGATCAAACTGTTGTGTTGTCTACACTTCTGTGTGTGTGTGTGTGTGTGTGTGTGTGTGTGTGTGTGTGTGTGTGTGTTTGATTCTTCAAAAGCTTTCCTCTGTCCACTGTCCACAATAGCATATCAGTGTTGTATATGTTCAGCTCATGTTTGCAGTAGAATATTATTTTAAGGTTTTACTTTTGTTTATGTTGCATTTGTTTAACTGTGTGAAGTTGTGTTACCATGCCAGTTTAAAACACTTAATGGGGGTTGGGGATTTAGCTCAGTGGAAGAGCACTTGCCTAGCAAGCACAAGGCCCTGGATTCGATCCCCAGCTCAAAAATAAATGAATAAATAAAAACAAAAAATGAAAAAAATAAAAAAATGGTCTAATGAAGAACTGACTAATAGCAAGGTGGGGCTGGCAGACAGAGAATATATATAGAAAGAGATGGAGGGGTGAAAGGAGAGCTAGGAGCCAGAGAAGGAGGAAGACTCAAGTGGCCAGCCACTCAGCTACACATTAAGCCACAGAATAATAGTTGGATTTACAGAAGTAAAATAATGGGAAAATCCCAGAGACAAAAGGTAGACAAGATGATTTAAATTAAGGAAATCTGGCAAGAAAAAAGCCAAACTAAGGCTGGGCATTCATAATTAAGAATAAGCCTCTGTGTGTGATTTACTTGGGAACTGGGTGGTAGGTTCCCCCAAAAGAGTAAAATATAAACAATAATATATGTTTAGACACTCATATTTTTGAGACTTTATGGTTGTAACTTCTGGCATTCCTAGGAAAAACATTGTCTCAATTCCTCTAGCTCTTAAAACATTTCTATTCCTTCTTCCACAATGATCCAGAGTCTCAGATTCAGGTGTCATGTTATAGATGTATCAGTTAGAACTGGGCTCCATAGTTCTGTGTTTTGATTGAATAGAGATTTTTGTATTGGCCTCTAAATGTTACAAAGAGAAGTTTCCTTAAGGAGATGTGAGAACTATACATGATTTCATTAGCTCTTGGTAGTTGGCTAGGTTTCTGATACATGATAACCCTTTTATTGAGCAGATCATAAATCTATTAAAGAGTTGTTGGCTACTGCCAAGGCATGTAGGCCACTACTGTGACTTTAGGGTTATTGTGCTAGTTGTTCTTAATAATAACTGACAATGGGGCTAAGAAAGAAGTTTATTTGATAACGGACGAGATTTTGTAAGAGATTACTTAAATGTAAAGCCTTTATCACAAATTACAGTTATTTTTATGTTTGGGGCTTCAACAACATAGTTCTGGGTTACAATTCACCCTTTAAAATTATATGATGCTAGAACTTCAAATATACCAATGAGTTAGGACAGTGATAGTACACTTTAGGCTTTTCCATGTGAAAATAAATGGTTTCTGGTGAACTTTAAATAGGATAAATGCATAAATATTTTTTTTCCAGAACAATTGCTGTCACACTGGCACATAAGTATTCTGTTAATTTTCTCATATAATGCAACCCCATCTGGTACAGCAGCTCCATTTGGATCCCACATTGTTAAACACACTGTAGTTCACCATGGTCTCCAAGGTTCATTGGTAGCCTGCATGGTGCTGTTAATCCATCCAATAGATTCAAATTTTTGATAATATATTTGGATTACTATTTTTCTGGAAAGAAACAGTTATATTGTTCTTTGCTTGCTTTTTTCTAGCATGACGGCTTACACTCTATGGTTCCAGGAACCAGTGTCAGGATTTCACCAACTTAGGAGTTTGAGTAATTTTGGTTATGTATTCCAGAAATGGGGGAATAGCACAGGATGTATATGGGACTCACTGCGCTCACACTGGGATAAGACTACATTGATTGCCTTATTTCCATAAAACTCTAGTGGCCAATGGATGATATTAAAGATTTAGCACTCAGATATGAAGCAGTGCTATATAGTCCACAAGAGGAACTGTCTCAGTGAGAAATTGTTTCAATTAGGCGGTCCTGTGGCATGCCCATGAGGAATTTTATTAATTGGGTTGAATGAGGTGGGTTGCAGAACCATTTCAGGAGCTTAGCACTAGGATGAGAAAAAGGAGTGTGTTGCTTTCTGAGAATGCATGTATTCATTGCCTTTCTGCTCTTGACTATGCATGTGACTAGACTAGTAGTTTCATGTTCCTGCTACTGTGATATCTCTGCAATGATGACCTCTAAGCTGGACTTGGGAGCTGAATAAACCATTTTCTCCTTAAGTTGTTTTTCTCAGAATATTTTATAACAGCACTAGGAAGAAAATTAAGATACCACTCAACCATTTGAATATCTTTAAACTTTTTAATCATTTTCTAAAAAACAAAAGGAGCCAAACATGTTAGCTCAAACTGTTCCAATATTGTCCAATTCATTTTCCATATTCTAGTCAAATAACTAAACAATATTTTAGAAATTTTCATAATACTGCACTATAACATATTATAGAACCTCTGTTTATTGGGACTTTAAATTTTGCCATGTCTAGTTTTGTGTTCCTTAAATAAATAATCATCCTAAATCCTTAATACCCATTCCCAGCCATTTTATATGTTTCTGGGTATATAAATAAAAATATCTAAATAAAATGTCTTGGAATTTTACCAGACACCGTGTATATTGCATTTTACATATTTCTTTTGGAAATATACTGGAACATAAGTATATTAATATGTTTAGAAGCAGAGGCACACTTAGATGTATGCTGATGAGAATCTACACTGTTTAACAGGGATAACTCAAAATGGGCACTCTAATTTCCTCAAGTAACTTTTGTAACTGAACCTGAAAGTAATATTCTTTATATTCACAAGAAAGGCTTAATTTCTCATCATGAGGTATAATGTCAGACATAGTTACTAGGTCACTTTTGCTAGTTGGAAAACAAGCACAACCTTGAGTCAAGGGATGTGGAGAACACCTAGGTACAAAGAGTGGTCCACAACTAGGATTTGAAGTCTGCAAACAATCAGTATACTTGAAAGCGAGTTTTCCTCAGATTCCCCAGGCAGTTATATAGTTTGGCAAGAACCTGCAATTCTGGTTTTGATATACCTATAAAGATAGGCAGCCATGTCATTGTTAAGTTTCTGTATTCCAGATCTGCAAGGAAATTCATTGTTTGTTTTGAAATGCTACATCTATTCTTATTTGCTTTTCAATATTTGAAAATCAAGTTATCCTTTTAAAGATTTTCTCAGAATTTTTGCTTTGTGTTAATTTGATTCTGATTGTTGTTAAAATGAATAAAACTACCACAAAAATGTAAATTTTGGCAGTATATATTAACATTTAATTCTCTTGTATATATAGTTGAGTAAAACATTTTATGGAAAAGATTATGCTTATCTAATTTGTATATATTATACTAGCAGAGAATTTCATACAATGCTTATGCTTATATTAATATCCAGTCTCAGCTTCTATAAGGCAAAGGACATGGTAAATAAGAAAAATCAGCCTACAGAGTGCGAAAAGGTCTTCACCCACCCCACATCTGACAGAGAGCTGAATTTCCAAAATCTATAAAGAGCTCAATAAACTACACATCAAAATACCAAAAACATCCAATTAAAATGCACTACAGATCTAAAGAGAGAATTCTCAACAGAAAAAAACTCAAATGGCTGGAAGACATTTAAAGAATTGCTCAACATCCTTAGTCATCAGAGAAATGTAAATCAAAATGACTCTGTGATACCATCTTAGACCTTACAGAATAGCTAAAATGAAAAACACTGATGACAGCTTTTGTTGGAGAGGATGTAGAGCAAGAGGAACACTCCCACACTGTTGGAGGAAATACAAATTATACAGCCACTTTAGAAAAGAGTATGGTGACCTCTCAAAAAATTGGGAATCAATCTACCTCAGGACTCAATGATACCACTCTTGGGCATATACCTAATGAATGCTCAATCATACAGCAAGGACACATGCTCAACTCTGTTCATAACAGCATTATTAATAACAGCAAGAACCTGGAAGCAGCCTAAATGCCCCTCAACTGAAAAATGGATAAAGAAAATATGGTATATATACACAATAGAGTATTGTTAAGCTGTAAAAAACAATCATATCATGAAATTTGCAGGCAAATTAATAGAACTAGAAAATATCATCCTGAGTGAGGTAACCCAGACTCAGAAAAACAAATATGGTTTGTACTCACATTTAAATGGGGATTAGATGCAAAGCAAAGGATAACCAGGTTACAATCCACAACACAAGAGAAGCTAGGTAAAAGAGATGATACTAAGAGGAACAAACAAGTAGGGAGGGCCCCAGGAATTGAAAATAGTAAAGATCTCCTGGATAAACTGGGAGAGGGTAGAAAGGGAGAGATGGGGAATGGGAACAGGAGGGAACAGGGTGGTCAAGTTGGAGCGGGGACTGAGTGGGAGAGCAGTGAGGGAGATACCATGGTGGAGGAGACATCATGGGCATGGGGAGAGGCTGGGTGCTGGGGAACTTCCCAGAAATCCACAAGGATGATCCCAGCTTAGACTCCTGGCAATAAATGGATAGGGTATCAGAGCTGGCCTGATTCTGCAAAATGAAACACATCCATCTTCCAAATTTAATTTATTTGTATACATTTTGGATTGCTCTATGCAGGTAATGGAATTTGGTTACAGAAGGAACAAGTATGACTTTTTTTTTCAAAATATCCTTAGCTTGTTGACAAGGATGGAGAAATCCTTCTTTAAACCTTTGCTATTTACAAGGTGTTTCTTATGAAATTCTGAGGCTTCTAGCACATTACCTATTGGTAAATGATCAATCTCATCATTACCTTGTGCTAAAGGTCCTGGCAGACCTATATGGGATCTGATATGTGTTATATACTATGTATTATCAGGAATAAATTCAGCAGTTTCTATATGTAAAGCAACTCTCTTTGCATATTGAGAGTCAGTGACTATATTGAGGGGTTCTGTGAAATCCAACAGTACTATAAGAACGGCATACAGTTCTGCCTTTTGTACAGAGTTGTATGGACTTTGTACCACTTTACTTAAGTCTCCTGATTTGTATCCTGCTTTCCCTGATTTGTTTGCATCAGTATAGAATGTGAGGACTCCAGAAATTGGCTTGACTCCTTAGTACCAGTAACTGCTTCTCTCCTGCTCTGTTGTAATCATCACATCCTTTTTATGGCTCTTCTTCTTCTTTGTCTTCTAAGGACTAGCATGATTTCATTTGTGTCCACTCAGGTTGAAGAAAAAATATCTGTTATTTTATCAAATTCTCAAGGACATCTCTATAAGCAGTTTTTCATATGAGATTACATATTGCAAGATTCTAGTGTTTAAAATGCAAATCTCTTTGGGGGATGCATTATTCTGCCCACCACTATGGGAGATAAATAATGAATTCTTTGTTTTTATGAAGCAAAAAGTGTGGGAGACTAGCTCCCACTTTTTCCCCAGGTTACTCTTGAGAAGAGAGGGATGAGAATCATTAGATAGAAATACAGTGAGAAGAGAAACAGACAGAAAAATAGGATAACTTTGGGAGGGCCTGGATCAATATCCATCATTCCCCTTTGTCTCTTCTACAGGGCTTTTTTTTATAGGAATGCCAAGGGGTGGAGCAAAATACCTCCCCCTGGCACAGCCAAGCACAAACACTTCCAACCACCTGGCAACCATGCAAGTGGTCAAGACATCTTCTAATGTAGTCCTGCTGGCTAAAGCAAACACAAATCTCACTAGGAAATCTCTGTGGACTTCCACAAAAATGTCAGAAAAGTAAAGCAATTGGCAGATAAAGTGATGTAGAAGTGAAAGACTTTGGAACTACTCTTTCAAATGCATCAATTTCCACAATGCAGTAGTTAGAAAGAATTTCTGTTGATAGTGAGAATGGGATTAGAGACATTTAGGATAGTCAGAAGTCAGGAAAAACATAGTCATTTAAGAAGTTATGAATGGGAATGAAATAGGACAATAAAATGTAATCACTTACACTAAATATGCAATTGAAGCATAATTTTGTGATTTTCTTTACCTATATTTAGCTGTATGTAAACTAAATATTCTATTATTATAAGTTGTAATTTTACAGAGTGAACAGATTCAGAGATGGGTGAAGGAGCTAAGATTAAAAAAAGAAGTTATTAGAATAATTTGGCATTGGAAATTGAGCTTTCAGTGAATAGTAAGTAGTAAAAGCTGATAATATTTTTGAGTTAGATATCCTTATTGGATCAAACTTTATTCAGAGATATCTGGTATTTTAACTCAACTAGAAAACTAGTGCTATAAGTGTATTTTATATTTGAATTTATGAAGATACTGCAGTTATTCTTGATTGTAGAAAGGTGTGATGATACCCTTTGCACCAGTGTTCCTCATCCTTTCTAATGCGGAAAACTTTTACTACCATTCATCATGTTGTGGTAACCCAACAGCCATACAATTATTTTCTTTGCTACTTCAAAATTGTAATTTCACTACTGTTATGAATTATATGTAAACGTCCAATAGGCAGAATACCTTGAGAACTATTGCTTTATAATTTAATGTTAAGTAGATAGGAAAAGTACAAATTGAAAATAAGTGAATTCACTAAGAGAACACACACACACACACACACACAAATATATATATATATATATATATATATATATATATATATATATATATATATATATATATGACAGAAATTAACATACCAGAATGTGATAAAAATTAATGTTAAAATTAAAATCAGACACAATCTGACATTATTGACAAGAACAGAGAGGAAAAATGAAAGCTTATTAGGGTATGACATATAGACGATAAAATGTTTGGAAGTGATTAAGCTAAGAAGGAAAGAATGGATGGGATTAGCAATAAAAAGAAATAGAACTACTAATATCCATTCTAATGCAATACCATGTGGTACAAAAGACTGTGGAAGGAATGGTTACCTTTTACCATTTAAAGCAGTTGTAATTACTAGATTTACAAATTGAATAAAGCATATGAAAAATTTCTAAGTGGCCATTTGATATCTTCTTGTGAAAATATTTTGTATTTAAAAGTGGTATTTCATATTGTTTTGTAATCTATCATCATGAATGATATTGATCTATGATGACTTAACTCCTTAAGTATATATACATCTATATGCTATCTAATATACATATAATGTAAATACCTATTTATCTTAATGAAATTGACTCTTCTAAAATAGTAATACCATTATGAACTGATCTAAAGTATTTATATCAAATGCCCTCTTGCTATTAAAATAAGCCTATATATGTTTTAATTAAAATAACATTAATCTAGTTCATATTTTAAAATCACTACATGTGTAAAAGCAAAAAATCAATTATATTGTATATGAATATCACTAATAATGGGAGATGTTAGGACCACATGTATATGATGTTGAATATTAAATTCTGAGTTACTTTTGTGTGTTTTGTTAATATTTTGTTAGTTTAGCTTTATAAATGCTGCAATATTTTAAAAATACCTGAATAGTTTTCATCAAATACAGAGAAAAATAAGTCTTCCTCATAAAAAGTTTTGTTTTAAAAATACTGTGTCTTTCAAAAATTACATATTTAAGGTCAAATCATTTTATTATTTTTCTGATTTTATAATATTTAATCTGTATATTCCTCAATCAAAATTACACATTTATATTTTTGTGCTTCTTTTTTGTTATTGTAGTTTCAAATAATACAATCTATTTTGAGTATGTCTATTATCCAACTTAAGACACAGCTATATTTACAAACTAAATGAAAGCATGATATAAAGCCCTCTTAAAATACTTATTTTGATTTGCTACTTTTCAAGAGAATGTATGTTCCAGGAGCTATTATTTATCACTTCTTTCAAAATAGTTTGTAGTCATTAAAATTGTGGCATCTATAATTCATTTCCTGTGTTTTGTAGAGCATCTTGGGAAAACTAATTTATTTGCACAACTTTCTGAATCTGTGAAATATGGAAATAATTTCATCTAACACATAGGACATTAAGTGCTAAATGAGATGACATTTGTAAAGACCAAACATATTAAGTTCTCCAAATTATGTTTCTTATGATTATTAATAAAAACATAATAAAAACACTCCTAATGGATTCTAGAATTACTTTTATCAAGTATTTCTCAAAGGTTTGTCAAAGGGAGACAATTCTATATTCTTGAGGAAGGCATAATAGGTACGTGAATAAATCTTGTATAAAAAGCCAACCTAATCAAAAATTCTATCACAAAACTTATAAACAATAAGCAACTTCAGCATTGTGGCTGTATATAGAATCACCTTGTCTAAATCAATAGATTTTCTATTCACCAACAATAAATAAGAGGAGATTGTGGATGCACTCCTGTTCATAATAACCTCAAAGGAAGTAAAATATCTAGGCATAAATTGAACTAAGGAAATTGAGGAACAATACAACAAGAACTTTAACCTATCAACAAAGAGAGAAAGACAGTAGAAAATGGAAAGAAATCCCATGCTAATGGATTGGGTAGAATTAATATTGTTAAAATAACATTTACCAAAAGCTAATTACCAATTTGATAAAATTTCAATCCAAATAAACATCTCATTCTTCATATGAATAGGAATAAATACCATATTAAAATTTCCATGAATCCACAAAAAATTACATATTGCCAAAACAACCCTGACCACAAAGAACAATGCAATACATCTCAGGATACAATACACAGCCATAGTAATAAAAACAACATAGTACTGCTGCAAAAATAGACATGTAGACTAATGGAATAAAACCAAACTTAAAAACATGCAAGTATGCAACTTAACTATTTAGTATTTGAAAATATGTAAAAAACATATACTGTAGAAAAGAAAGTATCTTCACCAAATGGTGTTGGGAAAACTGGATGTCCATATGGGGAAGAATAAAAGTAGAGTCTAAATATCTCCCTGAACAAGTATCAAACACCTAAATGTGAAAGCTCAAAACCTGAAACAGCTGGAAGAAAACAAACAATAACAGTATCCTATATGATATAGATATAGGAAAAGATTTTCTGAATAGGATTCCATTTGACTAAGAATTAAGGCTACAATTGAAAAGTAGGACCTCATAAAAATAAAGAGCTAAAGAAGCATTTAATTGTATGAACAGAAACTGCATAGAATGAGGAGAATCTTTGTCATCTAAATATCCAATATAAGATAAATATTCAGAATATATCAGAATATAAAAAGAGTCAATGAACAAACTACCCATTTAAAAAATGGTACTGGAACCTGAACAGGGAGTTCTCAAAAGAAGAAAGAAAAAGGTTAAGAAATATCTAAAAAAATGTTCATTATCTGGACCAGAGGTGAGTGCCTGGGATTGTAGCCAGAGAGGCAACTGACCCTGGGTCCCACCACTGGACACAGGCCATCCCAGGAGGACCTGACCAACTGGGCCCCAGTTTCTGGCCAATTGGTGGGCCCTGCAGGAAGGCTCCCCTTTTCTAAGACTGCAGACAGACACAGCAGTCTCCACACCCTGCCCCCACACCCATCTGCCAGAGACCCCAGCCACTTCCTGAGAATCAGAGACCAGCCCCAAGCTTCCATCCTGCCCTAGAACTCCCATCTGGACCAGAGACCAGAGGAACTCCCATCTGAACAAGAGGAGCTCCCATCTGGACAAAATAAGGAGACCCCAGGGGCTTCCCAAGACTCAGAGTCCAGCCCTCCAGCTACTATCCTGCCAGTACTCTCATCTGGACCACCACTCTCATCTGGAGCAGCGCTCCCATCTGGCCCAGAGCTTCCATCTGGACCAGAGAGAGGCTCCCTAAATCTGTCAGCTCTCTCTGGACCAAGTACAAAGATAAGATGACAAAGAACTAACACAAGAGGACATGGGCAGACGCCAAGGCAGAACTACATACAACAAAATAAAGGGCAATACAGCTTTTACACAATACACCAGAATGTAGCCCTTCTCCAGCAGCTAGACCTGAACATCACAGAATGAAAGAAGAAGAAGAAAACAACCTTATAAGTAACATCATGAAGAGGGTAGAGCCTTATCTAGAAGAAATCAAAAATAAAGTAGAGGAACAGAAAAACAAAAAAATGGGAAGAATGCTATAAAAAACTAGAGGAAAGGACAATTAAAGCAGAAAAAAACAATAAGTCCTTGAAAGAAAATCATGAAAAAGCAAGGGACACAGTCCAAGATCTAAAGAGGAAAATAGAAAAAATGAAGAAGACACTAGCAGAAAGAATGCTGGAAATAGAAAATCTGAGTAAACAAACAGGAAATTCAGATACAAGTATAACCAACAGAATGAAAGAGATGGAGGAGAGGATCTCTGGTGTTGAAGATACGGTAGAAGAAATAGATTCATCAGTCAAAGAAAATATTAAAACCAAAAAAATCATGACCCAAAATGTCCAAGAAATTTAGGACACCATGGAAAGACCAAACCTATGAGTAATAGGGATAGAGGAAGGAGAAGAATACCAACTCAAAGGCACAGAAAATATATTTAACAAGATCATAGAAGAAAACTTTCCCAACTTAAAGAAGGAAATGCCTATGAAGATACAAGAAGCCTATAGAACACCAAACAGACTAAACCCCCCCAAAAAGTCCCCTCACCACATAAAATTAAACAACTAAACATACAGAATAAAGAAAGAATATTAAGGGCAGCAAAGGAAAAATGCAAAGTGACTTATAAAGGCAAACCCATCAGAATAACACCCGATTTCTCCATGGAGACTTTGAAAGCCAGAAGGACCTGGACAGATATAATGCAGACACTAAGAGACCATGGATGCCAGCCTAGACTAATCTACCCAGCAAAACTTTCAGTCATCATAGATGGAGTGAACAAGACCTTCCAAGACAAAACCAGATTTAAACAATACTTATCCATATCCCAGCCCTACAGAAAGCACTAGAAGGAAAATTCCAAACTAAGGAAGGCAGATACACCCATGAAAACACAGGCAATAGGTAACACCACAGCAGTAAACCCCAAAGAAGACAAGTACACACACATTACCACCAAAAAATAAAAATAACAACAGGAACAAACAATCACTGGTAATTAACATCCCTTAATATTTATGGACTTAATTCACCTATAAAAAGACACAGACTAACAGAAAGGACACAAAAACAGGACCCATCCTTCTGCTGTATACAAGAAACACACCTCAAATTCAAATACAGACACCTCCTAAGAATAAAAGGCTGGGAAAAGACTTTCCAATCAAATGGTATTAAGAAGCAAGCTGGTGTAGTCATCCTAATATCCAGCAAAATAGACTTCAAACTAAAATCAATCAAAAGAGATGATGAAGAACATTACATACTCATTGCAGGATAGATCCACCAAGATGAAGTCTCAATTCTGAACATTTATGCCCCAAACACAAGGCCACCCACATATGTAAAAGAAACATTACTAAAGCATAAATCACATATAAAACTCCACACATTAATAGTGGGAGACTTCAAGACCCCACTTTCACCTCTGGACAGATCGGCCAAATTGAAACTTAACAGAGACATAATGGACTTAACTGATGTTATGACTCAAATGGACTTAATCGATATCTACAGAACATTCCACCCAAACAAAAAAGAATAGACCTTCTTCTCAGCACCTCATGGAACATTCTCTAAAGTTGACCACATACTTGGCCACAAAGCAAATCTCAACAGATACAAAACAATTGGAATAACCTCCTGTGTTCTATCAGACCACTATGGTTTAAAGTTATATTTCAACAACAGAAAAATCACCTGGGATTATAATGCTTCCTCCACAAGCCAAAGAACTTTTTAAAACAATTCCAACACCTGGCTTGAGAAATGCACTGAATTTTTGTTAGTGATGTCCAAGAGACTCTCAAAACTCTGTGCCCTATAGCTATTGTCCTTTGTTGTTTCCAAGAGATCTACTGCTAAAGACAAAGGACCCAGAAATCCCCGAGCTGGAACTGACCTGAAAGCTTTCACTCTGAGTACAAGCTTTGATGACTCTAGAACGCTCAATGGAAGCTTTCAAAGGAGGGAAGCAACCAACAATTCTACCCAGGTATTATTCCTATGAACCATAACAATGACCAGCTTGGCATAATAACCCTAAGGGTATAGTAGTGCCACACATACCTTGGTGAGGACAATAGTTAGGTCACTAACAGGGCTCAAGGCTCACTAAACAGGGAAATGGTGCTTAATCCTGGTAACCTAGCCAACAGCCAAGGGCTATTTAACTCAAGGGTCTTGGAGGAGAACTTACAGCTAACATTTTACTAAGCCAATATAATCTCTATGTTCTGACTACCAAGTGAGTTCCACGAAAACGTGCAAAGCTACACAGAGAAACCCTGTCTAAAAAAAAAAAAATGCACCCCCCACACACACATAGAGTAACTAGCAGGTCTCTATTTGAACTTAAGACCTACTTAACAAGAAGGAAATCATTCTTAGTCCTGGAAATCTAGACAATAGCCAGGACTGGTTAACTCATGGCTCTTGGAGGAGAACTTATTCTATGATTTTTCTAAACAAACACAATTTCTTATATGAAAGTGGAGGTAGGAAAAGGGATGAAAAATGATATAAATACATTCTAATGTAAACAAAAGGGTAATAATAAAAGCCCACCTAAAGTTCTGATATTGTAATTGTACTGTATTTAATTTTTTGTATTACCTAAAATCATCATAGTATCTTAGATTTATTCAATTAATGAGGATTACTTTTAAATCCATGTTTAGATAAAGACTTGAACATTCAACAATTAGTATCCCTAGCTGTTTGGCTAACAGATCACACAGCAACCTTCTCCTTAGAACCTCAGCTCATTTTAAGTGTAAATTTTATATTTCTGGTATAGTATGCTCTTACAAGTGCAACTACAGGCATTACTTAACACATTCAATATAATTATACTTATATTAGAGCATATAACACAAATTTGAGTGTATGGTGTACTGTTTTTATTTATAGGTCTGAAGAGTTTGTCAGTGAAAATTATAGTCTTCTCCATTATAGGTGGATGACTTTTGGAGGAAATTTTAATCTTCCAATACAATAGGGACAATATCATTAGACAGTTAAGGAAAATAAATTTTAGTTGAAAATAGAAGTTTGGTGGCTAAATAGTAATATCTGTTCTCCTTAATTATAAAGATTGAATTTCAAATTTCAGGAATATTTTCCTGATAAATGCTGAAAATTCTACCTCTAAAACTAAAGAAATTAACTTGATGCCATGATACAAACATACTATCACAGAAATATGGAGGTGTAGAAAAGATGATAAAAAGCTCAAGGACACCCTTAGCTATATAGTGAGGTTTTGGCTATCCTGTGGTTATTGATACTGTTTTTAAACCTTCTTCAACCTCACTGCTACCCCCAAAAGAAACAAACAGAAATCAAGAGAGGCATGTATAAATGTAGCTCATTTTAGCAATCTGAAAAATTATAATATGGATTTTTACTGTTAACTCTCTCCATTATTGGAAAAGACATTAAAAAGAAAATAGCAGAAAGTTACATTATTTGTTCCTTGAATTGAGAGTGTATGACAAAATTTATTATATTTTAAGATTATTTTAAATCAATCATTCCTATAAAAGTCATAATTTCTTTTTAAAGTACCATTTCCTTAAAATTCTTAAACTTTTGAAATTATGATTATTTCTTAAATTACAGTGAAGTAATTACTGTTGACTAATATTTCAGATATTTTTTTAATGTGTATTTTTGAAAATGGGTATTTAGAGCTCATGCTACTATTTTATTACTGGACATGAATATTGCAAAATGTTTACTAGACGATAAACAAACATGAGTTTGTGTAAGTGTGTCTGTGTGTTTTCTGACTACATCAATTTAAATGTAGGAAAGACTTTGACTAGTGATTTTAGAGACTGTAGTCTATGTTCTCTTGTGTAGTTTTTAGTCTGTAGCAAACTAGAGTCATCATAACAAAACAGTAAAGTGCAAAAGTCTGCATACTTCATGGGAGCTAGGAAGGAAATGAAAAGAGGGATGGGAGAAAAGCCAGGAAGAAACAGTACCTTTTAAAATCATGTTCCCAGTTACTTAAATCTTCAGTTTTACTCTACTTTGGAATATCCCATTCACAGATCAAGTAAGTTACCTTCCCCTCAGAAAGAGGCCTACTTCCTGTGTGTCTGTCCTTTTATCGACTTTCTATTCTGCCTTCTTATTGGTTGTAAACCCAACTACATGACCTCCTCATCACTGCTTGTCTATACAGACCTCTAGGTCTCTATGGTTGTTATTGAGAATAAAGGCATGAGTCTCCATATGGGATATATCCTTGAACACACAGAGATCTGCCTGTCATGTGATCAGGATTAGAGATGTGCGCTACCACTGCCTGGCTTCTGCTATGGCTTGCTATTAGCTCTGACCCCCAGGCAACTTTATTTATTAACATACAAATAAAATCACATTTCAGTACAAGAGAAATATCACCATATTTCCCCTTTCTATTTTAAAAAATAGAAAAAAGGAAAAAATGTTATAACAAATATAAGAAAAACATTATACAAAAGTACAATAACTATATACAATATATACAAGCAATAAATACCTAAACAGTGTCTAGTGCACTTGCATTTGTCAAATTCAGAGAAAATAATTCCATTATCTATCCTATTTTGGTAAGTCCAAAATGTCCCTGATTTATTTTCTATCCTAAATTATATTACTAACAGAACTATCCTATAATGTCTTTCAAATTTATACACTTAATCTTTAGTGAGTTTCTTTTCTAAAATTCTTAACAAGGAAAACTATAACTATCTAAATTTTAACTATAACTATCTAATCTTCAACTCCCTCAGAGACCCAAGAAGGAAATATTACCTAACAAAAATAAAAACAGGAAGTGCATGCAAGAAGTTTCCAAAAAAACATGTGAGTTGACAGAAACAGCCAGCTGCCTTGACAGTCACCTGAGTTTTCTCCACAGTGTTGGGGCATCATCTTCAGCCTATAGGTTTAGCATATCTGACAGACTCATTTGTGAAGTAGGGTGTACAAAGGTTAACAATTGGACATCACATTTGGTGAGAGCAGTCCACGTACCAGAAACACTTGAATTCCACTAGGGTCATGCCATGATTCAGGATTTTAAATTCTGGAAATTGTTGATTTTTTTTTTAAATTCAGCTGTCCATTATTCTTGGCTGAGGGTGTGTGGCTTCATCTCAGCATCCCATTCTTCTCCACATCCCTCTATTAAACGCCAGTCTACTATTAAGAGGTGTGAGCTTAGTTACTCTTCAAGAATAACTGTTTCAGCTGCTGTTCCACTGCACCTCAGAAGCCATTGGCCCACTCCCTGTTCAGCTGCCTTCAAAGACTGCAAAGGCCACTCACTTCAAGGATGGTGCCATATTGTCCTGGCCTCAGATGCCTTTCGTTAAAGCCACAACCACACTTGTTTTGGCAAGAATCAGTAGTCCTTTGTTTCATGTCCTGTCTGTCCTGTTTGTCAGCAGTTGATTTGAGGATACTTTGTTGTCCAGTGGCTAACTTTTGCAACAATGAAAGTTAACTCCATATGCAATTTCTACAATGCCCATATTTTCTATGAAGTAGATTGGTACTACTAGAAACCAACATGTCTCATAGTCATAACAAAAGAAAAAATTTCTAAGTTATTAAAACATTTTAAATGCCATATTCTGTAGATCTCTGAAGGGTTTGAAGATGACCTGTCTAGCTAAAATATATCTGTTCAGTCTTATGAACACATCTACTATGACTACAAGTTCGATTGTAATGTCTAACTACCAACTTTCATTTCTATATATCCTAACGGTAATAATACATTCAAGGATCAGCAAATTGCAATACACTGTTAAATGAGCAGTTTAAGTATAATATCTTGAACAAGATTAGAAATAGTCTTATAGCATTTTTTAACAATGTCAATCTCAATATATAATTTGTATACAATATACAAAAATCCAATCCAATTTAAAGTATTTAAAACTAGTAACTGTCTTTTTAAAAGTAGATTCAATAATCTATATTTTTATCTATATCATATCTATATCTTCTCTTTATTTTTCTGAGTAGATACAATAATCTAACCTCTATTCTATCATTTCTATGTACCATTTTTTTAAATAAGAACATTAAATCTAATCTCCTTTGCTTAGTCTTTTTCCTAACCCTTAAAAACATCTTGTAACCAACCCTCTTAAACAATGAAAATTATCCTAGACCCAAAACCCATTAAAAGACCAAAAAAACACCTGCCCCACACCACCTCTTTGGGAATGTGGGCATTGTATTCTTAGAATTGTTTCCTAATTTCTGGGGGTGAATACGTCTTTAGGGGAATCCTGAAAAGAAAATATTTTGGGTAACTGTCAAATCCTAAGAGAGTTAGTTATAACATTGGTCCATTCTCTGCATAATGGGAAAAGGTAGGGCTTGTCTCAAGTCCTTGCTTGAGTAGTCTATGAATCTGAATTACCCAGCAAGCGATCCTAAAATTGTCCTCAACAATTTGTTGTCCAAAGCCGATCTTTTCTTGGTGTTAATCAGCTTAATGCTTTTACATGATCATGGTTCCCTGCAGCCATTTTTTTTTTTTTTTTGGTGCTTCCTCTGAGGTTTGGAGCAATCACAGTCTGATAAATGTCTGTCTTTTGGAACCATGAACATTCTTCCCCTGAAGAGAAAATCTTCACAGCAATTTCTACCCACCATTTGTCTTGCCAAACTTTTCCAAACTGACCTTTGCCAATGCTTTTTAGTAACATGATGGTCCTGGCAATTCTTCTCTGAACAAGCATCAGTAAACCCTTCAACACAGGCAGCAGTATCACCAGAGTCACCAACAGAATGAGAAGAAGCCAGGAATGCAGAGCAACAGCCACTGCCTCCATGGTCCCACTGCCACCGTTTGTGGCTGAGTCCCAGCTGAATCTTCTCCTTTGCAAGCCTCCTAGGCTGGCCTCAAACTCAGGATCCTCCTGCCTCTGCCTCCTTCAACATATCCTACCAGCTTGCATCACCACAACCAGCAACATGTAGCTTGGGTCTGAGCTGGGGCACACAAGGCCACAGGCAATAGCTTTTCTGCAAATTTGTACCCCCCCCCACATTGGGTGCCAGATGTAGCATGGAGCCAGGTACTGGGGTCAACACTGGAAGACCAGAGAAACAGAACAAGCCTCAGCCACCTCACCTTGCTAATTCTTCAGCTGGTCTTGTTTCCTCAAACTGGATGCCTCTCAGCTGAACTGTGCTGCTCAAAAGCCTAAAAGCTTAACCAGCTCCAGTTCCTCATCCCCACACCTTAAATACCTTTTTGCTTCCTGCCATCACTTTCTGGGATTAAAGACTCTTGTTACCACACCTGGCTGTTTCCAGTGTGGCCTTGAACTCACAGAGATCCAGGTGGATCTCTGCCTCTGGAGTGCTAATTTTAAAGGCCTGTGTGCCACCATTTTCTGGCCTCTATATTTAGTGGCTGTTCTATTCTCTGACCCCAAATAAGTTTATTAGGGTGCACAACATTTTGGGGAACACAATACCACCACATCAGTATGTTATATATGTGTTGTCTTCAGTGGTAGGGCCTTGTTATCAATTTGTGGAGAACAACCAATTGTAGGCAGAAGTTTTTCCTATGTCCTCCCCAGCTTATAAAATAACCACTCAGAGGATTAATTTCACTTACAAACTCTTTGGTCTATGGCTCAGGCTTAGTTTTTGCTAGCTCTTTCATCTTAAATTAACCTATTTCTATAGTTTATGTTTTGCCATGTGTCCATGGTGTTACCAGTCTGCTGACATCTTGTTCCTTCTTGGGCAGCTGGATTGTGTCTCTCCTGGCTCTACAATTCTTCTCTCTGTATCTCTCTTGGATTTCCTGCTGGGCTATAATTTGTCTTGCCACAGGCCAGAAGAGCTTTATTAACCAATGGCAGCAATACATATTCACAACACACAGAAAGACCATCCCACAGCAACCAATAGACTTGGCAATAGCCTGGATTGTTTTGGTATTACTATGGAGCCTTCGTGGCCAACACTTTTTTTTTTTTTTTTGGTTTTTGAGACAGGGTTTCTCTGTGTAGTTTTGCTCCCTGTCCTAGATCTTGCTCTGTAGACCAGGATAGCCTCAACCTGCCTCTACCTCCAGAGTGCTGAGATTAAAGGCAAGTGCCACCACCATTATGCTGTGTGGCCAAAAACTTAATTAGATGTAACCAATTCCTGGAACTGGAAGTTTCATTTGGTGTCAAGAGATATATAGTTGCACCCTTGTTTCCCATGTTATTTGATTATTACAATTCATATTTGTTTCATACATGAATATATTTTAAGAAATTTCTTCTTGATTAGGTTTTTATACACTCCCTAAAATGAACACTAATTTTAACTGTCCCTCCCTGTGTACCTTCCCTTATCCCTCTCTTCTATCTGCTTACTCATTTGATCTTCCTGTTTCAGTATCACACCTCTCTGTCTAAGCAAAGCTGTCTTTTGTAATTCCCATTCCTAGAGAGAACTTTCTCTTACTCCTTTCCCTTACTCCATACCTAGCCTCTATGCATATTGAAGACATAATAGCTAACTTCTACATATTCATGAATGCATACCATATTTGTCTTTCCAGGTCTAATTTACATCACTCAGGATGATTTTTTTCTACCTCTACCCATTTACTTGTGAATGTCATGATTTTACAATTTTAATATAAAAATATTCTATTTAATATTAATGGATGATATTCCATTGTGTAGATGTACATTTTCTTTATTCATCTATTGAGAAACATCTAGACTATTTCCAGTTTCTGACTATTATGAATAGAGCAGCAATAAACATGGAAGAGCACATATCTCTGAAGTAAAATGTAGAGTATTTGGGGTACATGCTCAAGAATTCTTAAGAATCTGCCACACTGCTTTCCATAGTTGACAGTACAATTGTACCAGCAATAGTTTAATTTTCTCCTTGCGCCACATCCTCACCAACATGAGCTGTCCTTTGTTTTATTGATGATCTTGGCCAGTCTTAATGATGCAAGAAGAAATCTCAAAGTAGTTTTTAATTTGCATTATTCTGATAACTAAGGATGTTGATATTTCTGTAAGTGTTTCTTAGACTTCTATGCTTAATCTTTTTATAATTGGATTTATATCTGTATCCCAGCTTGTAATTGTGGTGTCTGTTTTGTTCATGTCCCATTTAATTTCTTTATATACTTTAGATGTTAGTCCTATATTGTATGTGAAATTAGTAAAAATGTTTTTCCATTTCTGTAGCCTACCACTTTGTCTGAATGATGGTATCATTTGCCATGCAGAGTCTTCTAAGTTTCTTGAGTTCCCATTTATTAATTGTTGTCCTTAGCTATAGTACTACTGATGTTCTGTATAGAATGTCTTTTCCTGTGTCAGTGAGTTCAAAATTATCCACTTTCTCTTCAATCTGATTCATTGTATCTAGACTCATGTTGAGTTTCTTGATCCATGCAGAACTATAGTGATAAACCAGCATAGTATTAGCATAAAAACAAACATATTGATCAATTAATAAAATTGAAGCTCTAGATATAAGTCCATACATATATGGACACATGATTTTTTATAAAGAACCCAGAAATTTTGAGAATAGGGATGATGATTTTTCCAGCACCACTTTTATTGTTTGGGATTGCTTTAGCTGTCCTGGGTATTTTGTTTGCATTTTCTTAGGTTTGCATTTTTTCTTGTGATTTAAATTTCATTAAATTATTGTTTTTCTTTGTTTTTGTTTAGAACACCTTGGCTGTGCTTATTCCTCACCTCAATTTCAACTTTGCTTCAGATATCTTTCTACAAGCTACAGGAATGTAGTATGAATTCAGCTGAATATAGTAAAACTATACCTGGATTATCAAGGAATTCTTCTGGAGGAAAAGAAAAATCTCAAGGAGTATTTCATGTTTCTTGGCTTTTAATATACTAGTTCTTTCCTGCTATGAACTTCCTGTGTGCTCTCATAATTTCCCCCAAGAACTTATAACAGTGTGGATGGATCATTTCTTGGGCATAGACATTTAAAGTACTTGGCTAAGGTCATGAAGACAGTGTCTTCTATCTCCAGGTTTCTTGCTCTCCTTTTAGCATTTGAATTGGATATCTGCCTTTGGTAAATATCCCCTTTATCAAGCATCCAAGGACAAGTGACAGGTAGACTAGCTGGACAGACCACCTGCTAGGCACCTAAGGCCCCTAAATTAAGGTAAACACCCTTACTGAGATACAGCCTGTCTCCTAGTCCAAGTGCCTATCTCCTAGGTGCATTGCTTTTTTTTCCTGTGCAAATAAAATTCAGACCCTTCTTTTCTCACAGCCCAAGTGGCATTCCAGAGCAAGTGATTCAGAATAAAAGGGATTTTCTGCATACCAGGTGCGGTGAAGACATGAGGCAGGTTTCCCAGCACCTAACAGAGTTACCCAGCAGGACCAGAAGGCTGCAGGGTAGAGTTTGCAGTTTGTAGGGGTATTGAGACCAGGTCATAGTAAGAGGAATAGGAAGGAACAAGGATGGAGAAGAACAAAGATGAAGATGAGGATGGATATGAAAATAACTTAGAGTTATGAGATGACAGGAGGAGAAGTGACAGAGGAAAACTAGATTGGAGGAGAAGTAGATTAGAGGACAAGAACTAGAAGGACAAAATAGAAGAGGAGGAAGAGCCAGATGGGGAAGAACTAGGTTTGTAAGAATGAGATGAGAAAGACCAAAATGGAGCAGACTAACATGAAAGAATTAAGAGAGCACATAGAGGGACAGTAGCTAAGTAAGAGAGCAGAACAGAAGCAATGTAGAGACAGAATTGATTCAAAACAATAAAGTGAATGAACTAAAGAGTTTCATGTACATAGATTTATTTGCAATCCTTAAGAGTAGATTTCTCAGCTAGTTGATAGAATCTCCCACAAATCCTGGGAGAGAGCTATCAAGGGGCTGTATCCCAATAGTCCTTGACAATATGCTTTTTCTGGTATTTTATTGTTGGATATGACCTCTTTTTTTGGCCTTTTTTAACACACAAAGTCTTTTTTTCTCTTTCACTTATGGCACATAGTGATGCTGGCTACAATAGCCTAGATGGGCAATTGTGGTCTTTTAGAAGTTAAAGTGCATTGCTTCAGGCTCTTCTGAGTTTTAGAGTTTCAACTAAGAAATCTGATGTCACTATTATGAGACTTGCTTTTTTGTTATGTTTTGTATTATTCTGTGTTTTTTCCTTACAACTCTCAATAATTTTCTTTGTTTCTATATGTTTAATGTTTTTCTACAATATATCTTGGGAACTTTCTTTTCTAGTCTTATCAAGTTGGTGTTCTATGTGCTTCTTGAATCTGTATGTATATGTTTTTCACAGTTTGGGAAAGTTTTTCTATGATCTTAAAAAATACATGGTCTAGGCTTTGTTCTGGAATTATATTCCATTGTTTATGCTTATAATTTATTTATGTATCTAATATATGTATGTGTTATTTATATTTGAATGAAAATAGATCTTTTTCATAAAATATATTTTGATTACAATTTTCCCTCCTCCATATCCTCCCAGATATTTTCTACTTCCCCATCCACTCAAATCCATACCTTTTCTTTCTCTTATTAGAAAATAAGCAGATATATAACAATAATAATATTAAATTATAATAATAAAAATACATTAATGGAAAAGAAAATAAAAGCAAACAAATAACAAAAGGAACAGTAAAAAAGAGTGCCAAATAAGCACAAAAATTTATGTAGATTATAGAGACACATATACTTTAAACACAGAAATCCTGGGAAAACACACAACCAGAAACCATAACATATAAGCTAAAGATCAGTAAGATTAAAACAAATTGATAGGACTAAGCATTAATAGAAAAAAACCAAACAACTCCAAAAATATCATTAAGTTTGTTTTTTGTTGGACATTTATTTCTGGGCATGGAGCCTCTCCTTAAGTATGATTTGTACATCCAGAGAGACACTATTGGAGAAAACTAATTGTTCCTTGGTGCACAGTTATTTATTGGAGATAGCTTCTGGGTTAGGGGTGGGTCCTTATATCAACTTCACATCTCAGTGCTTGGACCCCATGTAGGCCCTGTGCATACTGCTACAATCTCTCTGAGTTAGTACGTATGTGAGTCCTGCTGAGTTTAGAAGACTTTGTTTCCTTGATGTTATCCATCCCCCCTGGAGCTTACAATTGTTCTGTATCCTTTTCATCAAAGTTCCTTGAAGCCTGAGAAGAGAGATTTGCTTTAAACATCCCATTTAGAACTCAGTGTTCCCAGATTTTTAATCTCTGCATATAGTCTATTTATTGGTCTGTGTATTTGTTCCCCTCTATTGCACACACACAAAAAATCTCTGATGATGGCTAAGCAACACTGACCTATGAGCATAGCATAGTGTTGTAAGGAGTCATTTAATTGTTATGTTTATTTGAGCAGAACTACTGTATTTGGTTTTACCCTAGGGTCATGGCCTAGCTAATCTCAGGTTCTTGTTTGCTAAACAGTGTCAGATATGAGTTTCCCTCTAACAGAATGAACCTTAAATCAATCAGCTAATGGTACGATTTTGTTTTGTAATTGCACCAGCATGTTACATGTAAGTCACCATTTTAGATGAAAGATTTGCAGCCGACTTGGTGTTTATCTTTCTCCTCTTGTAGCATGCATAGTACATTCTAGCACCATGAACCAGGGGTGAAGGCTCTAGGTAAGTAGCGGCATGACTTCCTTTTGTTCAACTGTTGTGTAGGCATGGTCATCAGCAATAGTGCACTACATTAGTTTGTGGAGAGCTACCAATATCATTGGTAATAGCCTGGGCTTTTTGGATTTCTACAGGGTCCCTTTGGCTAAAAAGTCAATTAGATGTAACCCATTTCTGGCACTGGACATTTCATTTGGTGCTGGAAGATGTTTAGTTGGGATATGTCTCCCCCATTGTTTGGTGATTCCATTTAGATTTCTTTCATATATTTTCAGAATCTTCTACTCTATTAGGTTTCCATATGAGCCCTCAAATTCTCTTTAATTTTAGTTGCCCTCCTTCATTTCCTCCCTTAACCAATTCTTCTCTCTCCTTCCCCATTTGATCCTCCAATTCCTGAGGGAGGCCATCTCCCTCTTAATCCCCCAGGGTACTCTTGAGCTGGGAGAAATGAGGAATTTGTAGACAGAAGTATAGAGAAGAGAGAGAGAGAGAGAGAGAGAGAGAGAGAGAGAGAGAGAGAGAGAGAGTTATAAAACATAGAATAGCCTCAGGAGGGTCTGGGTCCAAACCCACCAGCCCCCTCTGTCTCTACTAAAGAGCTTTTTAAATAAATGCCAAGGGGTGGAGCAAAAGACCTCCCCCAAGCACAACCAACTGCACACCATCCTAAATACATGGTGACCATGCTAGTGGTTCAGGAATCCCCTAATACACCCCTGCTGTGTAAAGCCAGCTCAGATCTCACTAGGAAACCTTTGTGGGCTCCCACAAATTCCAGTTCCCTCTATCCATCCATAACCCTTTAACTCTTTATTCTAATTTCCTTTCATTGTGAGATTACCCACTCCCTAGTTCCCTATACTCTATCTAATCTTGGTGTTTATAGATATTATAGCCTGCTTATGAAAGACAAGGCAGGTAATGACTACTTGTAAGTAAATACATACTGTATTTGTTTCTTTGGTCTTTTCAAGGTGTTCTCCATTTCGTTTTTCTTTCTTTCTTTTTTTTTTTCTGAGACAGGGTTTCTCTGTGTAGCTTTGCACCCTTCCTGGAACTCACTTTGGAGACCAGGCTGGCCTCGAACTCACAGAGATCTGCCTGCCTCTGCCTCCCAAGTGCTGGGATTAAAGGCGTGCGCCACCACTGCCTGGCAGTGTTCTCCATTTCTAGGTGTTCCTTTCCTATGCTTTAAGTTTTCATATTTTTTCTTATTTAATCTTTGTCTTTTACTTTATCTATTTGTCTTATATTCTATCTTCTCTAGATTCATTGTTCTTGTAAGGCTACCTGTTGAGTTATGTAATTAGGATGCTGAGTTTTCAATTTCATCTTGTGTTCTCTTCAATGTTTCTATTTGTTTATTGGTTTTGCTTCTCAAGCCATGCATTATCTTCCTCATTTCTTTCAGCTGTGTATTTTTATTTTGTTAGACATCACTCAATAATTTATTTTTATCCTTTTGAAGCTTTCTTTAATTTCCCTGAATTTGTGAATATTTTTTAAATTCTTTTAAACTTTATGTTTGGGTGGTTATCTAGATAGTTCTCCTTAGACACTATTTCTACAGGCAAGGGGCCTTGATGGAAGACATGCTGTCTCGGCCATTAATGTTTTTGTTTTTGACATTTGATTTGTGCATGTGGACTTGTCCCTATGGTTTTGTGTCTGATGTGATAATTTACCTTACCTTGGATTTTGCCAGTACAGGAGCTGCATGGCTTTAGCTAGGCTAGGTAAACCTAGTGGATGAGCTTTTTAACATGACCAGGCAAAAAAATGTGTTCTAATCCACAAGTTTGGAGCTAGTCTTGTGATATAGAGCTGACAGTGGTTGGATGGATGGGACTTGGAAGGAATATTCTGCAATTCAAAGGTACAGTGCTCTGGAATTAGGTCTGTGGTGTGGAGATAGCCATAGGTGGGAGGTTGGAGGATGAGGGAAGGACAGAAGATGGGAAAGTGAAGAAAGAGTTTAACAGGCAAAGGTGCCTCATAAATAAAAGAGGGTTCCTGGATGAGGGTCTGGAGCTAGGGATGTGGGGTTGCAGATAAGGGTGGGGAGAGAATTTAGGGGATAGGGAAGATTTTACCCACTCAGCAAACATAGCTAGGCAACAATTAGGGATTGTATGTCCAGAACAAGGCTCCTGTGTGTGCAGATGGTGGTGTGTAGGGGGATGGGCAGGGAAATGGAAAAAAGAACTTAGCTGGCAAAGACACTGGAGAAACAAGAATGATCATAGGCTACAGATCTGGAACTAGGAATATGGGTTTGGAGATAGTCAAAGATGGGGAGTGGTGATGCGGGATGGGATAGGAAATGGAAGAAGCAACATACCTGACTCACAAATAAAGATGGTTGAGGAGTTCATAGGCCATGGCTCCAGAACTGTGCTTAGGAATTTGCAGATCCCCTCTTTTTGCTTTGTCTACTTAACAAATAAGCTCATCCTGTCTTAGAACTTTTTCCATGGAAGAATCATAAATTATAAATTTTATGCATTATCTTCAGTTGAGTAGCCAATGACAATTCCATTAGGCTCTAAGGAATAATTCCAAATGCATTGTCACAGAGATGGTCCTTGTCCTTGTCATAAAACAAAACAAAATGCCATGAATGACAGAAAGGGACTTGTAGGGGAGGCAGTATTGGCAACAGTGAGTAGGAGACAAATGACAATGAGATGGAAATCATCAAAATGCACTGGAGATAAGCATGATATTGTCAAAGAACCAAGTTTTTAGAAAGAGAATAATTTATATATATATATGGTGAGTCAGGTGATGTTTTTGGAAAAATGTTATGTGCTTTGCAATTTTTACCAGTTTTAGTTTTGTTCTATTGTTTGTGAGCCCCACCCTTTAACAGTGGAGCCATTTCATACTACACACAGTTGCTCTTCCATGTTCATTGCTTCTCTATTCACAATAACTAGGGAACAGAACATAGACATCCATCAACTGAAGACCAGATAATGAAAATATGGTACATTTACACAATGCAATTTTATACAGATGTTAAGAAAAGAAAAAATATGATTCTATTTGCAGGTGTATGGATGGAACTAGAAATGGTCATCTTGAGTTAGGTAATCTAGACCCAGAAAGATAAATATCACTGTTTTCTCTCACATGTAGAATTAATTTTTAAGCTTTACAAACTGTGTATCTCATTTGGAATACCAACACAAATTAGGAAACTAATAACGGGCCATGGGGGAGCAGGAGATCTTTTGAGCAAGGGGAGATAGAATATGTTATGAAGTGAGAAGGGAGGAAAAGATTCAACAATGTTTAAAGGGGGTGGTAGATGTTATAGAAGGGATTGTGGGAATGGATAACCAACAGTAAAAACATTTCACAAAACCCATATGGAAACCTACTACAGTAGAAGGTAATATATATAATGAGTTTGAATGGAGTTGCTCTATAATGGGGAACATGCTACTAAATAAAAAGCCCTTTACCAGGAATGAGGTATCTCTTTTTAGTTTTTTGCTAATGGCACCCCATAGACTCCATAACCATTTTAGGCTATTAATGTTGCTCTTGATTACCATCTTCAGAAATTGACAGTAAAACCTTATTGAGGATTACATATACTTGAACCATGGAACATGGAGACATCAAGAAGGTACTCAACTACAAGCTTTGTCCTTACTGGCTAGTGTTTAAAGAGCCATTTAATATCTTATAGTTTTTCTTTTTTATGATGACTATGAGACATGTTTGCTCCTGGCAGTTCCAATCTACTTCAGAGAAAATATGGGCATTGAAGAAACTGCATATGGAGTTAACTTTAATTGTGGCAAAAGTTAGCCACTGGACAACAAAGTATCCTCAAATCAACTGCTGACAAACAGGACAGACAGGACATGAAACAAAAGACTACCAATTCTTGCCAAAACAAGTGTGGTTGTGGTTTTAACAAAAGCATCTTCTGAGGCCAGGACAATATGGCACCATCCTTGAAGTGAGTGGCCTCTGCAGTCTTTGAAGGCAGCTGAACAGGGAGTGGGCCAATGGCTTCTGAGGTGCAGTGGAACAGCAGCTGAAACAGTTATTCTTGAAGAGTAATAAGCTTACTCCTCTCAATAGTAGATTGGCATTTAATAGAAGGATGTAGAGAAGAATGGGATGCTGAGATGAAGCCACACACCCTCAGCCAAGAATAATGGACAGCTGAATTTTAAAAAAAATATCATCAACAATTTCCAGAATTTAAAATCCTGAATCATGGCATGACCCTAGTGGAATTCAAGTGTTTCTGGTACGTGGACTGCTCTCACCAAATGTGATATCCAACTGTTAACCTTTGTACACCCTACTTCACAAATGAGTCTGTCAGATATGCTAAGCCTATAGGCTGAAGATGATGCCCCAACATTGTGGAGAAACCTCAGTGATTGTCCAGGTAGCTGGCTGTTTCTGTCAACTCACATGTTTTTTTTTGGAAGCTGCTTGCGTAAACTTCCTGTTTTTATTTTTGTTAGGTAATATTTCCTTCTTGGGTCTCTGAGGGAGTTGAAGATTAGATAGTTACAGTTAAAGTTTAGATAGTTATAGTTTTCCTTGTTAAGAATTTTAGAAAAGAAACTCACTAAAGATTAAGTGTATAAATTTAAAAGACGTTGTAAGACAGTTCTGTTAGTAATGTAAGTTAGGGTAGAAAGTGAATCAGGTGTGGGGCATTTACCCACCAACCCCACAGCTCCCCAGAGTTTTCTTGAGTGTAAGCAGCAGGAAATATTAGAGGGATTTATAGTGCAGAGATAAACAGATAGAAAATAAAGGATAGCCTCGAGAGGGCCTGGAACCTATTCCAAGGGGCACTGACTGTCTTTGCCCCAGGGTATTTATAGAGGCACCAAGTGGGTGGAGCAAAAGACCTCCTTCCCCAGCACAGCCAAGTGCAGAGCATTTCAGACACCTGCACTCAGCCCGTGGCCCTAATCATCCTTTATGCAGACCTGCTGGGTAAAGCCACAAGGAACTCAAAAATGGGCTCCCACAATCAGATATATTTTGGACTTACCAAAATAGGATAGATAATGGAATTATTTTCTCTGAATTCATCAAATGCAAATGAACTAGATATTGTTTAGGAATTTGTTGCTTGTATATATGGTATGTAGTTACTGTACTTTTGTATATAGTGTTTTATACTAGTTATAACTTTTTCCTTTTTTTCCTTTTTATTAAAATAGAAAGGGGAAAATATGGTGATATTTTATTTGTACTGAAATGTGATTTTTTTTATGTTAATAAAGTGGCCTTGGGTTCAGAGTAAGCCATAGCAGAAGCTGAGGAGGGGTGGCACATGCCTTTAATCCCAGCACTTGTGAGGCAGAAATAGGCAGATCTCTGTGTGTTCAAGGATACAGCCAGCATGGAGACACATGCCTTTAATCTCAGTACCAACCATAGAAGACCTGGAGGTCTGTACAGACAGGCAGTGATGAGGAGGTCATGTGGTTGGGTTTATAACCAATGAGAAGGCAGAAGAGAAAGTCTATAAAAAGGAAAAATACACAGAAGTAGGTTTCTTGGTATGGGAAGGACAGGAGCGGCAGTGAAGGGCAAGGTATATAGCTCTTAACTATTGCTCTGATCTTTTGGCTTTTAACTCTGCAATTGGCTATGTTGGTCCTGTTTATAATACAAGATAAGAAAAGAAAGCCTCAATATCTCCAGTTGTGAACCCCATTTATTAGCTCCAGAATCTGCAGTTATGTCATTTTGGTTAATTACATATCTGTCTGCAATAAATTTAAACATGAAAAACTAATGTCTGTGATTAATATTTTTTTAAAGGGTGAAAGAAAACCCACTGTAGCTAGAGGTTTTCTGGTCCTGCCTTGCCCAGGATCAGGACAAATCTCTCTCACCTGCCAGTCCCGCAAGGGCTTAGACCCAACCAAGTAAACAAACAGAAAATTATATTGCTTACAAACTGTGTGTTCTTGGCAGGCTTTTGACTAACTGTTCTTATATCTTAAATTAACCCATTTCTATTAATCTATAAGTTGCCACATGGCTTGTGGCTTACTAGTATCTTAACATCTTCTCATGGAGGCAGCTGGCAGAGTCTCTCTGCCTCAGTCTTCCACTTCCCAGAATTCTCTTCTCTGCTTGTCCTGCCTATACTTACTGCCTGCTTAGTGGCCTTTCAGTGTTTTATTAACCAATCAGAACAACACATTTGACATACAGAACATCCCACAGCAACCCATATATATCATAAGACCTTTTCCTAGATAATTTGTTAAGTTTGATGGACATATTGTTAATTTAATATTTTCTTCACTATCATATCGCTAGTGTCTTCCTTTCCTTTGCATCATCCCTAGTATTTTGATCCTGAGCATACAACTTTAAACTATCAGTTCAATTAGAGTAATTTCTTTTCAGTTAATAATGCACTAGCAATTCCTAACTATATACAAATTTTCTCATGTTAATTTCAAAATACTTCATTAAATTAATATCAAAACAAATTGCATTTGAATTTACTTAAATATGTGATTCTGATATATATGTATTGAATAAAATATAACTATTAAGTATATTACATTTGCATTCATATGGTTTAATAAGTCCATAAACAAGGAAAGAAAATAATACCTTAAAAATATAGATCTATTATGTTTTATTCATATTAAAATTAGTCAATATTTTTGGTTTGAGAAAT
This sequence comes from Onychomys torridus, assembly GCF_903995425.1. Classification (NCBI taxonomy): domain Eukaryota; kingdom Metazoa; phylum Chordata; class Mammalia; order Rodentia; family Cricetidae; genus Onychomys; species Onychomys torridus. The sequence continues at coordinate 26,829,919 of NC_050466.1, read as the reverse complement.
ATTTTGTGGAATGTGTCAGTTATTAGAGATATACATAAAATATGTTTGACACTTGTTTTTATTTGTTTCTTTTTAAATTATAATTTTTTTATTGAATAATTGTGTGTGGAGTATCACATATACTTTTGTGTAACTGTAGTGGAGTGCTTGTTCATGTCAGAGCAGAGCCTTCAACCACATGGGATCAGGGGACCGAACTCATATCATCAGGCTTGGTGGCAAGTGCCTTTAAACACTGAGGTATTTCACCACTCACTGTGTTTAAGGCCATCATATGTATGTGTATGTATAGATAGATGTATATGTATATAAGTATGGATGTATATGTGTATATGTATATGTATACACACACACATATACTGTCCATATACCATCAGTTTTCAGTTAGGGATAATATTTCTGGAGATATCTGAAATGTAACAATTGGGAACATTTTTCCTGGAATTTATCAGGTAGCCACCCTGGGATCCAGCTAAACACATTATAATGCAAAAGAAAATCCCCCCAATAAATTATCTGGCTCAAAATATCAGAACTATCTACAATGAAAAAGATGAAAACACCTGCCCAGAAACCGAACTGCTGAATGATGGTAACAGGAGACCAACATCCCCAAACGTTTTGATAAAGAAAGTTTTCAAATATTTTAGTTAGTATAGTGAATACTTTCACATTTTACACTTTGGTTTTTCAATATAATTTTACTTTGGAATATGTACCATACAGAGGCTGTAATGAATAACCATCCACATAATAAATTCTACTCGAGTTTACTTATATGAACCAATTGTTTCTATATTAATTTTTATTTATTTGTCAGAAAAAGTAAACCTAGTAATTTATTTTCTTATTTTCCTTAGATATGCTGTTTTATAGAGTCCTAATTATTCTTTCTTATTGCTGACTCAGGAGTGGATCATTATAGAGTATCGTCACATCTTTGGGGAAATTATTTGGTAATAAATCCCAATTAAGTAGTTCAAACCTTAAATGCATTTCCATAATATCCCTATGAAAACATAATAATAATGTGATCCAGGAAGTTTGTAAAACAAGTGTTTGTAAAATTTATGTTATCTTTTTTTGCTACACTAGACAACTTTATGCTTTTTCTTAAATTGAATTAGAATGTTTGCTACAAAAATGAAACTGGCCACTTCAATTTTTTTAAGGTTCTATATTTGATGATACTGCTATACACTATATGCAGATCTGTTGTGGGAGTTCCAAGATTTTTACTAGGGGGCCTATAAACATATAATTCTGCTGATACTTCTCAAATATAAGAAAAGTCAAAATCAATCAAGGCTTTGGGCTAAAATCAGTAAGAACGTCTTCAAAGTGAATGGCAGAAATATTCAATGATAATATGTAATATATTTTGGCAGAATTTTCCTGTAACATTTTTTGACTGTCAAATGTGATTTGTTTTGCTCAAAATGTATGCCTGTTAGATATTTGGAAAAAATAAGAGTAATATGACTATCTGCTATAAAGAGTTTCTTTTTTTATATTGCAAGCCTTTTTACTAACTAATGAGCGATTTTGGCATGAAATAAAAAATTTAAAGATCTTTTAAATTTTTCTTGTTACTAAAAGCTTTTTTTAAATAATTTTTCTTTATTATTATGTGTTTTAAATTCTATACATCAGCCATGGGTTCCCCTGTTCTCCCCCCTCCCGCCCCCACCCTCAGCTTCCCCCAGCCCCTCCCCTCCATTCCCATGTCCTCCAGGATCAAGGCACCCCTGGGGATTCATTTAAACCTGGTAGATTCAGTACAGGCAGGACCTGTCACCCCCTTCCAGACTGAGCAAAGTGTCCCTGTGTAAGACCAAGGTTTCAAACAGCCAGCTCATGCACTAAGGACAGATCCTGGTCCCACAGACTGGGTGCCTCCCAAACAGATCAAGCTATTCAATGGTCTCACTTATCCAGAGGGCCTGATCCAGCTGGGGGCTCCACAGCTTTTGGTTCATAATATATGTGCTTCCATTCGTTACACTATTTGTCCCTGTGCTTTTTGCAATCTTGGATTCAAAAATTCACGCTCTTGCAGAACCTCATCTTTCTCAACAGTTGAACACTTGGAGCTCCCCCTGGGGCCTGGCTGAGGATCTCTGCATACACTCCCATCAGTTATTGGAAGAGAGTTCTAAGACGACTGTTAGGGTGTTTGTCCATCTGATCACCAGACTAGGTCAGATCAGGCTTTCTCTTGACCATTGCCAGCAGACTACAGAGGATATATCATTGTGGATTTCTGGGGACCTCTCAAGCACTCTGCCTATTCCTGTTCTCATGTGGTCTTCATTTATCATGGTCTGTTATTCCTCATTCTCCCTTTCTGTTCTTGATCCAGCTGGGATCTCCTGCTCCCCTAAGCTTTCTTTCCCTCAAATCTTGCTCTTCATTACTCCCACTGTTGTCCAGGTTGTTCATGTAGATCTCATCCATTTCTCTGTCATTGGGTGATCCTTGGTTCTTTCCTAGGGTCCCGTTTTCTAGGTAGCCTCTCTGGAGTTGTATGGCAGTCTAGTCATCTTTGTTTTACATCTAGTATCCTCCTATGAGTGAGTACATACCATGTTTGTCCTTCTGAGTCTGGGTAACCTCACACAGGATGATTTTTTTATAGATCCATCCATTTGCCTGCAAACCTCATGATGTCATTGTTTTTCTCTTCTGAGTAGTACTTCATTGTGTATATGTACCATATTTTCTTTATCCATTCTTCAGTTGAAGGGCATCTAGGTTGTTTCCAGGTTCTGGCTATTACAAGCAAAGGTGATACGAACATAGCTGAGCAAATGCCCTTGTGGTATGATTGAGCATTCCTTGGGTATACGCCCAAGAGTGCTATAGCTGGGTCTTGGGGGAGATGGATTCCCAATTTTCTATGGAAGTGCCATATTGATTTCCAAAGGGGCTGTACAAGCTTGCATTACCACCAGCAATGGAGGAGAGTTCCCCTTGCTCCACATCCTCTCCAGCATAAGCTGTCTTCTGTGCTTTTGATCTTAGCCATTCTGACAGGTGTAAGGTGGTATCTCAGAGTTGTTTTGATTTGCATTTTCTGGATAATTAGGGATGTTGAGCAATTCCTTAAATGTCTTTCAGCCATTTGAACTTCCTCTGAGGTGAATTCTCTGTTTAGTTCTATAGCCCATTTCTTAATTGGACTGTTGGGCATTTTGATGTCTAATTTCTTGAGTTCTTTATATTCTGAATATCAGCCCTTTGTCAGTTGTGGGGTTGGTGAAGACCTTTTCCCATTCTGTAGTCTGTCACTTTGTCTTGTTGACTGCGTCCTTTGCCTACAAAAGCTTCTCAAACTGTTGCTTCCCTCCATATTAAGTGACTTGTTTTAAAGCTCCCCAAATTAACTCCTTTGAAATTTGTTTCTCTCTTGGAAATTCCAAAAGGAGTGATTTCTATAAGCAGTCTTTATAGAATTACTACAAAGTCCTTTTTACTGTCTCACAAATCATCTTGTGAAAATATTGATCCACTTACCTAGGCATCTTATATAATTATCATCAATAGAAATTTGAAATTCATTTGTAGCCATTTTCTAAGATTCAATCTGATATGTGATTCTAAATGTAACAAGCAAGTAAAACTCAAGAGTCATTTGTATTATCTTCTGGATCTGTATTTGAACATTTATAATATTAAATACAAAATAAGAAAAGTTTAGAGACACATACCTTTAATATCAGCATTTTGGAGGCAGAGGTACGTGGATCCCTTTAAACTTGAAATCAGTCTAATGTATATAGTACATTTCAGTCCAGCTAGAGATACAAAGTGAAATTCTTTCAAAATAAAATGAAATGAAATAAAATAAAATGAATCATTGTATAATGTCTAGAGATATCACAGGATGATCAATATTTTTTATGAGGGAATGATTGATGTAGATTAAAGGCCTTTGAAAAAATAGTTGGATATGTAAATCAACTAGTTGCAAATGCTTTTTAAGATAACAGTGTAGAGAGATACATAATTTCAGATTATACTGATATAAGATTCACATTTGTAACTTTCTACTAGGATATCATCATTCCAACATCTAAATAGTTTTCTCATATTAATTCAATTAATTTTACTTTATGGAGTGTAATTTTTATGTTATATTAATTTTAGATTTAATTTTTTAAACCATTCACTGCTCTAAATCTCTACAAATTAAAGTTTAGTATTATATTAAAAACTAAATATTAATTATATTATATGTTGATCATGTAAATTTAGTATCATGACCTGTTACTTTTTGTGTGATGAAGGAGTGTTAAAATTGAGAAGAGAGCCCAAAGGAAAACAATACGATTATATTAAAAATTTAAAGTCCAGAATCTCAATATCAAATAGAAAACTTTAAAATTATATCAGAGTTTTAATTTTTAATATTTGTCTCCATTTTGAGATTTTGATATAATTGAATCATTCTCTCCTCCCCTTTCCTCTGTCCAAAACCTTTTCTCCTTGCACTCCTTCAAAGTGACTTTAATTGTTGTTCCCCTGGAAAGAGCACTCCAATTGGCTATACAATAGAAATTGCTCAGGCCTGAAAAGTGTGCATACTAGTAAACACTATACAAATAGAGCAGGTTGTATTTATACATTTAGCTATAATATATACATATTTCAGTATTTTAAAAGGCCGAATTCCATGGATCATGTAGTTGTCATACATGTAATTATTGGAGGGATGGTGAACAAAGATAAACACTTCAACTCCATGAAATGGAGCTGTATAATTAAGTTTAGATCAAGTATTCTTCATCAACTATTTAATATGTTACAGATAAAACAGAATTTTGTGACAGAAAAGTTGGATACTGAGTAACAGACTCAGCTAGAATTTGCCTAATGCACCATGTTTTAGCATTCATATTACATCACACCAGCTATACTGGAAGAAACATGCAATTATTTCAGCAATGTGCATCCTTTGAATCAGGATAAACACTCTGATGTTTTCCTAAACTACTTTTCTGGGTGGGAGAGAAAATAATACAGGGAAAAGAAAAAGAAAAGAATGAATAGAGGAAGAGAAGCTACCTTATCCAAAGAAGGCAATGACAGATAGAAGCATTTTCTTCTTTTTCCATACATTTTCTGACCAAAAATTATCACAGAAATTTAACTAGAAGTGCAAAGGGCTGTGTTTACAGACATTGATGGGAAATATAAATGTATTAAGAAGGGATTATTTCTTGTGTCCTCTTTAATTATTCTTGTTCACAAAATTGTTTGTTAAATTCAAATACTGACTTCTAGAGATCTGGCATTTTATCTACTTTTCCCTGAATAAAATTTTCCTTGCAGAAGCATCACAGTTAATGATTCCCAGAGTATTTCTTTGAAAGGAGAGGAAACTGAGTGTAATAAAATAAGGCTGTCTCTATACATGTCTTCTTGCTCAGAGGTGCGTGAGTGGCATTAGGATGCAGCTGGCAAAACTGAAGCTGTTACTTATCTATGAACTCATGTCTCAAATAGTAAAGATTAGCCATTTTGCAATTATCAAAATAATTGCTCTGCTTATTTAGGACTACTGCAATAGCTTTTAGTTTGTATCACTGTGTGCTTGACTCTGTAAGATAGATGAATGTGGCTAAGAGTGCTCCACATTTTTATAGAAAATTTTAGTTACTGGATACTGTATGTACATGTTACATTAATTTTTTCTCTATATCTTGTTTCTTTAGTAACACTTGTTTCCATTAGGGAAGATATATATTTGGCACATTTTTTTTGATAAATCAATACCTTTTCATTGCATTACATATTGGGATTTAGATAGGTAGGTAATGTTGAAATTTTTCAATTCAATTTGCCACAACTACTTCTTATTTTTTATTTCATTTTGTAAAAGTTGAAAGTATTTGTCTTAAATAAAACTTTATTAATTCTTTGAAAATTTCATAAAATACATCTGGTAATATTTACCCCTAAACTCCTCCCATTTCTGCCGTCTCTACTCTCACTATTCTAAAAATCTTTTACAAATTTCTTGACTTGATTTTATTTTGTGATTGCTCCCTTTTATATTTATCATATTTAACTTGATTTATGCCCTTAACTGCATTTGAACTTTGTATTTTCTTTTATATTCCACATAACAAAATGAAACTTCCATTTGAGTTTGTAAATGGAAATTCATCAGTCAAATTTTGGGTGACAAAATTTACACATTGTAGGCATTCTAAGAATTTAGAAAGTTGTCCATGTTAGTTTTCTTATTGCTTTCATGAGCATATTATGAAGTTTATATGTAAATATTTGAATGATCCAAACACAGTTTTAAAAATCCTGATTTCTCTGTCTGGGATTAGGAAATTGTAGTTAGAGTTTTCCTGCCTGGCCCAGTCAGGACAAATCTCTCTTACCCGCCAGTCCCACAGTCGCTCAGACCCAACCAAGAAAGCACACAGAAACTTACATTGTTTACAAACTGTATGGTTGTGGCAGGCTTCTTGTTATCTGCTTTTTCTATCTTAAATTAATCCATTTCTGTTAGTCTATACTTTGCCACATGGCTTGTGGCTTACCAGTGTCTTTACATGTTGCTTCTCATGGTGACAGCTGGTGGTGTCTCCCCAGCCTTTTACTTCCCAGAATTCTCTTCTCTCTTGTCCCACCTATACTTCCTGCCTGGCCACTGGCCAATCAGAATTTTATTTACACAGAGCGCTATCCACAGCAGGAAATAGAAAGTCTTGCAGAAATACAGCATTTAAAATAATTCCATCGGGATCTGGAGAGCTGACTCACTAGTTCGGAACACTTGCTGCTCTTTTAGAAGACTCAGGTTCAGTTCAGTTACTAGTTCCCACATTTTTAAAAGTATGTATATGTAGTTTTCCCAGCATCAGTTAATGTCTTTTTCTAATTGTATTTTTGGGTTCCTGGTGGTAGATCAGTTGAGCATATATGCATGAATCAACTTTGAAAGCCTATTTACTCTTTGGTTTCTATGTTTATTTTTATATTACTTTTATACTTCCTTTTGTAGTTGAAGGGATGTAATATATGTAAGGTTATGATACCGTCATTATGATTATTTTTGCTCAAAACTGATTTGAGTATTCACAGTCTTTTTTGGTCCATATAAACTTTATTATTGTATCTTTTTTGTAAGCCACTGAGATTTTAGCATGAACTATACTAAAACTGTAGCTAATCAGATACATGAAGAGAGGCTTAATATCATTAAACACCAAGAACATTCAAATCAAAACCACATGGAGGATTTGGGAAGATTACTTAGTGGATGAAGTGCTTGTTGTACAAGCATACCTGAATGTGTATTCAAGCATCATGTAAAAAAATCTCAAAGTATGGTGGTGATCATCTTTAAGCCAAAATAATGAGATCCATGTTCAGTGAGAGAGTCTATCTCAAAGCAAGGTTAACAGAGCTAGATGAAAACACCTGATACCAATTTCTAGCATCCACAGCTGTCAAAACAGCACTTGGCAGATGGAGGGCAGAGGATCAGTAACTGAATCTCATTTTTGTCTAATGGAACAAGGTTGAAGTGAGTATCTTAAAAAGAAGGCATGAAAGGAAGAAAGAAACTGAAAACAAGGTTTTTCTTTTTCTTTGATGGGTTAACTCTTTATTAATTTTGGTAGTTTTATCCATTTACCTTGAAATTTTATAATTACATTCTTCTTACTAACTGAACAATATTCCACTGGTTAAATGTTCTACATTTGCATTACTCATTCTTCTGTTGATTTGTAAACTATAATGCCTATAATTAGCAATTGATACTTGACATTACATTTTACTAGTAGGGCAAACCTCATTGTGTTATTAGCACAGAAATGTAAACAAGTAAAAAGGGTACAAGGAAATAACTAGAGGTGATCTATGTGTTTAATTAACTGTATTGTGATGGTTAGAATATGTCTAAATCCATAAAACTGTATACATTAATTATGTGCAGTTTGATGAACACCAAACATTGAGATTAAGCTGAAGCCTGCTCCCAGGTAGTCCATATTGTGGAAAACAGTTGTATCCCAGGCTTTTCTTTGAACTGATACAGTATCTTACAAGCAGAATTTGGCTACAATTTTAAAGTACATATATGTTGTGGCAGAATGCCTTTGTAACTTATTGTGCATAACAAATACCACCAGAGTCAAATTTTGATATAAAATTTATTATTAAAACTAAGAAGATATGGATCTATTTGCAGCCTTCTACACATTAACATCCAGTTATGCCAGCACCATTTGTTGAAGATGCTTTCTTTTTTCCATTGTGTATTTTTGGCTTCTTTGTCAAAAATTATATGATCATAGGTGTGCGGGTTAATGTCAGGGTCTTCAATTCGATTCCATTGGTCCACATTTTGGTTTTTATGCCAGTACCAAGCTGTTTTTATTACTGTAGCTCTATAGTAGAGCTTGAGGTTGGGGATTGTGATGCCTCCAGAGGTTGTTTTATTGTACAGGATTCTTTTGGCTATCCTGGGTTTTTTGTTTTTCCATATGAAGTTGAGCATTATTCTTTCCAGATCTGTGAAGAATTGTGTTGGTAATCTGATGGGGATTGCGTTGAATCTGTAGATTGCTTTTGGTAAGATTGCCATTTTTACTATGTTAATCCTGCCTATCCATGAGCATGGGAGATCTTTCCATTTTCTGACATCTTCTTCAATTTCTTTTTTCAGGAACTTAAAGTTCTTGTCATATAGGTCCTTCACATGCTTAGTTAGAGTAACCCCAAGGTATTTTATAACATTTGTGGCTATTGTAAAGGGTGATGTATACACAATGGAGTCTACTCAGCAGAGAAAAACAATGACATCATGAGGTTTGCAGGCAAATGGTTGGATCTAGAAAAATCATGCTGAGTGAGGTAACCCAGACTCAGAAGGACAAACACAGTATGTACTCACTCATAGGAGGATACTAGATGTAAAACAAAGATGAGTAGACTGCTACACAACTCCAAGGAGGCTACCTAGAAAACGGGACCCTAGGAAAGAACCAAGGATCACCCAATGAGAGAGAAATGGATGAGGTCTACATGAACAACCTGGATGACAGTGGGAGTAATGAAGGGCAAGATTTGAGGGAAAGAAAGCTTAGGGGAGCAGGAGATCCCAGCTGGATCAAGAACAAAAAGGGAGAATGAGGAATAACAGACCATGATAAATGAAGACCACAAGAGAAACAGGAATAGGCAGAGTGCTTGAGAGGTCTCCAGAAATCCATAATGATATATCCTCTGTAGTCTGCTGGCAATGGTCGAGAGAAAGCCTGATCTGACCTAGTCTGGTGATCAGATGGACAAACACCCTAACAGTCGTCTTGGAACTCTCATCCAGTAACTGATGGAAATGGACGCAGAGATCCTCAGGCAGGCCCCAGGTGGAGCTCCAGGTGTCCAACTGTCAAGAAAGAGGAGGGTCTGCAAGAGCGTGAATTGTTGAATCCAGGATTGCAAAAAGCACAGGGACAAATAGCCTAACGAATGGAAGCACATGAATTATGACCCAAAGGCTGTTGGGCCCCCAGCTGGATCAGGCCCTCTGGATAAGTGAGACCATTGACTAGCTTGATCTTTTTGGGAGGCATCCAGTGTGTGGGACCAGGATCTGTCCTTAGTGCATGAACTGGCTGTTTGAAACCTTGGTCTTACACAGGGACACTTTGCTCAGTCTGGAAGGAGGTGACAGGACCTGCCTTACTGAATCCCCAGGGGTGCCTTGATCCTGGAGGACATGGGAATGGAGGGGGGGGGCTGGGGGAAAGTTGGGAGTAGGGGTGGGATGGTGGAAGACAGGGGAACCCATGGCTGATGCATAAAATTTAAAACACATAATAATAAAGAAAAAAATTATTTATTAAAAAAAACTAAGAAGAATGTACATTTCAATTTATCAATATGAACTGGGTTCATAAGATCACATCCAAACAGTAAAATCACATCAAGGAAAATTGGTGATAGATTTGATAACCTGCCATTAAATGCTCAGTGTATGTGCCAAGTAGCTAACCGATTGCAGAACTCCTAACTATCCCAGAGGCTTCAACAGTGCTGACATGGCTTATTCAAATTACATACAGATATCCATCAATCCCATCTTGCATCCTTTCTGAGACTGGTTTGAAGTTCACCTTCCATGGTCTTGAAAATTGCTTGACGTGACTGACTGGGCATTGAAGCTCTATACAATTTTGACTGTAGTGGGTAGCCATCCCAGCATTGGCCTGGAAGTTCCAACCCCCACTGAGGCTTGGGTAATGGTCACGCCCACAAGGCGGGGCAGAGGAGGAAGCAGAAGACGAAGGATCAATCGGGAAGAGCTCTCTCTCTTGGTTCCCGGACTCTGGACGCTGGAGGTAGACCGAGCAGAGTTCTCCAGAGAACACCGCCGGACAGCACTATACCCTTGCCAGACCCTGTAACCTACCCCTTCATTTGTAAGTTACCCCACAAAATAAACCTCCCTTTTAACTACGTGGAGTGGCCTTAATAATTTAACCAATATCTGGCGCCCAACGTGGGGCCCGAACCCACGACCCTGAGATTAAGAGTCTCATGCTCTACCGACTGATCTAGCCGGGCTGGTATTGGTTAAATTATTAAGGCCACTCCACGTAGTTAAAAGGGAGGTTTATTTTGTGGGGTAACTTACAAATGAAGGGGTAGGTTACAGGGTCTGGCAAGGGTATAGTGCTGTCTGGCGGTGTTCTCTGGAGAACTCTGCTCGGTCTACCTCCAGCGTCCAGAGTCCGGGAACCAAGAGAGAGAGCTCTTCCCGATCCTTCGTCTTCCGCTTCCTCCTCTGCCCCGCCTTGTAGGCGTGACCATTACCGAAGCCTCAGTGGGGGTTGGAACTTCCAGGCCAATGCTGGGATGGCTACCCACTACATTTGACCCTGTGGATTGTCTCTATGAGGAAGCCTCCAGGAGACTTCAGAATTGTTATAGGTGTTTTACTCCCTTAGAGGCTTTATTTTTCCATATGTATCTCCCTCTTGTATTTTCCCTCCAGTAAGGTCTTCTTAACTTTTTTTTTTTTTTTTTGGTTTTTCAAGGCAGGGTTTCTCTGTGTAGCTTTGTGCCCTTTCTGGATCTTGCTCTGTAGACCAGGCTGGCCTTGAACTCACAATGATGTGCCTGCTTCTGCCTCCCGAGTGCTGGGATTAAAGGTGTGTGCCACCACCGCCCAGCACTCCTTGGACTCTATAATTACCTCATTGTTGTCATTCTTTGATATATTTACCATGTGATGTGTAATATGTCATCTGAGAGATAACACTGAATGATAAGACTAAAATAAAATATGTGATAAGCAGAAGGCTGCCATCAAAGGAAAGAGAGACAATGAGTTATTTGCAGAATTGCAATCAACAAAACTTGGGTAGCTTGTGAAATAATTGTTTTCAATAAATTCTGACACTGAGCAAAAACAGATATGTCTCCATCCACATTTCTGATACAGTACATTTGCACCAGAAATAATAAAGCTCAAAAAATATGTGCAAAGGAGCAAAATGTCATTTAGAAGAATAATTATTTTTTAAAAAGTTTGTTTTATAAATGTATTTTGTTATTTATTTTATAAGTATTTATTTATTTTATACTATGGATAGAGATCTATTTATTTTGTAATGTAAAAATAAAGAAATAAAATATAACTGAAGAAAATATAGGGAAACAGAGGTTTTCTTTTGTAACTAGAAATTTGACCAAGGTTTTCTCAATTTTTTTCTGAAATATACAAATATTATAATTTTGATTTTTTTCGTTTTGTTTTTTGAGACAAGGTTTCTCTGTGTAGCTTTGTGCCTTTCCTGGAGCTCATTCTGTAGGCCAGACTGACCTCAAACTCACAGAGATGTGCCTGCCTCTGCCTCCCGAGTGCTGGGATTAAATGCGTGAGGCACTACTGCCTGGCATAATTTTGAATTTTTGACATGATGAAGTTACAATGATCTTCCTTTGTAAAATGTAATAATGTAAGTATTCTTACATGTGATAGAGTCAGTAATGCAACAGTATATATGGTTATAATAAAAATCATGAATTTTTTATGTATTAAAGAAAAATCACACAAAATGATATTCATAATAGCTTAAAAATACTTAGAAACAAATGTAATCAAGGAGAACAAAGACCTATATAATGAAAACTTAAAAAATACTGGAAAAATAAATCCAAGAAAACACTAGAGGGTAGAAAGATGACAAGTGTTCATGGAATGGCAAAATTAATACCATGAATGTGGGTTCACCAACAAGAGAAAGTTCCTTATTCAACAGAATCTCCATCAAAATCCCAGGGAAGTAAAAATACATCCTAAAATTCATATAAAAAAGTATCCTAGATATGCAAACTAGTAAATATAAAGAGTACCGCAACAGACATCATAATACATTATCTTACATTATACTACAGAGTTGTAGTGGCAAAAATATGGTGCTTGCATAAAAACAGACACATAGAACAAAGTATTAAAATGAAGAACTTTAAAGTTATTCTTCAGTAGTTTTCAATGGTGTGATAAACATACATTGAAGACATGATAGTGTCTTACTTTTTTCCCCATTGCTGTGATAAAAATTCCCAGAAAAAATAGGGGTTTATTTTAGTTAAAAGGTATATTATATCAAGGCATGGAGGTCAAGCAAGCAGGAGCTTGATACAGCTATTACACCCATGATTAGGAAGGAAAGGGTCATGAATACTTCTGCTAAGCTATTTTTTTTACCCCTTTGAACAGTTCAGGACCCAAACATAAACTATGTAATCCTTCAAACACATGACTAGGCACTAAATAATCCCTCACAGAAATCCCTGGACATTTGTTTTTTAGGTGATTTTAAATCTTGTCAAGTTGATAAATAACAACTATCACCATATCTTCAAAAATGTTGCTAAAAATAGGATTTCTACATGGATAAGAATGAACCCAGAGTCATATATCAAACAGGGAAAGGAGGTCAATTCAAACTGGATCAAGGTCTTAATGTAATCATGAAAGTGTTACAGAAGCCAGGCTCTGGTAGTGCACACCTTTAATCTCAGCGCTTGGGAGGCAGAGACAGGTGGATCTTTGTGTGTTCCAGGCAGGCATGGGCTACAGAGTGAGTTCCAGGAAAGTCGCAAGGCTACACAGAGAAACCCTGTCTCCAGGAAACCAAAATAAACAAACAAACAAATAAATAAGCAAATAAATGAATGAATAAATAAATAAATAAAATAAAGAAAGTGCTACAGAAAATGTAGGGGAAATACTTGAGGGAATAGGTATACTCAAAGAGTCTAACATTGACTCAAATCATTCAGAAAATAATAGCAAGAGATTTCAAATGGCATTAAAAGACATTTAAAATGCAATTTCTGTATAGAAAGTGAAAAAAAAAGCATCATGAAGATGTAGTCTACAAAATGAGAATCTTTTCTGTTTATACATCTGACTTGATTATTAGCATCTAGAGTCTATAAAATACACCAAACACAAGATTACCCAATAAACAAATGAGTAAGTAAACTGAAAAGACAGCTTTCTCTCAGAAAAAGACAAACATGTATATATATATATATACATATATATAATAAAAATATAACATAACTATTAAAAAGATGGGATTTAAAACTTATACATAATTGTGAACTTCAAGAAAACACAAAATGAACTCTATATATGAAGTAGAGAAAGTGAAACACTTTTTCATGTTGTAGATAATGTAAGGTAGTAATGGAAACTAACATGAAAAATGCTAAAAATAGAAACTCCTAAGGACTCAACTATGCCACTGCTAGGTACGTGCCAAAAGAAATTTTAAGTCAGCACACCACAGACCTACTTTCATATTCATGTTATTGTTTCACTATTTACCAACATTCATGTTATCCAATTAGCTGAGATGTCCACCAGCAGATGAATGGCTGAAGGCCATGCAACACACACACATACACACACACACACACACACACACACACACACACACAGAGAGAGACACACACACACACACACACCACAACACATACAGAGACAAATTAATGTAAATTTTAAAAAACATGAAGAAAATGGAGTTTTAGTAACCATAAATGAAGATGGATTTATTTCATATAAATGAAAGTGGATGACACAGAGACCATGATAAGCAAATTAAGTCTGGCTAACTATTGCTACCTTTCCCCCACACAGTATCAATTTAATATTAATATTCTATCATCTTTCTATCATCTATCTATCTGTCTGTCTATCTATCCATCTAGCTATCTAGCTATCATCTGTCTACATGATTTAAAGATAGAAAGGAGGATATGGGGTTTATGGAGACTTCTTAAGAGGTGAGGAACAAAAAGCAGGTAATTAGGGGAAGAAAGATACATACTACATGTCTACATTTTTCCTCCCATGTGCAGATTATATGTGTGTAGAACATAAAAACAAAACTGCTGATTTGGCAGAAGGATGAGAACCAGTGAGTTAAGCGTAAGATGTATAAAAATCGAGGTAAACCAAGTACAATAATAATGTATATATGTAAAAATGCCATAATGAATCTCACTCCACTGGTGATTATTTAAAATTTTATAATTTATAATTTTATAAAATGTATAATCACTGTAGACTTGCAAATCTAAAAACCTATACAGATGCAGATCATTGATTATGTTAGGCATTTCACATAGAATTTTTAACTAATGTATTTTATTTCAGCTATGTCATATTTATTTTATATCATTGAAATTTTATACACATTGATCAGTCACTTAATTTTACAAATATTAACTTGAAAAGCAAAAGGAACTATAACTCTAGTATAAATTATATTAGAATAATTTAATGCAAATTTCATTGAGTATATGGAAGGTAATATGTACAGCACATCCTTATTTTCTCTTTTTTATTTATGTGCTTCCTTACTGCACATTCTTTTCAAAAAGGAAATATTATAAGTTCAAATAATGTACTTTTATCATGTGTGGTCATTTGAATGACAGTGGCCTCCATGGGGTCATATATTTGAATGTTTGAGTCCCAGTTGGTTTGATCCCCACCATGATTGTCATGGACTCACCCTCTGAAACTTTAGCCAAGCTATCAATCAAATGCTTTGTTTTATAAGTTGCATTGGTCATGGTGTCTCTTCACAGCAATAGTAACTACAACAGTAGTTTTTACCAAAGACTGTCATATTGCTGTGACATACCTGAGCATGTTGCCTGTTGGAGAAATGTGATTTCAGACAACAATAATAGTGGTTGGGCTAAATACTATTATTGTGACATTTTTTACAAAAAAATGTGGATACTTTTTGCCATTGCTCTAAGAGTCTTCATGAAGCTAACTGACCATTTTGGAATAATATTGGCAGAGAAGATTTGAAGATAACCGAGTACTGCCTTTGTCGTGTAGTTATTAGTGAGTAATCTTAGGCAGATGTACTATTAAATAAAAAAAAAAATGATTCCTCCCTGGATTTGGTTCCCAGAAACCTATTCCACCTCCTGTCCCTCCCACCTCACCACTTGCCACTTGCCTTGACCCCTGACCCCAACTCCATTGAACTTCTGCTGCTGAGGTGCATGCCACACCAGTGAGAAGAACAGGCCAAACCAGTCAGAAGAACAGGTGTAAGCCATACCAGTCAGAAGCCCATCAATACCCTGCTTCCCCAAAGGCCATGCAAGCAGGTAGCTGAAGGTCAGGACTGAACTTTGACAGAGATTCCCTACTAGATCACAGGTCAGGCCAGCTACTAGAAGCCACACACCAGAAGACCAAAGAGGAAACAGAAACCAAGGAACAAAGCAGCCTACCAAAAAAGAATTCAGAAATCAGCACCTAGGCCCAAAATCATTCCAAACCCAGATGCCTAAATATCAGTGTAAGAACACAATCAAAATCAGCCAGAGCAATATGTCACCACCAGAGCTCAGGCATCCTACTACAGCAAGTCATGAATATCCCAATGCAGCCCTACAGAAGGTATTAGAAGGAAAACTCAAACTCAATAAGTTCACTGCACCCTTGAGACAATAAATAATCTCACACCAGCAAAACCCAAAGAAGGGAAACACACACATACACACACACACACACACACACACACACACACACACACACAAAACCACCACCACCAGTATCAACAACAAAAATTTTCAGGAACTAACAATAATTTTTAGCACGAATATTAAAAAGTGTTAAAACAAACCCAGTGGCAGATATTGGGGTAAATTCTGAAAGATCAGACAAGCAGAACAAACCACAGCAAACCTCGCCTGGATAACTTCTCAGCTGATCCTGTTTCCTCAAATTGGAAGCCTCTGAGTCCTAATCTGAATGGATCTCAGCTGAACTGATGATAAAAGTCTATAAGCTTAAAAGCCTCTAGTTTCTGGTCCTTATGCCTGATACACTTTTCTGCTTCCTGCCATAACTTTGCAAACCAAATCCAAGAACACATTAGTAAGATCATCCTCTATGATCAAGTAGGCTTCATCCCAGAGATGCAGGGATCATCTGACATACATAAATCTGTCATTGTAGTCCACCATATAAACAAAATGAAAGAAAAATAAAACACATGATCATCTCCTTAGATGCTAAAAAAGCCCTTGACACCATCTAACATCCCTCATGATAAAACTTTTGGAGAGCTCAGGAATACAAGGAATATACCTAAACATAATAAAGGCAAATTACAGCAAACCTATAGACAACGCCAAATAAAATAGTGCAAAACTGAAAGCAATTCCACTAATATCAGGAACATGACAAGGCTCTCCACTCTCTCCATATCTATTCAATATAGTACTTGAAGTTCTAGAACAGTAAGACAACTAAAGGAAATCAAGGGGATATAAGTTGGGAAGGCAGAATTCAACTTCATATGGGAAAACAAAAACAACAGGATAGCTAAAACAATTTTGATTATACATATCTAACAGCATGAGAGATTTTTTTTTCATTTTCTGGTATTTTCTTCAATTTCTTTCTTTAAAGACTTAAAGTTCTTATCACACATGTCTTTCACTTGTATGATTAAAGTAATGCAAGATATTTTGTTATTTTTTGGCTATTGTAAAGCATGATGTTTCTCTGATTTCTTTCTCAACCAGTTTATCATTTGTATATATGAGGGCTACTGATTTTTTTTTAGTTAATCTTGTATCCTGCCACATTACTGAAGGTGTTTATCAGCTGTAGGAGTTCCAGGGTAGAATTTTTGGGATCACTTATGTATACTATCATGTAATTTGCAAATAGTGAAAGTGTGACTTCTTTTCCAACTTGTATCCTCTTGACCTCCTTTTGTTGTCTTATTGCTCTAGCTAGAACTTTGAGTACTCTATTGAATATAACAAGAGTGGGCAGCCTTGTCTTATTCCTGACTTTAGTGGAATTGCTTTGATTTGCTCTCCATTAAGCTTGATGTTGGCTATTGGCTTGCTTTATAATGGCACAGGAGACCACTACCTAAATATACACCATTAGCACAGACACTGAGAGCAACACTTAATAAATGGGACCTCATAAAAACTGAAAAGCTTCTGTAAGGCAAAGGACATGCCAAACAAGACAAAATGGCAGCCTACAGAATGGAAAAAGATCATCACCAACCCCACATCTGACAGAGGACTGATCTCCAAAATATATATATAGCTCAAGAAACTAGACATCAAAATACCAAATAGTCCAATTTAAAAATTGGGTACAGAGCTAAGCAGAATTCTCAAGAAAAGATTCTCAAATGACTGAAAAACATTTGAAGAATTGCTCAATATCCTAAGCCATCAGTGAAATACAAATCAAAATGACTCTGAGATACCATCTTACCCCATCAGAATTGCTGAAATAAAAAAATGCTCGTAACAGCCTATGTTGGAGAGGATGTGGTGTAAGGGGGACACTCCTCCACTGATGGTGGGAGTGAAAACTTGTACAGCCACTCTAGAAATCAGTATGGTGGTTTATCAGAAAATTGGGAATCAATCTACCTCAAGACCCAGCAATACCACTATTGGGCATATGCCCAAAAGATGACAAATCATACCACAAGACCACTTGTTCAACTATATTGATGGCAGCATTATTTGTAATATCCAGAACCTGGAAACAACCTAGATGCCCTTCAACTGAAGAATGGAAAAGGAAAATGTGGCACACTCACATAATGGATGAGTATTACTCAGTGGTAAAAACATGACATCATGAAACACGCAGGCAAATGGATGGAACTAAAAAATATTATCCTTAGTGAGGTAACCTAGACTCAGAAAGACAAACATGTATGTACTCAATCATAAGTGGATACTAGAATGTAAAGCAAAGGATAAGCAGACTAGAGTCCACAGCTCCAGAGAAACTAGGTAAAATGGATGACTCTAAGAGGGATACACAAGTAGGGCCCCAGTAAGAGAAAATAATTAAGATCTCCTAGGTAAACTGGGAAAGGATGGAGGGAAGGGAAAGGATGGGGGAGGGTCTGAGATGGTCAATTGGAGAGAAGTACAGAAAGGGAGAGCAATGAAAGAGATATCTTGGTGGAGAGAACTATGAGGAGGTTCCCTCCTGGTGCTATGGAAATCCCCAGGAATCCACAAGGATGACACCAGCTAAGACTCCTCGCAATAATAGAGAGGGTACCTGAACTTACCTCCCCTATAATTATAGATTAGTGACTACCCGAATTGTCATCATAGAATCTACATCCAGTAACTAATGGAAGCAGATGCAGTGATCCACAGCCAAGCACTGGGCCAAGCTCCTAGATTTCAGTTGAAGAGAGGAAGGAGGGTTCACAGGAGCAAGTGAGGTCAAGATCATGATGGAGAAAACCACAGAGACAGCTGAACCAAACTGGTGGGAGCTCATGGACTCTGGTCTGTCAACTGGGGAACATGCATGGGACCAACCTAGGCCCTCTGAATATGGGTGACAGTTATGTGGCTATATCTGTTTGGGAAGCCTCTGGCAGTGGGACCAGGACTTATCCTGGGTGCATGAAATGGCTTTTTGGAATAAATTCCCTATGGTGGGATACCTTGCTCAGCTTTGACACAGGAGGAAGGGGCTTGGTCCTGTCTTAACTTAGTATATTAGACTTTATTGACTTTCCAAAGAAGGGCTTACCTTCTCTGAGGAGTGGATGGTGAGAGATAGAGAGTGGGAGAAGAGGAGGGAGGGAGAACTGAGATTGATATGTAAAATGGAAAAAAAACTTAGAAAAAATAAATTATTTAAAAAATTAATTAAATATGATTTTCCTCAGAAAATAATATTGAAAATATTAAGTTCTCCTCATAACTAGAGTTATACTATGGTTTGAATAAATACATGTATATTCCTTTGTTACTTATAATTTTGAACTACTCTTAACTAAATATGTATTTTTGACCTTGTTGCAAAAATATGTCACCAAGATGAAATTTGCTTTACAGTAAACTTTGGCAAAGCTATAGAACACAAACCTCTAATATTTTGATAAAATAATATTCTAATTTTTGATCTATCTCTTGTAATAAGTGACTAGTTTATGTTAATTTGTGTTCAAATTGAACAAAAGCTCACCACTTTTGAATTCATGAGAAGAAATATAGTCATCAATGTCTTACATAAGTTTAAGTATTAGTCTACATAGAAAGATGTTTAAAAACCTATCTACTGAAGTGTAATCCATACAGTACATTTAACAAGTTGAAAAGAGTGTTTTCTGTGTATTCATGAGGGGGATCATGAGGTAACATTTTTTGTGTTTATATTTGTCTATAACACACCAAGGAATAGGAACCAATGTTAATTTTCCTGAAAGTTATATATATATATATATTCAGGTTTTATTATAGCATACAACTTGTAAAATACATTTAGCCTATTATTACAAAGAAACCAATCATTATATGCAATTAGGTGCTTGTTTGCTAGTTCATTATGGCCTATTAATGTTGTTAACAAAGTGACTACTAAATAAAACAGTAACATACACAAAGATGAATACTGGAATTGAAATAACCATTTGATATAGTCTTTTCCTTTGATAAACATTACTTTTTCCTGTTTTAAACAAAATAGTAATTTTCAAATTTATTTAAAGATGTGGTGTATTCTGTATGTGTGCAGTAATAATTACAATAGGTCATGGAAATCTGTATCATTGCTGTTGAACTCTTCCTAACACAATTTATTTATTTACTTTTTATTGTCATAAAAAACAATATATAAAGATTGTTTAGATAAAACTGCATTGTACTTGAACCTAGAAGATGCTTTTGTTCTTTCATTTACATATGGATTCACTGAATTGTCAAAAACAATCTGAAATAAATCTCACATAAGAAAATCAAGTCTCACCAACCTTTTCTATCTTCACTTCAGGCTTCTCATTTCGTATAGAGATTAAGTGAATGCCACAGTTGGAAAGACTACCTGTTGTAAAACACTGTAATATCCATTGTATCTCTGTCAAGTACTCAACAACCCTCAGCTATAACATCTCAAATAAGAGGGATCACAACCTCCCTTTCATTCATTACCTGACAATTCTATATTGAGTTGAGATTTGTATGCATAAAATATTTCTTAAGTGCTGTAGATCTGGAACCAGGAAATCAGTTTTGAATATTAACTGCCACTTTCAAAATAGGCAGCTGTTTATTCTCTGTGAACTAGGGCTCACCCTTGAAAAATAAGGATAATAACACCACTCCATTCTAGTGATATTGTGAAGATTTAGTAAGATAACATACTGAATTAGATAAGTTGAAAACGGTAAAAACCTAAAATATAGTAGCTATTTTTGTTACAATCCATGTTTACTTAGAAGTTCTGGATATATTATTTATATTATAAATATAATATATTATTTTTATTATATATAATATATTATTTATATTATATAAAAGTTAACACAATTCTGCTGTTTGAAAATGCAAACAAAGTTTTGACATAAATCTTAACCTTTAGCAGTCAACTGATAGAGTCAATGTATTTAAGCATGCACTTAAAAGTTATCTATTGGATAAACAATTTACACCTCTATAAGCATACTCATAGAGTATATAATTAATTGTAAAATCAAACATCAGATAACATTCTATATTTTGAGAACATAAATCTAGTAGTCCATTAACATATTATGCAATGGATAAGTATTTTTAAACTTGCCAATATCACCTCATCACTCCCTAAATATCTACTTTCTCTGAGTTATCAAAGAATATCTGTTTTTTTAAAAAAAATTTACTAGACTTTTAAACACTAAATTTGGTGTCTTGAGAAAATAATAAACCTTGCAAAATATTTGTGATTATAATTGCAATTCTTTTTGTTAATTTTTGTTGATTGTTGTTAAATAATTGATATGATCTCTACCCACATAGCACGCGCGCACACACATACACACACACACACACACACACGACATATATCATATGTTGTTGTTAAGTGTATAAACTATCCTACCATATAGCATTTGGTTTCCTTCTTGAAATAGGTTGAATAAAATTGTATGTTCAAATTACAATTTTATTTTCAGTTACTCAATTGAGAGACAATTTCCTTCTATATACAATATAGACACTTAAGATTATTTTTCTATTCCTATGAAAAATGCTTTGGAAATTTGGTGGAGATTGCATTTAATCATTTTATTTGTTTTTGTATGATGGCCTTTTTCTTAACTTTAATTCTACCAGTGGACAAGAATGGGAATTCTTTCCACCTTGTGGTATCTCCATCAATTTCTTTCTTTAATGTGGTAAGGGTTCAATGTACTTTATACTTAAATCAGTTGACTTATTCTAAGATGATTTATTTTGTATCTTTTTGAGGCCATTGTAAATGGTATTATTATTTCATTGAATTCTTTGTTGAATACTGGTGTGTGTGTTTGTTGTCCCTCTACTTTACTGATTATATCTATCAGGTATAGACATTTTTATGGAGAATTCAGAGTCTCTTATGCATAAAATCATACTGTCTGCAAATAAAGATATTTTCTCTTTGTCCTTAACTATTTTCATATCATTTATCTCCATTTGGCTTTTTGCTCTAAGACTCTAATTACTATCTTGAAAAAAGTGGGGAGAGTGGATATCCTTTGTGGTGGGTATTGTGTTCCCTGAAATATTGTGTGTTCCCCGAAATAAACGTATGTGGGGTCAGAGAACAGACAGCCACTAGAACAAAGCCAAAAATGGTGGCTAGAAAATGGGAAGAGTAAGCCATAACAGAAGTTGGGCGGTGGTGGTGCAAGCCTTTAATCCCAGAACTTGGGAGGCAGAGCTAGCCAGATCTCTGAGTTCAAGGCCACCTTAGAAACAGCTAAGCATGGTGACCCACGCCTTTAATCCCAGAAACCCAACCTTTAATCCCAGGGAGTAGGGACAGAAAGGAAAAGTTATATAAGGCGTGAGGACCAGGAACTAAGTAAGTAAAGCATGTAGTTAGTTAAGCATTTAACTGGAGAAGTATTCAGGCTTTGGAGCAGCACAGTTCAGCTGAGAGCCATTGGGATGAGGACTCAGAAGCTTCCAGCCTGAGGAAACAGGATCACCTGAGGAACTAGCAAGGTGAGATAGCTGTGGCTTGTTCTGCTTCTCTGATCTTCCAGCATTCACTCCAATAACTGGCCTCGGGTTTGATTTTATTAACAAGTACCTTTAAGATTCCTACTACAATCCTTGCCTTATTCATAAATTTAGTGGAACTTCTTTGAGATTTTCTCTGTTTGAGATGATGTTGTCTGTCTTATTCCCATGTATTACATCTATTAAAATGATGTATATCTCTGGAAAAACATTTTCTCCAGAATTTTTTTTTATTATGAATGGATTTTTGTGAGATATTTCTTTACACTGTGTGAAAATGTGTCACTGTGATAGATTTAATAAAGAGTAGATTGGCAAGTAGATAGGCAGGAAGAAGTTAAGTTGGACTTCTGGGGACAGAGAGGTCTCAGGGAAGAAGAAAGAAGTCACCAGCCAGGTGCAGAGGAAGCAGGATGGACAGTACAAAGTATAGTTAACCAAGCCACATAAAAAATGTACATTAAGGGCTGGAGAGATAGCTCAGGGTTAAGAGCACTTAGTGCTCTTTCAGAGGTCCTGAGTTCAATTCCAAAGCAACCACATGGTGGCTCAGAACCATTTACAATGGGATATGATGCCTTTTTCTGTCATGAAGATGTACAGGAAGAAAGAACACACACACACACAAATTAAATAATATTAAAAAGTACATTAAAAGATATGGGTTAATTTAAGTTATAAGAACTAGTTAAAAACAAACCTAAGCTAAGGCCAAGCATTCATAATTAATAAAAAGTCTCCATGCAGTTATTTGAGAGCTGGCAGGCAGGACAGAGTAAGACTCCTTATAATGTTATTGAAAACTGCAGAAAGGCTGCTTAATAATTAAATATTATAAACATAATATTATGTTATCAAGAAGTCTATTTTCTAGGTATAAAAAGTAAATGAACTCAACAATATCAGATATAACTGAACTTACATGTTCAGTAGAGAATCATTTATAATCTCCAAGATTTAGTCAATCATATATGTCAAGAAATAGACAAACTTGTTTTCTTTATTAATAAATTTTCTTATTACTCCACATGCTATCCACACACCCCCTCCTCCCTCCGGCCACCCCTCAGCCCTCTTTTCGCAAGCCACCCAGCATCCCCACATCCCCCAAATGGAGGTCTCCCATGGGGAGTCATCAGAGCCCAGCACACTGAGCTTAAGCAGGCCCAAGCCACTTCCTACTGCACCAAGGCTGTGCAAGTTGCTACACCACAGGCACCGGATTCCAGAAGCCTGCCCATAGACCAGGGACAGATCCCAATCCCCCTGCCTGGGTGTCCTCCAAACAGTTGCAGCCAAACAACCATCTTCCATATCCAGAGGGCCTATTCCAATCCCATGGGGGATCCACAGCCACCAGTCCACAGTTCATGGGCTCCCACTAGTGTGGCTGGTCATCTCTGCACGTCCTCCCATCATGATCTTGATGTCCCTCACCTGCAGTATCTGTCCTCCCTCTCATCAGTTGGATTCCAGGAGCTCAGCTTGGTGCCTGACCATGGATTTCTGCATCTGCCTCCATCTGTCACTGGACAAAGGCTCTATGATGACAGCTAGGTTATTTGTTAGGGTGGTTACCAGAGTAGACTGGTCCAGGCACCCTCTGGACCACTGCCAGCAGACAAAGGTGGGGTCTCAGGGAACAGCTGCAGTCTTGCAGGTGGGTGGGCTAGACAAATATTAAAAAATACCTGTGGAATGTTTAGGTGAACAAATAATACTCAGTGGTTGAGAGGGATTTATTGCATTTGTAATGACATAAATAAACTTTGAATATATTAAATTGAGTGAAATTATTATAGACCATCATTTGATCTAGTAATTTCACTTTTGGAGATGGACACAAGGAAGGAAAAATAGTATGTTAAAGATTCCATTTAGTGGATATTTTATATTATTCACAAAGACCAGGTTGGATACAGGCTAACAACCACTCATGGATAGGTGAATAGGGAAAGAAAAAATGGTGTGCATATATACTGGGATAATGTTTTCCTATAAACATAAGGTGGAAATCCTACTATGTGTAGGAAAATTGATGAACTTGAAAGAAAAGAGGACATGGAAATTTGATTAGGAAAAATTAGTGTCAAAATTGATAATTTCTTTTTTTGAAAAGGGTTTATAGAGATAACTTTATTATAATAGTGTTTTCTCTTTTAAAATATATTACTTTAATATATTAGTCTATGAAAACAATATTTTATGAATATTCCTTTTATGAATAAATACAGTTACTAAAAATGTAAGACATATAAAGTATTTTGCAATTTAAAGCAATCAATATTCAGCGTCTTCCTTACATTTCTAAGAGTAAGGTATGGACTGGACAAAGTTTCTTGATACTTTTATTACTCTATAAACAATGTTTCCCCTCCTTTATTAAAAATAGGCTCTTATATCATGCCTTACACCCAAATTACAGTTTTCTCTCCTTTTACTCCCCTCAGTCCCTCTCCACTTCCCTTTCCACCTGGATCCACTCCATTTCTGTCTCTCAATATTTATAGTTTCAATGGCTTTTATCCAAATAGACTTTTAACGGGAAAAATGTGAATTAAGTTTCAGTTCAAGAAGCTGAAAATTAAAAATACAGAATGAGTTCCATATTGAAGTAATGATAATGAAAAGGTAGGCTGGTGAGATGACTCAGCAGATAAAAACAATTTCTGGCAACCAGTTCAATCCCTGCAACCCATATGATAGAGAGAAATGACTCCCACAAGTTTCCTCTGACCTCAAAAACTACACAATGGTGCATTAATAAGTGCACCATGGAGCATGTCCATGCAAATTTACATGTGAGCAAGCATGCATGTATACCCACACATATCACTTACCAAGAATGTAATAAATATATTTTAAATGCATCAAAATGCATAAAACAAAATGAATCAAAACTGCTATAGAACTTGATTCTGATCATGAAATCATTATTTTTAAACTTGTAATTTAAACTCGTTTCCTTAAGAAAATTGAAATTGGACATTTAAAAGTTGGTATTAATTGACCAAATATATTTCCCGCAATGCTTCATGTACACTTTAACAAAAAGTTTTGTCTTTTGAACAGAATGTGCTATTATTAAAATTTGCATTTAGAAGGAATTCAACAATTTGAATTTAAATGATTTAGACATCTTCAGTGCATCATGTAATTTACTTAATTTTTCTCAGTAATTTATTTGCCCAGTGAAATTATTTAGCTTAACAAAACAACCAAGCATAACTTTCTAATACATATATTTCTAATATTTTTTCAATAACACAAAATAATTTTAGTATTCTCTAAAATTCTGTTTTGCATTTTTCAAGATATTTTAGTCACATGCATATATAACTGTGAAAATCAGATTATGCTAAAGAAACTATTTTTCTTTTTTTATTATTATATTTGTGTTTTAATTTTACACACCAGCCATGGGTTCCCCTGTCCTCCCCCTCTCGCCCCCACCCACAACTCCCTCCCCAGCCCTTCCCCTCTATTCCCATCTCCTCCAGGGCCAAGACACCCCTGGGGATTCATTTAAACCTGGTGAATTCAGTACAGGCTGGTCCAGTACCCTCCTTCCAGGCTGAGCAAAGGAGGATACTAGATGTAAAACAAAGATGACTAGACTGCTACACAACTCCAGGGAAGCTACCTAGAAAACGGGACCCTAGGAAAGTCACAGGGATCACCCAATGACAGAGGAATGAGATCTGCATGAACAACCTGGATGACAGTGGGAGTAATGAAGGGCAAGATTTGAGGGAAAGAAAGCTCAGTGGAGCAGGAGATCCCAGCTGGATCAAGAACAGAAAGGGAGAATAAGGAATAACAGACCATGATAAATGAAGACCACATTCGAACAGGAATAGGCAGAGTACTTGAGAGGTCCCCAGAAATCTACAATGATACATCCTTTGTATGCTAAAGAAACTTAATCATGAAGGTCATCCTTCTATGTACCCTGCTCATTTCTTTGTATTTGTTGGCAATCTGATTGATGATAGAAAACACTACTTGTACAAGTTTGAATGGAACAATTACAAATAAATTTATTATGATAAACATCTCAATTTCCCAATGATACTCTCTTTATGTTACTATATTTTCAAAGTAAATTTTGCTTCATATATTTAGAAATAGTGTCTTTGTTTTTCTTGAATGTAAAATTAGTCATAAAGTATAGTATACTGTTGAGAATCATGAAATAGTTTCCAATATATCAAGTTCCCCATGCTGAAAATATATTTCACCATTAGAGTAACAATATTTATGTTAAAGAACAGATTACCCATTGTTCCTCATACCCACAATTTGTAGATGTAACCATCTTGTTAAATAAGAAACACAGAGCCAATTGCAGAGTTAAAAGCCAAGAGGGCAGAGCAATAGCTGAAAGCTAAAAACCTTACCCTTCACTGCTGCTCTGTCTTTCGTCTCCTCAAGAGAGCTACTTCCTGTGTCCTGTCTTTTATATACACTTTCTGTTCTGCCTTCTCCTTGGTTGTAAACCCAGCCACATGACCTTCTCGTCACAGCCTGTTTGTACAGACCTCCAGGTCTTTTATAGTTGGTATTGAGATTAAAGGTGGGTGTCGCCATGCTGGCTATATCCTTGAACACACAGAGATCCTGCCTATCTCTGCCTCCCAAGTGCTGGGATTAAAGGCATGCTCTACTACCGCCCAGCTTCTGCTATGGCTTGCTCTGACCCCAAGGCATCTTTATTAATATACATATAAAATCACATTTCAGTACAAATAAAATATCACCACAACAATTCATGCACAGAAATGCCTGAAGTGGAAAATACTTTAATTTGTTATTTTCATCAAATTTGCATATGTTACAGAATGGTCAGGGAATAGAGTTTAAAGGATATCCAAAGATGAAAATAGATTTCAAATTACATTTTTTAAAAATAGCTACAAATCTGTACTAAAAGAAAGATCCATACAAATAATGTATGTTGACACTGAACACTGAATATTCCAAAATTTTCTTTTTATTCAAAGGAGAATTGAGGAGATTAAAGAAACAATGGAATACCTGTAATTATTTCTAATCAGTGCAATATGTTGTCTAAAAAATTAATTAATTTCAGTGCTAATTTTCTACACACTAACTTATAAAAATCTAAATATAATAATGTAGAAATTAGGTAGCATTTATAATTGCTCCCCTTTTTTTCATTATTTGTTTTACATATAGGATCCTCCTATGAGTGAGTACATACCATGTTTGTCCTTCTGAGTCTGGGTTACCTCCCTCAGGATGATTTTTTCTAGATCCCTCCATTTGCCTGCAAAACCTCATGATGTCATTGTTTTTCTCTGCTGAGTAGTACTCCATTGTATATATGTACCATATTTTCTTAATCCATTCTTCAGCTGAAGGGCATCTAGGTTGTTTCAAGGTTCTGGCTATTACAAACAATGCTGATATGAGCATAGTTGAGCAAATGTCCTTGTGGTATGATTGAGCATTCCTTGGGTATATGCCTAAGAGTGCTATACCTGGGTCTGGGGGAGATGGATTCCCAGTTTTCTAAGGAAACACCCTATTGATTTCCAAAGTGGCTGTACAAGCTTGCATTCCCACCAGCAGTGGAGGAGTATTCCCCTTGCTCCACATCCTCTCAAGCATAAGCTGTCTTCTGTGTTTTTGATTTTAGTCATTCTGATAGGTGTAATGTAGTATCTCAGAATTGTTTTGATTTGCATTTCCCGGATAATTAGGGATGTTGAGCAATTCCTTAAATGTGTTTCAGCCATGTACTCACTCATAGTAGGATACTAGATGTAAAACAAAGATGACTAGACTGCTACACAACTCCAGGGAAGCTACCTAGAAAATGGGACCCAAGGAAAGACACAGGGATTGCCCAATGACAGAGAAATGGATGAGATCTACATGAACAACCTGGATGACAGTGGGAGTAATGAAGGGCAAGGTTTGAGGGAAAGAGAGCTTAGGGGAGCAGGAGATTCCAGCAGGATCAACAAGAGAAAGGGAGAACGAGGAATAACAGACCATGATAAATAAAGACCACATGAGTACAGGAATAGGCAGAGTGCTCGAGAGGTCCCCAGAAATCCACAATGATACATCCTCTGTAGACTGCTGGCAATCGTCGAGAGAAGGCCTGATCTGACCTAGTCTGGTGATCAGATGGCCAAACACCCTAACTGTCCTGCTGGAACTCTCATCCAATAACTGATGGAAGTGGATACAGAGATCTTTGGCCAGGCCCAGGTAGAAATCCAGGAGTCCAATTGTCGAGAAAGAGAAGGGACTGTAAGAGTGTGAATTGTTGAGAGCAAGATTGTAAAAGCACAACAACAAATAGCCAAATGAATGGAAGCACATGAATTATGAACCAAAGGCTGTGGAGGCCCCAGCTGGATCAGGCCCTTTGGATAAGTGAGACAACTGAATAGCTTGAACTGTTTGAGATGCACCCAGGCTGTGGGAACTGGACCTGTCCTTAGTGCATGAGCTGGCTGTTTGGAATCTTGGGCTTACACAGGGACACTTTGCTCAGCCTGGAAGGAGGGGCCTGGACCTGCCTGTACTGAATCCATCAGGTTTAATTGAATCCCCAGGGAAGTCTTGGTCCTGGATGAGATGGGAATGGAGGAGCAGGGCTGGGGGAAAGGTGGGGGTGGGAGCAGGAGTGGGGAGGACAGGGGAACCCATGGCTGATGTGTAAAATTAAAACACAAATATAATAAATAAAAAAGGAGAAAAAAAGAAATGTTCGACATCATTAGCCTTCAGGAAATGCAAATCAAAACTAATTTGAGATTCTATCTCACACCTTTCATTATGCATGAGATCAATAACATAAGTGGCATCTCATGCTTACATCATGTGGAGTAAGGGGACCACTCATCCATTATTTTTGGGAGTTAAAAGTTGGACAGTCCCTATAGAAATCCTGTAGCTGGTCATTAGAAAGTTGATTATCAATCTACCTCAAAACTTAGCTATTCCAGTCTTAAGCATTTGATGGATGATATGGAAATTTAGCAGAATTGTAACATCATACAATTTATGAAGTTGACTCTAATGAAGTTTCGTAATAATTAGGGAGACGTCTCAATTGGGCCACCTCTTGTTACTAAAGCTTCTATTGCTGGGGTTTGGTTACATTCAATTGAGTCATTACCCAAAAGGGTCATATAGAAATACCCAAATAATCAGGGCTATTCACTAGACAATAGGTTGCTCTCCCTAAATTGACAGCAAGGCAACATTGCTGAAGACAACACCCACACAACCTTATGAATATGGGGAATTCTAGCTGGTGCCTACATAGAACCTTCATCCCTGTGATCTAATGTCTGGTATAAGAATGCAGTCTGCAGACTACCAAAAAATAAATTAAAGAAAATAAAATAAATGTAAACACCAACCTGACCACAAACCCTTTGATCTGTAATGTTGTCTTAATTGCAAAATATGCTAGGCTAATGGAAAAAGCTTGTGGGAATAGTCAACCAATCTCTGATTTGACTTAAGGTTCATTCTGTGAGATTGAACTCATTTCCAATCCTGTTTGGGTGATCAAGAACCAAAGATTAGATATCCCACAAACCAGGGTAAAATCAAATACTACTAATCTTAGAATATTATCAAAAATGATTCCTAATAATATTCTGCTATATTCATTTATTAGTGCATTGCTCAGAGAATCAGAGCCCATCATTAGAGAAGCCTCCTGCTACAGCAGACAGGAAAAATTAGAGACCTATAGACAGAATTTATGGAGAGAGAGAGAGAGAGAGAGAGACAGAGAGAGAGACAGAGAGAGAGAGAGAGAGAGAACACTAGAAACACACAGATCTTTGTGGGGTATCTCCATTAAATCCTTACACTCACTCTCTCTTCAGAGCTCAGGAAACCCCACTGTGGAAAACAATACAGAAATGTGTAATAACCAGAGGGGGCAGTGGCAGGGTTCAGTGTTGAGGATCAGCACCAACCTATCAAAGGGTCCCTTGAAGAGGGAAATGAGGACATAAAATACGGTAGATAGAAATATAGATTTAAAAAAAAAGGACAGAGACACAGGATAGATTTGGGATGGCTCTAGGTCAATACCCAGCAGCCTCAAGTTTATTTCTAATGAGCTTTTTATACACCAGCAAGGGGAGAGATGAGACTCCCCTTTCAAGATCAAGGCACAATGTACAACCAAGTGTAGACCCTTTAAAACACCCGGTAATCACGGCCCCTGGCAAAGCATCTTGTGATTAGGTCATGAAGTATAAGACATCTGGTAACCATCTGCCTTTGCACCCTTTTATGCAGCTTTGGAGAGCAACATAAACTCTGACTCTCTGACTTTGAGTCAAACCAGAATTTGAAATCTTTGTGGGCCTCCACAATACAGAAGACACCAGAATATATCCCACCAAATGAACTGAGCAAAGCCCATAGAAATTCATAGAGACTGAAGCAGTATGCCCAGGGCCTGTGGAGGTCTGTAACAGGTTCTCCCTGTACAAATTACAGTTTTCACTTTATTAATTTTATGGAACTCTGGAGTGCTTGAGTAGGTCGCTCATTCCTGTTCCTTCTCTTGGGCTCCTTTACTTCAATTGATTTACCTTGTCCATTTGATGTGATGGTTTTTGTTTTATGTTATTTTATTTTATTTTTTAAAAACTCATTAACATTTGAAAATATATTTGATAGTTCATATTATTAGGTAGATTTGAAGATTTTGTAGCTATTTTCTTTTAAATTTTGCTTGTGGCACCTTCAAGTAAGCAATAAGTTATTTTATTTGTTTTAACATTTTATGCAAAATACTTTGATCATATTCTGTCCTATCCCCAAATTCCTACAAGATATCCCTACCTTGTAGTGGGTAGGCAGCTTTGATCTGAAAGTAC
The DNA here is from genome assembly GCF_903995425.1 of Onychomys torridus. Classification (NCBI taxonomy): domain Eukaryota; kingdom Metazoa; phylum Chordata; class Mammalia; order Rodentia; family Cricetidae; genus Onychomys; species Onychomys torridus. The sequence continues at coordinate 26,798,444 of NC_050466.1, read as the reverse complement.
CATCCCTATTGAGACTTTGGTAACTCTCATGCCTACAAGGTGGAGCCTAGAGAGGACCCCTGAAGATTAGGTATCCAGATGGCCTCTCTCTCTTGGTTCCTGGACCCTGGACACTGGAGGTAATTCAAGCAGAATTCTCCAGAGAACACTACCAGACTGAGCTACACTTTTCCCAGACCCTGTTTCCTATCCCTTCACTTGTAAATTACCCCAGAAAATAAACCTTCCTTTTAACTATGTGAAATTGCTTTAATTTTTTAACCAATACTACCTTCCAGATATTATCTTTAAAATGATTTCCTTAGTCTCTTGTGGTAATTGTTATTCCATACAAGTTCATATTAATAGGAAGCCATTTAATATTTGACAAGCTTTTAAAGACACTCTGTCAAACATCATAAACATGCTACATAAAATCAAAATCAGATCAAACATTTTTACATATACATTTACAAAAGGCAAACATTTTTGCATAACTTTTTTTACATATTAAAAACATGTTGCCTCTTTAGGATTCTGTGAAATATAAGTTGGAGAATTTACTATTCGTTTGCTACAAATGTTGATATGGTCATTATGTTACTATCCCCAACATATTTTAGATGCATTTCAAGAACAGAAGAAATAATATTAAAATATTAAATAGAAATATACTTTATGCTTATAAAATATTTTCAATTATTGAACACCATTGCTTGGCAAAATTATGTATGATTTATTTATGAAACAAATCTATTAAAAACTTTGTCATCCAAATAGTAAGCTTGATATAATGTTGCATCAAGGCCAAAGGCTATATGGGAACATAAATAATAAAAATGAAGTTTTTATGATTAATTATTACAGAAAATTCTTAACTGACTTCACTAATGGCACTTGTTCTGGTAAATATTGCAATATACAGACTCATTTTTTCATGTACCTTATGAATTCAATGAATTATGTATAAGGTTATTGGTACATATGTACTGTATATAAATACACTTGATTTCATATGATTTTGAGTCATCACACTTAAAAGAGCAGAGATTTTATCATATTCTTTTTCTTTATGTTAGATTGGCAACAAAATGTAAAACATTAATGGTTAAAAACAGAAAATTCATGCAAAAATCATTTAGTGAAAATGACTAATGTATACTGATTTTAATTTTTAATAGACCCATTCATTATTTATTCATCCATTTCAACTATATATATTTTAGAATAACAAAAATTTCTTTTTCTCCTTTAAATATAGTCCTCAGGTTATTCATTTATGAAGGCAATATTTTCATTTAGAAAAGCTAGAAGTAGTTCATAATGCAAATGTAAATTAATGTATAAATGAAAATCTTTTTCATGGTCACTTGATAAAGAATTTAATAGTAGTTCACAAATATTTCTAGTTATTCACTGTTAGCATTTTCATAATATATTTCTTCTGTCTTACATATATTTACAATCAATTAAACAAACACATGAGACTGTCCACACAATCAATAGCAAAAATATAAACTACAATTCACTGATAACAAAATAGATCGATTTTTCTGTAGGTATAACAAATTATCATGCATAACATATGTGATAATGGTATATTCAAAATGTAGATACATTATTTTTTCTTTAACCTGTTTTTCTTTGTTGATGTAGTTATGATTACTGTTTCAGTCTATTTTTTGTAATTGTTTTATTTAGATTTAATATTTCTCATTATCTAGTTTTAATGTTTAAATGCTTTCAATTTCTTGTAGGCTATGTAATTCATTAGCATATAGTTTTCATGTCTGTCTCTTAAGATCATATTTGCTTATGTGAAATCTTTTACTAGAAGGATAAGATTAGTCTATATAGTCTCAAACATTTGAATGCTACAGAAGAAACATAAGAAGTAAGGCCTTATTGGAGTAGTTATGGCCTTGTTGGAATAAGTGTGGCCTTGTTGGATGAAGTGTGTCCCTGAGGGTGGGCTTTTAGGTTTCAAATGCTCAAGCCATACTTATTGTGTCTGTTTCTTCCTGCTGCCTGTCAGTCCAGATGTAGAACTCTCAGCTATCTCTCCAAAAGTCTCCAAAGCTGTCATTAGCTTTAGTCTTAGAAATTCTTGATTAAAACTACAGTTATTATATTAAGAGTACTCTTAAGGAAGTAGAAGTGACAAATATGTAGATAGAAATATAAAGGAGAGAGATAGTTAGAAACACAGGATAGCTCAGGAGGGCCTGGGTCAAAACCCACCAGTCCCTTCTATCTCTACTGAAGGACTTTTAAAGGAATGCCATGAGGTGGAGCAAAAGACCTCAGCCCAGGACAGCCAAGTACATGACTTTCAGGTTCAAAAACTAAATATAAACAATTTCTTCACCAGAACATAACTGTACTGGTGAAGTTGATGGTTTGTGTGGCAAAACAGATTTTCATTGCTGTCAAGGAAATGGTGCATCATCACTGACTAATACAAATCAATTATATACTGTGCTTTACTAATAATTTTAGATACATAGAATGCCCAATATTTAGTTTTAAAGCATGAATTTAATAAATAACTCATCTACTATATGTTCAAAATGAGCAATAAGTTTTACACATGGTTGCATTTCATATATATACATGTGTAAAATTTTACCATTACCATATGATTTACACATTACTTCATCTTCTTGTTCAAATGAATATATCTAATGATTCTAATATGGATGACTTGGATTCAAAGTAATGTATAATTTTATATGAAGACACTGAAAATTTGACAAGTAATTCTTAGTATTGTAAAATTTTATCATATTTCCCTCCACTTTCATCTTTTCAGACTAACAAGCTCTCAGTCTGAGTACATGAGTGTGTTTACAAATTTCATCATTTAATTTCGCTTTTCCAGTGGCTTTTGAGCAACTTTCTCTCCAGAGAAAATGTTATAGTGCTCTATAATAAAGTGCCCATCAAAGGGACATACTTTCCCTAGCACTTACTATTCCATCAAGAAGCAATTATTTCTTTATCAACTACTTATTTTAGCTCCTGCCACAGTATGACAGTGATTAGCTATTCAGGGTGTGTTATCCTGATTACTTACTTGACATCTAGAAGTAAAAAGTGAGTGGAGGGAAGAAATTAACCTGCATATAAGTGCAATCTTACTTAGAGGATTTATGAGAAAATTGTACTTAAGGATAATTGTCAGTATTAATGCTTCAAATCTAAATATCCTGCAAGCACTTTCATATGCAAGGAATAAAAAACGCTGGCCACATGTAAAAATTTTGACATTAACTAATCAATCCATGTAGATCGCAATTGGTTAGACTATATAAAGGTCTATATTTTATAATATTTGAGTTTTGCATTTATTTTTTATTTATAATAAGACCAATTGAAATACAGATAAGATTGAGAAACTCAAAATATAAACTAAGAAACGATAAAAGTTAAGTTTGAACTGGGGTTCTTTACTACTTACTTGATAGTTAATTTGCTCCATGACCTTCAGTCAGTAACCTCATTGTGTCTCAGAGGATATAATAATCCTGACCTGCTGCACAGGGGCGTGCTGTACCTTAATTGATGTGTGATAAGCTCCTGGAGGCACTTTAATGAAAGCCATTATTGAAATGCAATTATTAACATTTGAGATAATGAAGTTAGCTTAGATGGTTTAGTAAAGCCTGGTGTATCAAAAGCACAAAAGTTCACTGTTATAAAACTGATAAAAAGGCCTAAAAAGCAAAAATAGAAAATGAAAACATAACTGGTTTATTTGCTGACTTTAGCAGCACCAGGGCCTGCAGTTTATTGCTTTGTCTCTGATCAAGTATATTGCAATCAATGTGCATTACTACAGAGATGCTAGGAGATAATTTTGCAAAGAAATGTCAAAAATGCAAAATTTGGAAGGTCTGGATGCAGTAGAAATGACTATCGATTTTCTAAAGGTTGGAAAATTACTACAATACCAGCTTTCTGTGAGGTAGATTGCAAATCTTTCATTGTAAAGAAGAACCACTCTAGTTTTAAACTTCAAGAAAAGCTTAGTGCATTGTATGCATGAGTCTAATCCATGAGAAATTTAGAAGTTCTTTGCTTAGTTGCTGAGAAATTCCCAATAGGGCTAATCCTTTTGCTCAACATTTCCCACATGTCTCTGTACCTCAGAAGGGCTTGTCTTTATCTTAAAGAACAACTAGGACAGAATATAAATTAATGAAATTAACTGCATATTCTCCAGAAATGACAAAACAAAAATAGCTCATGAATTGGCCTAGAAAATGGCCATTTCGTTATAAGTAATGATATATAAGAAATACCAATTACATTTTAAAAGCATAGCACCCATAATATAGGACCACAGAAATTGAAATTTCAACTCTTAGAGGAAATACATCCAGGGATAGCTTAATTTGTGTTCAGTGTGTAAAGCTATAATATTTCTAAAATTACAAAATGCACTCATTTATCTAATCTTTTTTCTTCTCAGTACATTCACAAAATGTTTCATAAAAATAAACTAAAAACTGAAACAAACAATCCTGATATCACATAATAAGTAATTTGCTATACATAAATGAAAAAAATATTACTTTTCTTATAATCTACATATTTAAAATATATACTTATTTAAATTCTTTTATTTTTTCATGTAAATTTTCTTTCAAAACTCATCAAAAGATAGCATTATTAAAAATATTTTATATTACTACATAAAATATGTCACTATTATATACTGCTATGCTTTTAGTTGTATGTTTTAAAATACATTAATGACATGAAACTTCACTTTTCTATAACTTATTTTTTCAAGTAATACATTATTTTCCATGTTCATTAGTATAGATTTATTTAATTCATCTTTATAACATTGAAACATTGGTATTTAATTGTAATTATATGTTATAGTCTTATATACTTCCATTAGTAATAATTTAGATGGGTTTTATTATTTTTTGCTATTATTTACACATATTACATAACTGAACTAATATATATTTGTATATATACACTGTATAATATATAACTTTTAATATTTCTCTTTATGTATTATGTAAATATACATGTGTATATAGACTGAGGTTTCCACAAAATAGGATAAAATACTAGGAGGTTTAAAACAACAGTAATAAATTTGCTTGCAGTTCTGAAGTTAGATGTGCAAGATCCAGAGATTGACATTGTTTCCTTCTGAGATGAATTATTCTCCATTCTTTTGGATGGTTCTATTTTTTTGCAAGGCATAAGAGATTTCTTCTGAGCTGGGCGGTGTTGGTGCACACCTTTAATCCCAGCACTCAGGAGTCAGAGACAGGCGGATCTCTGTGAGTTCGAGGCCAGCCTGTTCTACAGAGTGAGATTCAGGACAGGCACCAAAACAACACAGAGAAACCCTGTCTCAAATAAGCTAGAGAGAAAGAGAGAGAAAGAGAGAGAAAGAGAGAGAGAGAGAGAGAGAGAGAGAGAGAGAGAGAGAGAGAGAGAGAGATTTTTCTTCTGATCTTACATATACCTGTATCTATACATATACACATGAACACACACTCATACACACAATTGTATATCCCTACACTTATAATTGCATGCAGCACTAGGTATAAATATAAAAAAATTGGAAGGTAATTTACTAAGCAAGCAATAGATAATTGGAAATTATACATTTATTCTTTCAAGATTTTCATATATATGATGTACTTTAATCTTCTTACCTTCTCATTATTCTCATTGATAAATGTTTAGGAAATATTATCATTATTTAATGAATTTAAAGTTCCTTTTGATTTTTGAAGATTCATTATATCTGTAAAATACATTTTCATCATTTTCTCTCCATTTCCTCCACTCCAATACCTCCTCTATCCTCTGTACCACTTTTTCTCCAAGTTTCAGTCATTAATTTTGTTTTGTTCATTCCACTAAGTTTGCATAGTTTACTTCAAGAATATGCATGGGTGTAGGGTCACACTATATCACCACAGTTATCTATAAATTATTGAAGATGAGACATCTCGGGGACCTCATCCAAAAAGAAAACTGACTTCCTTTTCTCAATTCTCATCATTTGTCAATATTTCGTGAGCCCCTTACCTATCTATGTCACTATGTAGGCTGGCACTTGATAATGAAGAACTCTACAACTGAGCTAAATTTCCAACCTTGATATATTTCAGTATTTGAATTCACCTATCACATCACATTCCAAGGAAATTATGAATGTACTCTGCTTATATTTTGGACCATGACAGACCAGCCGCCACGATCCACTCAGGATAATACAAGGAACACCCCAGAGTAGCAAGGGATAGGAAACCTTTTTATCTGAGGAATATTAGGAATAAGTCTTAATCTATGTATAACTGGTGAACTATGGAAACACACATGCTTTCTGATGATAACTTTTTCTGTTACTTCATCTTAAAATGGTCTCTGACTCTTTCTGTCTCCACACAGCTACATATCTCCACACTACTGCATACAGCTACTTATCTTTACATACATATGGCCATACATCTCTATACACAGTTACATCTGTTTTCACATGACTACACATTTCTTTTACATACATCTCTCTTCTACGTATCTTTTCTATACAGTTCCATCTTCCCTGCACTCACACAGTTACAAATCTCCACACAGCCACAGCTAAACACCTCACTTACATACCTCTTTCACCATACAGCATGTTACACAGTTCCTCTACATGACAGCAGCTCCTTCACATAGCTCTCTCTCATGCTTACTCAAACACACATACTTCTACATTATTCACTCCCTCTTACTCACTCATTCTTTCATCCACTTATTTTCTCACACTTCTAGCAGGCTTCTTCTTTTTCAGCTCTCACTCAGCACACACACACTGACACAGACACAGACACAGACACACACACACACAGAGACACAGACACATACACACACACACACAGAGACACAGACACAGACACAGACACACACACACAGAGAGACACAGACACATACACACACAGAGAGAGAGACACAGACACAGACACAGACGCAGACACACACACACACACACACACACACACACACACACACACACACACACTTCACTCACATTCTGCAACAGCTCTCATGTAGTTCTACACAGCCATCTCTCTCCACACTGCCGCTGCTGCTCCACAGCTAAATTCTGGACAATTATAAGTTACATTTTCAGGGCCCTACCTATTCTCAAAACACAAGGTAAGTCAGGTGGTTTATCTTAGGCTAGTAATGTCAAACTGACACATGCACAAAGCTCTAGGTTGGTGAGGGGTTGCAGACATTAAACAACTGGCTGAACCTTAACAGTCAGTGTATTTGCAGAAAAGAAGCTACTGTAGGGACTATATCTTGATGTAAACAGCCTGGCCTTGATTTAGCAATAGATAACACCTGGGAATTAGTCTTTGTGTATATTCTGTAGAGGCAGTTTAGCCTGTTTGGACTAGTTCTAAGGTATTTGAGACTGAGAATTACTGTTACTTTCCTGTGCTGGTAAAGAAGAATGTTCTGGTAATATTTCTGTTCATTAGAATTATACAGCTTAAACAGAAATTTACAGCTAAATGTGTGCCCAGAGATGGAAAACACACTACCAAAGGGCTGTGCAAAGCACCCCCACAGATATTCTTATAGGGAGATGTAATGGTGGCACATGAGAAAGTTGCAGACAGAAAACAACTGGTTTCCACAGCCAGTGACCCCATGGCTTTGCCAGGTAGGGCTCCCCATCAGGGACTTATATATCTGGTGGGTCAACTTGTCAAACAAACCTGCTGTATACTCCCATGGCCCTTGCCATCCTTAACTCTAAAAGACTGTTAAATGAAATTTTAAAAGAGATAGCTAAAGGAAAAATGGAAAAGATTGTTGCTTCACACAGCTTTAAAAGGAATAAAAATTAAAAGTATTGTAAATGATACAGTATATATAAAATTGTTTCTAAAAATATGCAACACATAGTGTGTTTTAATACCTGGGCATATAATAAGGGATTCTTCAATGAAAAGTAAGTGAATCTATTGTTCAGTGGAAAATGTGATGGTATTTGCAAAATTAAATAAAATGTTGATAATGCATCCTTCAGAAACAGACACAAACACACACAGACACACATACACACACATTAACTGAGATCCTTTTAAGGGAGACAAAAGAGTTATTTTAGCAGAATTTTCCAGATAACAGTAATATTTCACATTGTCAATAAAATAAAAACACTTGGTCAAAATAACTTGAAAATTTCTGATACAAAGCCTTTTTACATCTTCAAAACACTGATTGTATTTTTGTTAACTTCCAAAGATCTAAGCAGTTTTATCTCATGTGTGATTCAGTATTTTCAGTGTGTTATATACTGTGATGCTTCGTGTTATAGCTTATATTTTTATTTCCATTAACAACAATTTAGAATATGTCAAGCATAGAAATAAATAAGATGCAGATTCTAGGTTTACTATGACTGTGTGAGAATTCACTTTTCATTGAGGTTTAAATGACAGATGTAAAGAAAGAGAATTAAGTCATTCATTATGAAAATGGTATAGTATTATGCTTCAAAAATATACTCATAAAGAAAAAACCATAAATCAATTACTTTCATATCACCAGTGAATACAAAATAAATAACATGTATATATCTTGTGTATTCTACATAAATGGAAAATTAATAAATCAAGAAAATTACATTCAATGTAACAAGTTCTCCATTAAGAATGATAGAAATATGAAAAGAATTTTCATAATAATCACATTTGAGACTAATGGAGATTATAAAATATCATTATTCAAGTATTTTAAATGTATGAAGTTACCTATATATCATTACATTTCCTATACTAGATGTTTATCATTAAAACACTCAACTGTTACTTTAAAACAAAATGAATATATTTTACTGATTTTATTACACTGAGAAAGAAACACTCTTGTAGTTTGATTGTATGACTGAGATTGCATTTGGTAAAATCATTTGATTAGAGAGTAATCATCATTATTAGATTAGAAGGAATTAAATTACAATTACTAAAAATTACTCATAATTATAATACAGCTTAATTTCAAAGCTAAACTCATCCTCCAAAGGAAAAAGAAAGCATTTAATCCATGTGCTTAAAATATGTCTGTATATCTATTAATGTGATGCATAATAATGGCTTTGGTCATTTGAAAGCTAAAAGTATGTAATTGAACGATTATTACAGCCACACTGCCTGAAGGCACTATTTGTCAAGAGAGTTATATGTGGGCCAATTATATTCACTCAACCTTGAAGGATAATTCTATATTCTGATGGGAACAAATTATCATTACACTTCTTTTCCCTCCCCCAGAGTTTAACTATCAGTTTTCACAATTTAATTTTCTCAAAATGAACACTTTTACAGTACCATATTTTCTTTGATTTAATAAAATTTAAATATCCACAATTATCACAATATATCCTATATGTGTTCAAGGAAAATTAATTAAAAATTCAGCCCTGAACAATCTATATAGAATCCTAGAAACAGAGGTCAGGCTGTGGGGGATAAATATTTTTTTTTCTTATCAGAGGAATAATGACTTTCCTTTAACATATACTCTGGTTATTTGATTTCAAAACTAGAAAGTCACTATCAGTAACAAATTGTAAAAAATGGAATATTTTTTGTGGCTATTCGTCACTATAGTAGAGGGTGATGATTCTCTGATTTCTTTCTAGCCCATTTATCATTTGTATATAGGAGGGCTACTGAATTTTTTGAGTTAATCTTGTATCCTGCTACACTACTGAAGGTGTTTATCAGCTATAGGTGTTCCTTGGTCGAATTCTTAGGGTCACATATGTGTACTATCATATTGTCTGCAAATAGTGAAAGTTTGACTTCTTCCTAACCTATTTGTATCCCCTTGATCTCCTTTTTGTTGTCTTATTGCTCTAGCTAGAAATTCAAGTACTATATTGAGTAAATATGGGGAGAGTAGACAGCCTTGTCTTGTTCCTCATTTAAGAGGAATAGCTTTGAGTTTCTCTCCATTTACTTTGACATTGGCTGTTTGCTTTCTGTAAATTGCCTTTATTATGTTTAGGTATGTTCCATGTATTCCTGATTGCTCCAAGACCTTTATCAAAAAGGGGTGTTGGATTTTGTCAAAGGCCTTTTCAGCATCTAATGAAATGGTCATGTGGTGTTTTTCTTTCAGTTTGTTTATATGGTATATTATATTAATAGACTTTCATATGTTGAACCAACCTTGCATCTCTGAGATGAAGCCTACTTGATCAAGGTGGATAATATTTTTATTTGTTCCTAGACTCTTTTTGCCAATACTTTATTGAGTAATTTTGCATCAATGTTCATGAGGGACATTGGTCTGTAATTGTCATTCTTTGCTGAATCTTTGTTTGGCTTGGGTTGAGAGTAACTGTAACCTCATAATAAAAGGAGTTTGGTAATGTTCCTTCTGTTTCTATTGTGTGGAACAACTTGAAGTGTATTGGAATACCTTGGGGTAACTCCAACTAAGCAAGTGAAGGACCTGTGTGACAAGAACTTTAAGCCTCTGAAGAAAGAAATTGAAGAAGATATCAGAAAATGGAATGATCTCCAATGCTCATGGATAGGTAAGATTAACATAGTAAAAAATGGCAATCTACCAAAAGCCATCTACAGATTCAATGCAATCCCCATCAAAATTCCAACACAATTCTTCACAGGCCTGGAAAGAACAATACTCAACTTCATATGGAAAAACAAAAAATTCAGGATAGCTAAAAGAATCCTGTACAATAAAGTAACTGCTGGAGGCATTACAGTCCCTGACTTCAAGCTCTACTACAGAGATATATTATTAAAAACACCTTGGTACTGGCATAAAAACCAACATGTGTTACAATGGAATCAAATTGAAGACCATGACATTAATTCGCACACATATGAACACCTAATTTTTTACAAAGATGCCAAAACTGCACAATGGAAAAAGAAAGAATCTTCAACAAATGGTGCTGGCATAACTGGATGTCAATATGTAGAAGGTTGCAAATAGATCCATATCTGTCACTGTGCATAAAACTTAATTCCAAGTGGATCAAAGACCTCAACATAAATCCAGTTACTCTGAACCTGATAGAAGAGAAAGTAGGAAGCAGTCTTGAACACATCGGCACTGGAGATCACTTCCTAATTATAACACCAGTGGCACAGACACTGAGAGCAAAAATTAACAAATGAGACCTCTTGAAACTAAGAAGCTTTTGTAGGGCAAAGGACTTGGTCAATAAGACAAAACAACAGCCTACAGAATGGGAAAAGTTCTTCACCAACTCCACATCTGACAGAGGGCTGATATACAGAATATATGTAGAACTCAAGAAACTAGACATAAAAATACCTAACAATCAAATTTACAAATGGGCTATAGAGCTAAACAGAGAATTCTCAACAGAAGAAGCTCAAATGGCTGAAAGACATTTAAGGAATTACTCAACATCCTTAGTCATCAAGGAAATGCAAATCAAAATGACACTGAGATACAATCTTACACCTGTCAGAACACCAAAGGCAGTTTATGTTGGAGAGGATGTGGAGCAAAGGGAACACACTATTAGTGGGAATGTACTTACACAACCACTTTGGAAATCAGTATGGTTGTTTCTCAGAAAATTGGGAATCAATCTCCCCCAAGACCACTGTAGCACTCTTTGGCATATACCTAAGGAATGCTCAATCATACCACAAGGACACATGTTCAACTATGTTCATAGCAGCATTATTTGTAATAGCCAGAACCTAGAAACAACCTAGATGCTCCTCAACTGAAGAATGGATAAAGAAAATATGGTACATATACACAATGGAGTACTACTCCACAGAGAAAAACAATGACATCATGAGGTCAAGTGGATGGAACTAGAAAATATCATCCTGAGTGAGGTAACCCAGACTCAGAAAGACATATATAGTATGCACTCACTCATAAGTGGATACTAGATGTAAAGCAAAGGATAACCAGACTGAAAGCCACAGCTCCAGGGAGGCTAGCTAATAAGGAGGACCCTAGGAAACATGCCAGGATTGCCCAGTGATGGAGAAGTAGATGAGATCTACATGAGCAAACTGGGGGTGAGGGGAGTAGGTGAGGGCAAGTGATGGGGGAATGAGAGTCTACAGGAGCAGGATGTTCGAGTTGGAATGGGAACAAGGTGGGAGAACAAGGAAAGAGATACCATGATAAATGATTTCACCATGTGGGTAGGGAAAAGCAGAGTGCTAGGGAGGTTACCAGGAATCCACAAAGATGACTTCACCATAGACTACTGGCAATGATGAAGAGGATGGCTGAATACCCTAACTGTCATCATAGAACCCTCATCCAGTGACTGATGCAGATGCAGAGTTCCATTGCTGGGTCCCAGGCAAAGCTCCAGGAGTCCAATTGATAAGAGAGAAGAGGGATTCTATGAGCAAGAGATATCAATACTAGGATAGTAAAAAGTACAGAGACAATTAGCCAAACTAGTGGAGACACATGAACTGTGGACCAATAGCTGATGAGCCCCATGGTACTGGGATAGGCCCTCTGGATAAGTGAGATAGTTGTTTACCTTGAACTGTTTAGGGGTCCGCCAGTCAGTGGGAATGGGACCCATCCCTCGTGTATGAGCTGGCTTTTTGGAGCCTAGGTCCTATGTAGGGTCACTTTGTGCAGCCTTGACGCAGGGAGGAGAGGCTTGGACCTCTCTCAATTGAGTGTACCAGGCTCTGCTGACTCCCCATGGGAAACCTTGCCTTGGAGGAAGTGGGAAATGGGGGAGAGTTGGAGAGGAGGACTGGGGAATGGGAGGAGGGGAGGACAGGGGAATCTGTGGTTGGTATGTAAAATGAATAGAAAAATATCTTAAAGAAAGAAAAATAGGGAAAATAACTCACGAATGGGAATTACAATAATAGCAAATGAAAAAAAAATGTCTCAAATTGTCAGTAAATATTAGACAAGAGCTTGGAAAATGTGCTGAGAGTGAGAAAGTTTGGAGCATTCACCTTACATGAGGTATCTTCCTCAGATCCCTCCCATCAAGGCACAGGATCTACCTGGAAGAAGAGACAGAAATATTGTAACAATGAGACAGGTGTATAACTCCAAGAGAAAAACATTTTCCAGGATAAGTTTGGAAGTCACACATTTGAAATTACATTAACTGTCACAGCACACAAAATACCTGCACAAGTTCAAAGCAGGAAAAGTACCAGTATGGAAGAGGACACAAAAATCCTACCCCAAACAAGCAGCTACTTGCAATTGATAACTGCTGAGAAATCATGTTTTTTTTCTTCCAATTAAGTGATACCAGGTATACCAACCACATTTCAGGACATGTGCAATGCTCAGGTTTAGTTGATTATTACAAAATGGGCTCCAGATATTTTGTGCACTTTTTGTTTGAATTTGATTTGATGTTTTTTCTCTTATTGTTTGTTATTCTCTTGATTTTCAGTTCTTGGCTTTTTTGTTTGTTTTATTTTGGGGGTTTTAGAGAAGGAGTGCAGAGGTAGGTGAAATAGGAAGGTGGGGAGGGAAGAAAGGAGGAAGAGAGTGAGATAGGGGGAGAAAGAGAGATATCTCAAGAAATTGAGTCTGTTGAGAGTTGGAAAGGATCTGAGAAGGAGTTGGAGGAAGAGAAAGAACATTATTAAAATACATTGGATGCATACAATTTGACTAAAACAGAATAAATCAAAATATTTTGGTAATGTCCCATTGCTTAAGACAATACTTTCATATTCATTGGACATGTAGAAATTGAACTTGTATGTAACTAGAGGCTTCACATCTACTGAATAGATTTCATGATATTGGAAGGTACTCTACACACTGCCAGAGAATGATACTCATCTACCCAGCTACAGACTCTTTAACCTACAAATCATTGTAAGGGTAACCAAGAACTCTACAATAATTTAAGACCTACTCTATGAGAAAAAAAAAAAAACAAAACCTTGCCTGACATTCAAAGATGGGCCAAAAACTTGAGACTAAATAAACCATGGGTTTAGGGAAAAATCAAATATTGTTGTTCTGCTAGAAAAACATAGCAAAAATATGACTCCTGAGGACATTTTGCTATACCCAGGAGTGGTCAACACAAAAGTAACTCAAAGATAGTTTCATACACCTTTTGTTTCATATTGCCTTTTTGGGGAATTTTTTTTTTGTCTCATAGATCTTTTGGGTGTATATTTTAGCTTCTGTGTTTGTAAGTTTTTTAAAATGTATGCCTCATATTTGGATTTTAAAGAGAAAGAAACAAAGGAAGTAGGGGAGGGAGGGAGGAAGGAAGGAAGAATATGTAGTTGGGTAGGTGGGGAGGTAGGGAATATCTGGGTGGATTTATGGGAGTTAAAAACATCAACAGAATGTATTTAATGAGAAAAAATTTCAAAACAAGAATATAGTTTTAGACTTTACTGGAAATTTATATTGATCCCCATTGAAATGTAATTTAATTACACTTGACATCTCTTTAGGAATAACCATGATTAACCCAGAGGTTTTTAATTCTTGCTATAAATAGTTGATTTTACTTTTGTTTTCTTCACATTTTATCTTTCACATTCTGAAGTGAGGAGAAATAAACATTATTCTACTTTTACTGATATTAAAAAGTCTTTAATATTTCAAAATAATAGTGGCTTTTGTGACTTTAAGTTATACTTTTGTGTCGAGCTACTTTGAAGGAGTTGTAAAAGATAATGTGAGGGGTATATATCATAAAAGCTCATTGTACTCATGTATGAAATAATCAACCAATGGAAAAAAAAACAGGAAACAGAACTGAGTTCAGAATCTAAAATAATTATGGTATTTATATAATAATTTCTAGATTAAAAATATAGTCTACTATTTGAACCTCTTCATGAATACTTGAGATGTAGGGCAAAATTTTGGCAACACTTGAATATAAATTTCATATAAAGGACTGTAATTGTGATGATCAATTGATACCAAGAAAAAATATTAGATGCCTACATGTATTCTTCAGTTGGCTAACTAATAGTTTAGAAACATTTCATTAAACTTTTAAAAGTGCAATGCAATTTAAGTTTAAAGTTAAAGAAAAAAACAAACAAGGAAGGAAGTTAAATCAGAAAGAGGAAAGGAAAATCTCATTTCCCAATGGTATTAAACTCATAGGATTTTTCATTGTTGAACATAAGCTTTCAGTATCTGAGCTTTTCAAATTAGAAATGATTATACTCTATTTTTATCAGTATACTTTTTATTAAAAGTTCATTTCATTTTCTGTTGATCTGAATATTTTTTAATTACTTTGCCTATTTATCTCAGCAGTCATAATTTACCTTCATCTCTTTCTTTATATTAATTATGCATATATAATGACTAAGTACCTAATTAGATTGTACTTTGAAAATACCAATGTACTAATCCAGGTATATGTGAAATAAATAACTAGTTTATCATTTAAGCATTATTCTGTGCTAAGGATTTAATAGTACATCTAAATGTTAACTACTATCCAAAAAGAATCCATCTAAAAATGTATTTACTTATATTAATACTTTGTTAATAGCTATATATGGTAACATTTGAGAAAAATTGTGTGTACTTTAAAAAATAGCAATTCCTAAAAATTACATTTTCTTCTTATATCTGACTTGAGCAATTATTTATTTGCTATTGTCAATAGCTGACAAAAATAAATTAGAAACTTAGATTTGGGCAAAGGAACTAAAAACAGTTTATAAACAGTATACAATCAAATCTTTGTGAAAACCTTGAAAAAATCTACAGAATGTGTCATAAGGAATATATTCAATGTAATCAAAAATATTTTAGTAGATTTTAGCATTTAATTAAAATGCTTACCCAGAGAAATGTCAGAAATAATTTTGTCAATACAAAACATTAAAAACTAATAGCTAATTCTTCAATGGAGGTTTTTAGTGAAGTCAAAGAAATATACCAAAAAAAAGTCCACTAAGTTGAAATTTTTTCTTGATAGACTGCCAATTATATTTGATATCTGATGATCTCCAGTTATTGACAGTTAAATATTTATTTGGGGAGATAAGATAGTGTAAGTCTAATTACCTTTTGGTGTCTTTTGGTTTAGGATACAAGAAACAGTGAAGAGATCCACAGGAAGTTTTAGACTAATGAATAGATTATTACAAAAATCTTTATTTTTTTTCTATGAGTGCAGAGCCATTATCAATTAGAACACTGCATGTTGAAAACATTTTATTGAATAAATGAGTGCATAACTGCTCTTTTACAACTAAAAAGAACACACTTAAATGACATAACCTCACAAGAAGGTTAAAATTCCTGTTTAATTTCAGCTTAGCAACATAATAAATTCATGCTGCCTGGAAATTGTATATTGGTATATTAAGAAAAGTAAAACAGTGTTTAATATTTGGGAAGTGTCAAAGAGCTAATCTGATAATTTTTAATTCATTCAGAAGATACTCAAATTTGTCAAATAACTACTTTAGTAACATAAGCTCAAATTAACTGTAGTTTCATCCTGTAATCCTGACATTCTTACTCACAAATTTCATCAAGCTAATAATTCTAGAAATCAACTGTATTACAAGCAAAGTGGGAATGGACAATACATGTAATTTTTTATTTCCTCCTATTATTTTAAACTAAATTATAAAATGGTCTGTTTAATTAGTGCATTCCGATTAACTAGAGGATTGAAACACTACACATAAAGAATTGAAGAGAAACACCACAGGTTGTACTTGATCAAAGAGAAAACTTAACAATGATAATTATGGCTATTTTGTCTTCCACCCTTAAGTTAACTGAAATAATGTTAAAATTTGGAGAACTAAAAGTAGATCACCAAGGACTCAAAACAGTGATAAGATGTGGTGGTATTGTGTTCCCCGAAATATTGTGTGCCCTAATAAACACATCTGGAGTCAGAGAACAGAAAAGCCACTAGATACTGAGGCTAGAAAATGGTGGCACTCACGCATTTAATATTAGCATTCCAGAGGCAGAAATTTGTCTGGATCTCTGTGAGTTCTAGGCCACAAAGATACAGGCAAGGATGGTGAAA
Organism: Onychomys torridus; assembly: GCF_903995425.1. Taxonomy (NCBI): domain Eukaryota; kingdom Metazoa; phylum Chordata; class Mammalia; order Rodentia; family Cricetidae; genus Onychomys; species Onychomys torridus. The sequence continues at coordinate 26,781,397 of NC_050466.1, read as the reverse complement.
CATGCCTTTAATCGCAAGAAGTGAGCCTTTAATTCCAGGGAGTGATGACAGAAAGAGAAAGATATATAAGGTGTGAAGAACAGAAAATAAAAGCATTTGGCTGGTTAAGCATTTGGCTGGTTAAGCTTTTAGGCTTTGGAGCAGCACAATTCAGCTGAGAGCCATCCAGTCTGAGGTGAGGTAGCTGTGGCTTGTTCTGTTTCTCTGATCATCCAGCTTTCACCCCAATACCTGGCTCAGGTTTGATTTTATTAATAATAACTTTTAAGATTCCTGCTACAATAAGAGACTTACATGGTTTAGAGGGGCCAAGGTAACTAGTCATTAAGGAAAATGTATTTCAGCCACAAGGTAACTGCAAAGAGAAAACACACAACAAACTTGGATTGAGTCACCTTCCTAAATTAGACCTAAGATTAATTTGTATATATAAATTTGGAGAAATGACAGTAGGCTGAAAAAAGCAAGACTAATAATCCCCCAATTCAGAATTAATTCACAATACTAAAATTTTAAGTGAATGTACAATCATTCTGTCCAAATCCAAAGAGATTATATATTAGTTTGAGGAGTAAATGAACTCTGTGTCATTAAGTACAACAAATCCTTCATAGAAAACCATCTACTGTCATTTAAAATGTCATGATGGAGTGCATTATTTTGCATGGTAACTAGTACATAATAATGATAATATTGAAATAAATGTCTAACTTATTTCTAAATAATTACTTGTTAAAACCAATTTGAATACTCATTAAGTAAATACAAAAGATACCGAATCACAATTATATTGTCAAAATGTGTATCGTACATGAAATAAATACCAGATATGAAAAAGACAAATGAGTTCTTAAAGAAGAAGAAATCTGAATAAATAGAAATAGACCCAGAAATTCACAGATGCTACAATTGGAAAACAAAAATTATTAACATAGACATGCAAATATAATGACTATAATAAAGTATTTACTTGAACAAAAAAAAATTAATGAGAAGAAAACATAATTCGTGCTAAGAAAAACCAAGTAGAACATTTAAAAATGAAAATTGTATAGAGTATGAAATATTTCCTGAAGTTTTCAATAGTGATTGAGACAATGGAGCAACAAAGAACATGCAGCATAGAACTGGAAATGAAGCACTGTGAGAGAAAAGAAGCATCCTCAGTGTTGTGTTGAACAACATGAGTTTACCTACTTAACTACAACTAGAATATGAGAATTTAAAAAAGAAGTCGTAAAATAAGTTGTAATTTGGTAAACATTATGAGAAATCATACTAACAAGAATTTCATTAACACAGAATAACAGCTGGAAAACTAAATGAGTGCCTGTGAAAATCAAATAGATAAAAATAAATGATACAAGTTAATTGAACTCTTAAAAAGAGAGAAAAATTGTATTCTCATGTTATCCAGGTAAAAATTGAGCAGCATATGCAGAAGAATGAGAAAGCAAACAAACTAACACACAAGTAGTTTTGACATTCCATCATGGATTCTGGAGGAGTTGATAGGATTGTTTCATTTCTACTGAACTATTAGCTCCTGGGAAGTTTGTAGCTGGAACATTTCTCTCCAACCCCTGGAAGTCCCACAGCCCATTTATAAAATAAATACACCAAATCTTATATTATTTAAACTGTTTGGCCTAATGGCTCAGGCCTCCAGCTATCTAGTTCTTACATCTTAAATTAACCTACTTCTATAAATCTATACCTTGCCACATGGCTTGCTGTTTTCCAGTATCTTACATGTTGGTACTCATGGCAGCAGCTGGTAGAGTCTCTTGACTCAGCCTTCCTGTTCCCAGAATTCTCTTCTCTGCTTGTCCCATTCTTCCTGTCTGGCTACTGGCCAATTAGCATTTTATTTATACACAAATACAGGACATCCCCCAGCACTGGATTTCAGTGAAGGGTCAGCTATTATTTGCAGTTATGTAGCCATTGAGATGCCCACAGGTTCCAAAGAATTATTCCAAAACTGTGGTCACACAGATGATCCTGCTGAAAGTCAGTTGTACTAAACAACAACAACAAAGCACAGATTGTTTGAAAGATAATTTTTAGGGAGGAGGAGGGGCTGAAAACTCAATAAACATTCATCAAGTGACAGTTTCTTCCTATTGATGAGGGACCATATCATATAACATTCTTAAGGTAGCATAATAACATGGAGACTAGCAATTCAATCTCTTGTGTTGTGGGGACGCAGGAAAGGGTCATGGTCAGAGATTAATGAAGAACAAAACCCAAACTGGAGCCTGAGGATAGGAAGTTGAATATATAACCACTCTCAACCTGTGGGTCATGACCCATTTGTGGGTTGCATGTCAGATATTTACATTATGATTCATAATAGCAAAATTACAGTTATGAAGTAACAACAAAAATGATTTTATGGTTGGGGGTCCTTACAACATAAGGAACTGTGTTAAAGGTTCACAGCATTAGAAAAGTTGAGAACCGTTGATATGAGGGATTCAGATATACACTTTTCTAGCAGCTTCTTGTGGCCATCTTCTAAAAGCTTCTCACTTACTATAAAATTGAATTATATTATATATTGATTTCACAATTGAATTATAAATTCCCAAAATAAGTGAGACACTTTGTTTATAGTACACTTTAACACCTACATCTGGACCTTCAAGAAACCCCATAGCTCTCTTCCAACTTTTCCATGTATAGGGAGAAATTCTCCAGATAATAATAATGAAACAATAACAGAACACAGTTAGACAATAGCTTATGTAGGATATTTGAACTAAATAATATTACCCTTCCATTATCATATTCAAGTTGCTTGGTGGGGGTTTGAAGAGAAAATGTCAGGAAACAAAAAAATCAAAAATCTAATAAGAATGTTCCAAACTGGGAAGGGGAGGGGGTTCTGGGGAGAATTAGGGGAGATTAGTGAATATCATCAAAACATTGTACAACCCATTAAGGAAATAAATAATTTTCCAATTACACTTGATAACAATATTTAGGCTAACTTATCTAGCATGTACCATATGTATATAGTGCATTGCCACAATATATTCAATTTCTAATAAACATAAAATCCTGAATAACATGGGTTTCTTTTTGATATTTGAATATTATATAGGGCAAATCAAATTAATTGAGAAATGTGCTATTTGAGACTATAGAAAATACCTTAGAAAGGAATAACATAACATAATTATAATTTGTAGTAAATATTGAAGATCTCAAATAATTTTAAGAGTTAAAAGAAGACCCAAAAATCAGGGAAAATTATTTTGGAGATATTGGTGGGATAATTATAGTAATTATGATTGTGAGGGTTTTTTTTGTCTTTTTTTACATGTCAGTGTCCTCAAACATTTGCTGTAGAATCATTAACTTGGAATTTAATGATACTAAGTCTGTTTCCACTATTTATAAAACAATGAATTCAAGTATTATATTTAAACAATGATAATAAAATGACATGTACAAGCAGCTACTATTTTCTGTGAAATTTGTCTTTCTATTATTTAGATGAATGGGAGTATGAGAGAGATGTGAACTGCTTTTATTAAATACCGAACATTCAACATAATCAATACTTAGAATTCAACATCAGACAAATTTTATATTCCTTTTAAAGGATGATGGATGAAATTAAGAGGACATTTTAACAACTAGACTATAAAATGCCAACAAGGAAAACAATATAAAACCTAACATTTGTGAATAGTTTTATAATCCAAACTTGGTTCTTCAATTTTTCATATGCTTATTTAATTTTAGATAAAAGTAGACATACTCAGCCAATTTTAAAGAAGAAAAGCTTATAATTTTGAAGTTAAATACAGGATAAGTGGTTAATATTTAAATCATGTGATTATATAAAAGTATTTGCATATATACGTATATTTACATATTAACTTTACAATGCATATTTCATTTGGATATTTTAGGTTTCTTTCCCTATATTCTATAGAAGATGACTCCTAACAACTATCTATAATTTAATTAAGACAACTTTTATTAATGTTACATTTACAAAAAAAATGCTTTGGTACAATAAGTTGCCTCCAGCTTTAAAAGCAATCACAACTAAAGCTGTCAATACAATTAAGGCTGCAGGTCTTTGTGTTTGTTCCTATCTGCTGTAGCAGAAAGGAAGCTTTTATGATGATGACTGAAGAAGGCTCTAACAGAGTATAGCAGAATATCAATTGTAGTAATTTTATTAATATTTAAAAAATAATTTAAATTAGACCAGTAGTGCTTGGTTTTATGCTAGGTCTCTGGGCTATCTACTCTCTGGTTCTTGGTTACCCTAGCAGTGTTGGGTATGAGTTTCATTTCATGGAATGGTTCTTAAGTCAAATCAGACATTGGTTGGCTACTCCCGCAACTTCTGTGCCACCACTGCTATAGCATATTTTTTGAAAGCTGGACAGCTTGTAGGTCAAAGCTTTTACAACTGGGGTGATATTTTCATATTTCTTTTGGTAGCCTGCAAATACCTTCCTGCACCAAAGATACTAGACTATAGGAGTGAAGGCTCCATGTAGGCACCAGCTCAATTTCTCCATGCTAGCGAATTTCATAGGTGTTAGTTATCCTTGGCAATGGGACCAAACTGTCAGTTTACAGAGAGCAACTGATATAGCAATAACAGCCTTGTTTGTTTGGGGGTTTCCATGGGGCCCCCTTGCCAATGACAATTCAATTGAATGAAACCCAGAAGTGGCAATTGGGGCTGAGTACCACAAAGTTAGTTGTTAATTGAGTTTCTGTGGGTTTCTGCTGAAAAAAATAAATCTTCCTAGATTGGGGGAAAATCTTTACTTATCTGTGCATATAAGGATAGGGAATAGTTCACTTTTCTCCATAAGTAAGTCCCTGATAGATTACCTAATCCCAAAGGGTCACCCATAATTGTAGATAAGTAAGAACAATATTACAATAATGAATTTACTCTGTGTATGTGTGTTTGTAGCAATAAGATAGAAAAATTGGTTATGAATACAATAAGAGATGAGAAAAGTTGGATGAAATGATGTAAATACATTATTTATATATGAAAACAAAAAATAGCATGTGTTGTGGACTAATAATGTAACTAGGCAAAGATGTGTTACATTTGTTTATGCTGTGGAAAATTACTTTAACTATGTGAAGGTGTGTTACAATTGTTTTTGCTGCCTTTGTTAATGATTTAATGATGTTTTACATTTGTTTGTGCTGCATTTATTTAATTATCTAAAGATGTGTTGCTGTTTCACCTTGCCTGCTTAAGGCACCAGATTGATCTAATAAAATGCTAAAGGACCAGTTACCAGGCAGCAGAGGGATAGGGAGATCTGGCAGGCAGAGAGAATAAATAGGAGGAAGGATCTACAGGGAGAAGAAGAAACACAAAATGAGGGAGAAAAAGAGGGACATGCACGAGGCCAGAAGCCAGGCAGTCACCAGCCAACCATGGAGACAGTGGCAAAAAGGACATAGAGAAAGAATGAGAGATGAAGATGAAAGATGAAGAGAAACAGCTTGAAAAAATTTATAAGAGCTATCAATAGACAAGCTTAAGGTAAGACTTACCATTGCTTACAGATGTTATGTGTTTGTGTCATGATTTGGAAGCTGGTTGGTGGCCCAAAAGAAAGGCTGGTATAAGCATGGGATATCCTCTAAAACTAAAAATACAGCCATGATAATATCAAACCATCTGATTAAATTTCTTTATGTTGAAGTGATTGAACACTCTGACCAAGGGTCAGTTATGTTCATATCAGCATTGTCTGTAATAGCCAGAACCTGGATGCCCTTCAACTGAAAAATGGATAAAGAAAATATGGCACTTATACACAATGGAGTACTACTCAGCAGAGAAAAACAATGACATCATGAGGTTTGCAGGCAAATGGATGGATCTAGAAAAAATCATCCTGAGTGAGGTAACCCAGACTCAGAAGGACAAACATGGTATGTACTCACTCATAGGAGGATGCTAGATGTAAAACAAAGATGACTAGACTGCTACACAACTCCAGCGAGGCTACCTAGAAAATGGGACCCTAAGAAAGACACAGGGATCACCCAATGACAGAGAAATGGATGAGATCTACATGAAAAACCTGGACGACAGTGGGAGTAATGAAGGGCAAGATTTGAGGGAAAGAAAGCTTAGGGGAGCAGGAGATCCCAGCTGGATCAAGAACAGAAAGGGAGAATGAGGAATAACAGACCCTGATAAATGAAGACCACATGAGAACAGGAATAGGCAGAGTGCTTGAAAGGTCCCCAGAAATCCACAATGATACATCCTGTGTAGACTGCTGGCAATCGTCGAGAGAAGGCCTGATCTGACCTAGTCTGGTGATCAGATGGCTAAATACTCTAGCAGTCGTCTTGGAACTCTCATCCAATAACTGAAGGAAGTGGATGCAGAGATCCTCTGCCAGGCCCCAGGTGGAGCTCCAGGAGTCCAACTGTAGGGAAAGAGCAGGGACTGTGAGAGCATGAATTGTTGAATCCAAGATTGCAAAAAGCACAGGGACAGATAGCCAAAGGAATGGAAGCACGTGAGTTATGAACCAAAGGCTGTGGAGCCCCCAGCTGGATCAGGCCCTCTGGATAAGTGAGACAGCTGAATGGCTTGAACTGTTTGGGAGGCACCTGGACTTGGTGCATGAGATGGCTGTTTGTAACCTTGGGCTTGCATGGGGAGGCTTTGCTTAGCCTGGAAGGAGGGGACTGAATCCACCAGGTTTGGATGAATCCCCAGGGGAGTCTTGGCCCTGGAGGAGATGGGAATGGAGGGGATGGGATGGGGGAAAGGAGAGGGTGGAGGCGAGAGGGGGGACTACAGGGGATCCCATGGCTGATGTGTAAAATTAAAACACAAATATAATAATAATAAATATAAATAAATACATACATACATACATAAATAAAAAGAATGTTAGTTAAAGGTACTATTATTTAAAATATAACAATTATAGTTCAATTTAATAACACAAGAGTCTTGATAACTCATACCATCCTGTGTAGATGTAACAGTCTTATCAAATAAGAAACATCAAGCCAAATGCAGAGTAAAAAGCCCAAGAGGTCAGAGCACTAGCTAAAAGCTGATACTACAAACCCTTTCTTACCCTTCACTGCCACTGACATCCTTCCCCTCAGAAAGAGACCTACTTCCTGTGTATCTGTCTTTATATTGACTTTCTGTTCTGCCTTTTCATTGGTTGTAAACCCAGCCACATGACCTACTGGTCACTGCCTGTCTATACAGACCTCTAGATCTCTGTGGTTGGTATTGTGATTAAAGTTGTGTATCTCCATGCTGTCTGCACTACCACCACGCAGCTTCTTCTATGGCTTGCTATTAGCTCTGACCCCCAGGCAACTTTATTTATTAACATACAAATAAAATCACATTTCAGTACAAATCAAATATCACCATAATCCTGTTAAAGAAGTTATTTCTAAATAACAGCACTTTGGTTATATAACATATTTTTCAGGTTTCTCTTGTAGTGAAAGGTATCAGTGAATATAATTAAAAAAATTCTTTCTATATTGTGGCAATATTGCAAGTCATTATTTCTTTCTTTGAAAAGTTTTGCCACTCTATTTTTCCTTCCCAAAAAAACATAGTCAAACGTAAATGAAATATTAAATCTTCTGTTTAAGTGAAACCATTGAAGTTCTACATTGTTCATGTCCCAATATTATGACTAGAGCTTATCTATATAAACTATCTCTGACTACATTCTTCACTGGGAAAGCTCTACCCACCAACATCCTAAGAGCTAAGGGAAGAATGAAAGCTCTTCTTTGCCTTCAAAGTTTGTGGGGACATGAGAATAGACTTTATACACAAAAAATGAGCATTCTTCATTAAACTAATACTGCACAGCATTTGCTAGTACAAACATGCATTGTTTTGGCAATACAAAAATCTCTATAAAAATGGATAACTGTAAAAAGTATGTTTTTTGCATTTGGCCACTGAATAGAGTGAACAGCTTTTAATGGAAATGGAAACAACTATCAATCATGTACTTGAAAGGGTTTCCATTAGGAACATTCTATTGAAAATAGTTACATGTAGATGTTTTACTTAAAAACCTGATCTTTTCTGACTTGACAGAAAATATTAGGGAGCATATATTTGATATAAACCTGAAGATCTAAACTTGGACTTTACTCATACATTCATTTATGGAAAGTTAAATTATACATAGTAAGTTGGTGTAATGTCATCACTGAGCCATTTGGAGTTTATAATCAGTTACATGTATTGGCTTAAAGTTTGTCTTCCCTCTATTGCAGAAAATAGAAGTTGAGAGAAGTGAAAACCATCTCATATTTAATAGTAAAGACCAAAATCCTATTTACAAATATCATTTTCAGATAAGCACTGTCTATGCTAATGAAAAGGAACTTTGTGCAACACGTGAACTTACTGAAAATGAAGATATGAAGATTTAATCTAGCCTTGAATAATATGTAGAGTCAAAGTAACGTTTTTAGATAGGGAATGAATTAGTAAAAGAGTTTAAATTGGGATTTCAAGGTAAGAAGTTTTTTTATGACAATCTTTCTCTCTCTCTCCAACAGTGTTTAAGGCAATTACTACCAAGTAATAAGGGTTTAAACTTCTGATAAAATCATTTTCCATACCTGGAGTAAGTATAGGAATGCATATTACAGATACTAACAAAGATAATTGCCCAAGTTTACTTGTGAAGCCGAAGTTTGATGCAAGGATATTGTTACTAAAGTAGGTAGAGAGCTATGAAAACGGACATTGAAGCAACTATTACCTCTAATCCTTTTGTTCCCAATCATTTTTGTTGGTATTGTATTTTTTTGTACAACAGTCACATGAACATTCATTTTAAATGAATGTAGCGAAGTGCACAGATAATTTTTAGAATGAAAACTAGATTCAATCCTTTCTCTCTCATACAAAAAGAAAGATTTGTGAATGCACAACAAAATTTCATAATATGAATAATTGTGAAATAAGAATATGTGCAACTTTTCAAAATTATAACTTAATATGTAAGATTACATATGCTATAACCCATGATATAAAAAATTTTATTGTATCTCTTTTGCAGAAACAAGTCACATATACAGCTCTGTTGGTAACAATTTGGTTATCATTATACCAAAGTGACAATTCAAACACCAACTAGGATTTTTGGCTTAATGCAACTTGAGATCACTCAAACTAAGATAACATAGAAAAGAAAAAAATTTGAGACATATAGGCTATTTATTAAAGAGGAAATAAAATCAATGGGATTTATTTCCATTTTTCTCTTTCCTTCACAAAGAAATGAAGGATGACATTGTGTTGAATGTTAATATGGCAGAATTTTCAAATATAATAATTTAGTTTAAATTCAGTTTAATTTAGCATCAATTTAGCCCAAAAGTATTTTTAGTATTTATGGTACACCACATAAATTGCTATTGTGAGCACTTTGAGCTACAAAATAGTAACTATGATTTCAGTCTAATATAATCACACTCTAATATAAATGACAATGGCAAATTCATTTCTGAAGGAAAGTGTGAGCTTTTGTCAGCAAATTTAGAATAAAATTGAGATAGCACTATTCATGGAAAAAAATGAAAAACAAAACTGTAAAATATCTAAGTCATAAATGATAATTCCCTTTGATGCTCAAGAGGTTTTGAATTCTGAAAGAAGAAAAAATTTAAAAGTCACAACAATAAATGATAATAAATATCAAATTGTATTTCAGCTACATAGTACTGAACAACAGATTAAAATTAAACATCAATTTATGCTGATGTTATCAAGTAAGAAATATAAAATATTCAGAAAAATAAATTCACTTCTATGTTTCTTCCAGGTGTCTACACATAATCTCAAACAGTACTTCAAAGAATTGAAGCTGTTAACTTCAATGTAATCACTTTCCATAAATTACATGTTCTACTTAGAGTTTCTTATTACAGAAGAAGAGAGTAAGTAAAATTAAAGTTTTGTAAATAGGACTCATTAATGTAATGGAATAGTAATCTGCTTTTATACTCAAATTATAAAGAAAACAAACCAGACTGGTGAATAGAAGAAGGGCTAACATACATACATTGCTTTATCCATTAACAACTGTAGTAATTATCTGGCAAATAATAATCTCTGTTTATGATAATTGTTTAAATTCAATTTTAATGTTTTTAAATCATGACAGTGCTGTTGTTATTGGGATTTCTAGATTATCTGAAAAACTTGAAAGACCTAGGAATATTGATTTCATACTTTCAGAAAACAATGATCAACAAAACTAAATGAAGGTCTCTATGCCAATCACCTCGAGGGTCTGCAGATCCTGGGCATGGACAAACAGCTGCATGTTGATGACTGACAATGAACTTTACATGAGAATCAGGTATCTTGTTTACAACAAGTAAACATTCCAATTTTTGAGACATTCCTCCTAATGTGTTTATTATCAACATTATACTCATATTCCCTTTAAGAATCTGAGTTTGCCATACTTAATTTAGTATTGGAGGACCATAGACAGATCACTGAAAGAAACCAAGGTAAGGGATGAATTATGATGCAAGCAGAACTATGATTTCTAATACTGTATCCCTGCAGTTCTCTGAAAATCATGAATAATTCAGTGATTCAAATACACAGAAAGTACAGTAATTACAATAAGCCACTTGGTATATTAGTAAGAAATTTGATATAAAAGCATTAATTCTAGATAAGATGAAATGATATGGTTTTTAAATTTGAAGAAAAGATCCTGATAATGTATTTTGATTAACTGTTTATGAACAGAAAAATAAACAGGCAGAAAAGAGAACCTGATATTGTACATAATTTTCAATGTAATAATGGAACACTCCCATTTGAATATTTATTTTATACCTACTGGATGGTAGCTACTGTGAATGATTTATATCATTTTTATCCTTGTATTTTATTTAATAAAAACTTTTATATATAATTTCTCCCTTTTTTGAGTAAAGAAGTCACTGTTATTTTATCACAAAATTGTTTTCAATATTAAAGCTTGACAATGGTTCTTTATGTAAGATTTGAATATGGATGTTTTAGGCATAAATATTTGTAGTTAAGATGAATATCAAGGTGGTATATGGACAAATGAATAATGTGCAGGAATAAATCATAATGAAGGAATAAACAGGAAAATCTGTGACACTTGGTGACCTCCAATTACATTGTTTTGGAATTATATTTAAATAGTAGAAATATTTTTTAAATGATCCACATTATACACCACAGTTAAGGATTTTTAGCATACTCATTTTTTAAAATTTGTTATCAGTTGGATTATATAAATCTAGAAAGACAAATTTTGTGTTTTTTCTCTCAAATATAGGCTTATATGCAACAACAAATTTACTGAGAAAAAATTTTGTAGAATATCCAATTCACAACAGCTTCAAAAAATATCTGGGAATAAACAAAACCAAGGAAGTAGAAGACCTTTACAAGGAAGTCTTTGACACTTCAAAAAGGAAATAAAAACACTATAGAATTTAGATAATTTCCCTTTCCATGGATTAGCAGTAATAAAATTGTGTAGATAGCTATTCTATTAAAGATAATCTACTGAATCAATGCAATATTTATTAAAAGTTCAAAAACATTCTTTACAGTATTGGAAATAATAATAAATTTAATATGTAAACACAAAAGTTCATAGATAACAAAAGCTGTCTGAAGCATATAAAACAGAGCTGATAGTATATTATCTGACCCCAAACAATATTACAGAACCACACTGACAAAGACAGTGTGGTACTGGTACCACCTTCTGTCTTAGTTAAGGTTTCTATTGCTGTGAAGAGACACCATGACATTCAAACTCTTACAAAGGAAATCAATTAGCTGGGGCTAACTTGTTGTTCAGAGATTTAGTCTGTTATCATCATGGCAGGAAGTAGGGCAGTGAGCAGGAAGACATGGTGTTGCATAGGTAGCTGAGAATTCTACATCCAGATTGGCAGGTAGCAGGAAAAGAGAGTGACACTGGGCTTGAGCATCAGAAACCTCAAAGCCTACTCCCAGTGACACACTTCCTCCAACAAGACCACACCTACTCCACGAATGCCATACTTCCTAATAGTACCTGTCCTTATAACAAAGGTTAAAGAAATTATCCCACAAACATATGGACAGCTAATTTTTGACAAAGCTATAATAGACATATGCTTGAAAAATTGTTTAATAAATGATAATGGGAAATTGGATATTCACTACCAGAAGAATGAATTTAGTTCCACATTGCTCATCTATGACAAAAATCAACTCAAAATGAGTCATAGACCTTAATTTACAACAGGCAATGCTAGGACTGCTGAAGGAAACTTAGGGAAAGCACTTCAGAATATAGGTACAGGAACGACATTTCTGAATAGAATCCACACAACATATAAACAAAATAACAGGGCTTGATTAAATAAAAAATAAAAATTTCAGAACAGTAAAAGAACTCTCAATAGAATAAATAGCCTACAATTGGGAGAAAATCTTTGCCATGTATACTATATACCAGTATGTTATACCAAGGATATAAAAAGAAGAGCCAAAATTAAATTTATAAAAAAAAACTGTCAATAGAGAAATGAGCCAATGAATTGAACAAAGAGTTCTGAAACAAAGCAAAACATATAGCCAATAAATATTTATAAATACTTATCAACATCATAAGCTATCAGATAAATGCAAACTGAATCTACTTTGAGGTTTCTTCTCACTCCAATTGGAATGGCTCTCATCAAGAATGACACAATCACCTTTCATGTTCCCAGCTTTAAGCAGTTACCTGAAGATCTTTGTATAAACTTGAGGCATCATGGGTCTTTTCCCATCCAGTTTGATATTTTTGTGGGACTCATCCTTAGTCAGTAAATGTTTGAGTGGTCATACTGATAAGACTTTATTGGAATAACTTCTGATGTTACTAGATAACACAATCTCACAGTAAATTTCCTGATCCTCTGGTTCTTATAATCTTTCCTTCCTTCTTCCTTCTGTTACTTCTTCCTATCCAACTCTTTTCCTTGAGCATTATAAAGTATGGGAGTGCTTAGTAGACATATCCAATAGGACTGCACTTGACAACTCTGCAGTTTTATTGGTCTTTGATTCATCTTTAATGCTTGAGCTATTTGCTAAAAGGAGCTATACTCTGACAATGTCCTAAGTGGTTTCAAATTCAATTTGTTTAACAATGTTAATGTAATCAACAAACTTTGTGAAAAAAAATAATCTTAGGACTTTAGCTGTTTTTCTTTTTCCTTCCTATTTATTCTTCTCTCATACTACACATTCCATCCACAGCCTCCCCACCATCCATTCCTCCCAGTTCTTTCCTCCCCCAGTTCCCATTTTCCCCAGATCCACTCTACTTCTATTTCCTATCAGAAAAGAGCAGGCCTCCCAGGGATAGCAACCAAACATGGCATAACAAGTTACCATAAAACTAGGTACAAACCCTCATTTCAAGGCTGGAAGAGGCAACCCAGTAGGAGGAAAAGGGTCCCAAGAGAAGACAAGACTGTCAGAAACAAACCTCACTCCCACTGTTGGGAGTGCCACAAATTTGAAAAGAACATCAAGCTACACAGCCACAGAATGTGTACATAAGACCTAGCACAGACCCATGCAGCCTCCAAGATTTCTGCTTGAGTCTCTGTGAGCTACTATGAGCCCTGTTTAGTTGATTCTGTGGGCTATGTTCTGGTTCCCTAGACCCTTTGGCTCCTACAATCCTCCCTCTCTCTCTTTGGTGGGATCTCTGAGATCCACCTAATATTTGGCTGTGTGTTTCTGCATCTGCTCTCATCAGTTGCCAGCTGAAGTCTCTCTGATAACTAGGCATTCTAATCAGCTAGGCATCAGACTATGAGTATAGTAGAATATCATTAGGAATCGTTCCATTTACTTACTTACTTACTTACTTACTTACTTACTTATTTAGTCAATCCTGTTTGGTTCTACTTCAGGTCTCTGGGCCTTCCAGCTTCCACTTTCTGTTCCTTCCAGCTTTGCCTTTTTGCTCCTAGACATCCACTGAGCACATGGGCTCCCTCTTGTAATTTAGGCTTCAAGTTAGACCAGACATTAGTTGAACACTCCCACAAACTCTGAACCACCTTTGTTCTAGCAAACTTTGCATGAAGGATAGTTCATAGGTCCAAGGTTTTGTAGTTGGGTTGGTGTTCCAGTCACACCACTGAAAGTCTTGCCTGGAACAGAAGATGGTGAGTTCAGGCTCCCTATCCTTGGTTACTAGGAGTCTTTGCTAGGGTACCTCCATAGGTTACAGGAAGTTTGTATTGCACTAGGTTTCCACACTTCCTCCTAAATGCTCCCATGTTGTAGTTGTTGGAGACCATTCAGGGGGTCTTGGCTGGTAAAACCATATTAGCCTGGAAGCCATCCACAGGTTATCTTCCATGGAAACAAAAGCAGAACCTCCTACCAAAGCAATGTATCCTTAGACATAAACTTTGAAGTCCAGATTTTATATATATATAGCTTAACTCAACAGCTTTTACAATCAAATATCTTTCTTCAGTTAAAAATCCCAAAGACAATATAATCTAGACTCTCTGTGTAATTTCTGTCTTTACATGGTTTATTTTTTGCATTACCTTTATGGTCTCTTTAAAGACTTTATTTTAAAAACTATTTCTTTATATAACTGTCTATATTCCTTTTCCTCTTTCTTCCAAGCCTACGTACATTTTAACCATAAACCATTTAGAGGTTTATTTAATCTGAATCTGACTTATTGTGAGTCTATTGCTTTAAACCGTAGAATGACTAGGACTGAAATGGCAGGTGTGTGTGTATGTGTGTGTGTGTGTGTGTGTGTGTGTGTGTGTGTCTGTGTGTGTGTGTGTGTGTGTGTGTGTGTGTCTGTGTGTGTGTGTGTGTGTCTGTGTTTGTAAACTCATTTTCAGACTCTGGCAGTAGAGAACTGTGACTTAACGTTCTATTTTCTGTTTTCAGATGCTCATAGTCAGACTTTTTTTCAAGACAGGGTTTCTCTGTGTAGCTTTGTGCCTTTCCTAGAACTCTGTAGTCCAGGCTGGCCTCAAATTCACAGAGATCCACCTGGCTCTGTCTCCCGAGTGCTGGGACTAAAGCTCTACCAACCGCCCAGCATCATGGTCAGATTTTTAAGATACTAGGGTCTGCTAAGTTTTAGTCTAGATTTGTACATTGACACGTACATGCACACTTATTTGTAGATTTCTAGATATATATCAGGTCTCTTTAAACAACATGGTGTTATCTCCTTCCACAGATTTTTCTTTAAGAATTTAGTAATTCTCTTGTATAATTCAACATGTATTATGGTCTCAGAGAATTGAGATACTAAACAGCAGTCACTAATTGTTTTTCTTAAAGAACCTCATGGAAAAGCTTCTAGTATTGAGTGGTTTTGAGTGAGATTGTGTGTGTCTATGGAGCCACCACATTGGTCAAATAATGAAAATTCTCTTGGCTTAATGGCTACCTCCAGGCTTGTTAGTCTTCTCCAGTGGCTCTAGACTGATAGATCTCATTGTAATTTGGGAGTTATTATTAGTAGGGTCTGAGGAGAGAAGACAATGGGGAAGGAAAGGGGAAAATGCACATGTTTCAGTAATCTTACTGAGAGCACTTCATTTTCCTTGAATGAAGGTTCCCTGTATTGTTGCAAATGGTCACTTAGCATTCAAAGTTCTGTAAAAGCTGATTTCGAAGCTGGTGTTCCTATTCCTATTATAGAGAAGTGGGTTTCAAAGGTTCATTCTATTATTCAAGTAGTACTTCTCTTATTCTCTCATAAAACATTTTCATCTCTACTGTCCATTCAAACTACAGTTGCAGTATGTTTCTTACCCAATTGTCAAAGATATTCCTTGAAAAACTATGTCACATCATTGAACTATTCAACTCAAAACCTGAATGACTTTCCAAGCCTCAAAATAATACCCCAAGGGTTATACATCTATACACCACCAGTATTCTTATTTTTTTCTATCTCCTTGAGTAGATATTTTAGTACTTGAACTTTTGCTTACTCAATAAGAGTTACACTGGTCTTTATTATTTGAGCACATCAGGCATTTTCTTCCCTGAGGCCTTTTACATTAATAGCCCTTTTGCATTGCAATGGTCCTCTGATAACTGAAATGTTTATTATACCACATCCAAGACATTTCTTCTCAAATATGACCTTATCAGAAAGAGTTTCCAGAACTTTGTGTTTTTTTAAACTTTGAGAATTCATATGAACATGAGAATCATTATGCATGCTGATATATACTTAATTTTTAAAATAGTTTCTGGCATTTAGAAAAACTCACTAAATATTTGTAGAATTAATGTAGTATTTAAAGTTAATGGACTTTAAATTATTTAGTTCACAATACTGCATATTTATAAGTGAATATAGGTTTTTAAAACAAAATTTAACTGTGAACTGGAATTGTTGACTTTTAAATTGTTTTTGACACATAGAAACTTTTCAAAAAGAAAAATATTTTATTTATGTTAGACTATGAAAACACTAAGACCACTGGAAGAATAGAAATTACATGATTAAAAATTCATTCTTATAAGAAAATCATGTTTGGCTTTTTTTCTACACTAGGCTATTAGGAAGAAATGTGTCAATGTATCCATTTGTATTAGAGACAAGTATCAAATTCACTTTTAAATTTAGAGGGAAATGCTGTGAAAGTGACCTTGTTGATTTTATAATTTCAGTTAATTTCCAGATTATTTTACGTGCAGATACACTATTGAATAAGACACATTCATTTATTTGCATCTACTAAGATATTTTTGCCAAGATCACCAAGGAGTCATCCATTAATTAAGTCCTACATAAGGACTCATCAGAGCATGCTTACATGGGCTACTTTATAAGTTCTTTCAAAAAGTGCAGAAAAGTATAATGAAAGTGAAAGTGCTACTTCAACTTGTAGTATAATTAGGTCACCTTTAATAAAATGTGTCTTTTGCCGGGTGGTGGTGTCTCATGCCTTTAATCCCAGAACTTGTGAGGCAGACCCAGTTGGATCTCTGTGAGTTTGAGGCCAGCCTGTGCTTTCAAGGGAGTTCCAGGAAAGGTGCAATGCTACACAGAGAAACCATGTCTCAAAAAACAACAAAATAATGTGTCTTTTTTCCACTCCATTTAAATATGTTTTGTTCTGTGAAGAACAGCCATTTTGGAGGATAAAATTAAATAAGTGGGAGACTACTGAATCGTAATGAATGCAGCTCATTTGTTATTTATTTTCCTTCTGTTACTATCATGGTACTTAAAGCATATGCATTTTATCTTAGAGTTTCTATTGCTGTGAAGAGACAGCATGACCATGGCAACTCTTACAAAGGAAAAACATTTAATTGTGGTGGATTACATTTTCAAAGTTTCAATCCATTATCATCATGGCAGGGAGCCTGGTGGTGTGTAAGCAGACATAATGCTGGCTACATCTTAATCAGAAGGCAATAGAAAGTGGACTGTCACACTGAAAGAAGCTTGAGCAAAAGATATTGATACACTCAGTTGAGGCAGGTCCAAGCCCCTCCCTTGCATCAAGGCTGTGTATGTTTTTCTACTAAAGGCAGTGGGCTCCAAAAAGCTAGCTCATGCACCAGGGATGGATCCTGATCCTACTGCTAGGGGGCTCCTTAAGCAGATCAAGTTACACAACTGTCTTGCTTATTCAGAGGGCCTAGTCCAGTCTCAGTTATGCAGTCCCATGGAAGTTCTGTAGCTGTTGGTCTAAAGTTTGTGACTTCTTACTAGTTTTGTTTGATTGTCTCTGTATGTTTCCCTGTCATGATCTTTATGCCCCTGGTTCATGGAATCCCTCTTTTCTCTCTCCAACTGGACTCCTGGAGCTCAGCTTAATGCTTGACTATGGATCTCTACATCTGCTTCCATCAGTTACTGGATGAACGCTTATGATGACAGTTAGGATATTCATTGATCTGATTACTGTGCTGTAAAACTAATTGCTAAGTGGTCTTATTTATAGAAACCCCAGAGCCAGATATTGGGGTGAAAGCTGAAAGATTAGAGAAGTAGAACAGCCAGCCACTAGCTTACCTATATGAAATCCTCAGCCTCAAGAGAGTTCCTGTTTCCTCATACCTTATACACCTTTCTGTGTCCTGCCATATTACTTCCTGGGATTAAATGCATGTGTCACCACTGCCTGGTTCTGTTTCTCTCATGCAGCCCAGTGTAGCCTTGAACTCACAGAGATCCAGACAGATCTCTGCCTCCCTAGTGGTAAGATTAAAGGTGTGTGCCACCACTGCCTGACCTCTATGTCTAATTTAGTGGCTGGCTCTGTCCTCTGATCTCCAGGTAAGCTTTATTATGGTACATAATATATCACTGTATTTTCCCTTTTTGTCTAAAATAATAAAAGGTGATAATTAATATAATCAAAACTATATACAATAAGTGAAATAAGTATATACATTACACACAAGCAATAAAACATCACTAATGTCTGGTCTATTTGCATTTGACAAATTCAGAGAAAATACTCCATTATCTATCCTATATTTGTGAATCCAAAAGATTTTATCTAATTCACTTTCTATCCTAATTTGCAGTACCAACCCCAAATTATCTTCTGATATCTTTCAAACTAATACAGTCTACACTTCTTTAGTGAGTTTCTTTTCTGACTTTGTTAACAGGGAAACTATAACTATAATTATCTAGTCTTCAACTCACTCAGAGACCTGAGAAGGAAATAATATTAACTGAGTAAGCAGGAAATGCAAACAAGTGACTTCTAAAATATGTGAGACATGACTGAAACAGCTGACTGCCTGGACAGTCACCCAAAGTTCCTCTGCAGTGTTGGGGCATCCATTTTAAGCCTACAGGTTTAGCATATCTGACAGACTCATCTGTAAAGCAAGATTTTCTAAAGAGCTTTCCTGCCTTGTCTTGGCAAGGTTTGGCAGTCCTTTCTTTTGTGTCCTGCTTGTCCATTTTGGACAGCATACTATCAGCAGTAGAGGCAAGGGCAATTTCTTGGCCAGTGGCTAACTTTTTCCATGAAAAAGTAAACTCCATATGGAGTTTCTTCAATGTCCATCATCTTCTCCAAAGTAGATTGGTGTTGCCAGGAGCATACATGTCTCATTGTCATAAAAAAAAAAGAAAAAAAATCTATGTTATTAATACATCTTATATGCCATATTCTATAGATCTTTGAAGTGTTTAAAGGTGATCTGTATATCTAAAATATATTTCTGTTTAACCTTGAAAACATACTGAATATGACTATAAGTTTGATTGTAATGATTAAATATTAACTTGCATGTCTTCTGTCCTGATTAGTTGGTAATAATAACTTTGAATTTGCATTACATTGTTAAATGAACTGTTTAGGTACAATACCTTGAATAAGGTTAGAAATATAGTACAGTATTTTCTAACAAAATCAATCTCAAATTTGTATTAATGTACATAATATGTATACAATATACAAAAATCCAATCCAATGTAAAATATTTAAAACTATTATTTGCTTTTCAAAATAGATTCAATAATATACCTTTTTAATCTCATATCTATATCCTTTACTTTTGCTTTTCAGAGTAGATTCAATAATCTACCCTTTTATTCTATTATTTCTATATTTTTTTAAAGTGTAGTTTCAATAATCTAACTCTTATCTATACCCTCTTTTTTATTTTTCTTTTTTTAAAACAAGAACCCTGAATCTAATCTCCTTGTTTAGCTTTTTTCTGGACCATTATAAATTAATAACTTGTAACCAACTATCCTAAACAATGACAATTATCCATAACCCATTGGAAGGCCAAAAACTACCAACCCCACCTCTTGGGAATGTGGGCATCTTGTTATTTAAATTACTTCCTGCTGTTGGGGAGCAAAAGGTATCTTTAGGGGATACTGAAAAGATAAATTTTGGGTTAACTGTCAAGTCCTGGGAGAGTT
The DNA here is from genome assembly GCF_903995425.1 of Onychomys torridus. Taxonomy (NCBI): domain Eukaryota; kingdom Metazoa; phylum Chordata; class Mammalia; order Rodentia; family Cricetidae; genus Onychomys; species Onychomys torridus. The sequence continues at coordinate 26,761,397 of NC_050466.1, read as the reverse complement.
AGCAATATCCTAATATATATAAAATTGGAAAATGCAGGACTTACATAAGTCCTTGCTCAAGTAATCTGTGAGGCTACATCACCTAAGCTAGCTATCTCAAAATTCTCCTGAGATTTTTGTAGTCAAGATCTTTGGGTGGTGTTTGTCAGTTTAGTGATATTATCGTCGTCTTGATGGAATCTGGAAAGTAAAGTAATGTTTAGACAGAGACACAAGAATCTGAGTTCACTTCAGGAATGAGAAAACATGTTTTTCCACTTCTGTGTATATATTGTTCAGCTAGCTACTAAAGATAGCACTGCACCAAAAACTGGAGCAAACAATCTCTTTCACCCCTTTATAATGATATTTTCCTTTCATACATCCCTGTCTTTGTGGTCCTATTTTACCCCAAAGACTTTCCTCCCAGGCATTATCTTATGCCTGAAATTTTCCATAGACATTTAGATACATCTCTCTAAGATTTTGCGCCTGAGACACAAACTGTAGACCATCTGTATGTCAACAGGATTACAGATGTGTGCCAATGAGTTTTAGGCTCTATAAATTGGACCTAGATTACAGGAAAAAAATAAATAAAGCCCAGAATGGTAATAGCATATCACACAAATTGATGGATATTGAATAATAATAAGCAATAATCAAATGCAGCACAGTATGTTTAATGAGTTATGCCCATATTCAGTAAAAGAGGTAACTGAGGGGAAAAACAATATATGAGAAGCATGGTGAATGCTATGAATATGGAAAAGAAGATTGGAAGGAACTTTTACATCCACTTCTGTCAAAAAGGCTTATCACAATCACCAGAGTTCTGTTAACATTAGGCTAATGAGGTTCTTACCTCATTTTATACCCCAGAGGAGTTAAGCTGTGCAGTTTCTGTGTTCAGTGCTCTAGAATAAATTTTCTGTTCAAGTGAGTAGTGAGACAAGTAACCACGACAGGGAAAAAATTGCGATTAAAACTTTCTTTCAAGTACAGAGGGGCAGATCTAGCTTTTCATATCTCCTTGAGATCTTCTGCGATTTTTTAATTCTAGTATATGAATATTGGAATCTTTGTTTATTGGTATGTACTTATTTTAATACTTATGATTAATAGTTAACATTTACTTAGTTTTGTTGCTGTGGCAAAATAGAAATATAAGATTGTATTATGTAAAGAAAAATTACATAGTATTTCAGTTCTCTCTTCTGTGTATAATCAAGTGCACATAGTCTTTCCTCTCACTCATTGATAAAACTTCAATCTATCTATAAATATAAAGAACAACATAAACAGGATTTTAAAGTTAATTTTCAAGAAAGTGAATGACAATAAGTGATGAGTGATGGTAATTATTTTTAATAACAGTATTAACTATTACCAATGGAATATTAAGAAAATATTGCCAATGAAATAGAAAAATTTCTTAAGATAATGAGGAAGACTACTAAGAAATACAGCTGTAAACATTATAATTATCAATAAATTCAATATACATCAGTACAAAAATTACTGGACAAAGCATGCCATTTGTGATTCATATGAGAAACGTATATATAAATTTGAATTACTTTTCTATTTGATGGCCAGATATAACTGACCTTTAGATTAAATTTACTGATGTCAGTACCCTATTAATATTGAATGTTCCAAACCCACTCAACTTCTGAGTTTTAAGTATGGTTTGTTCTTAATTTTATGCCATTTCTTATTTAACCTGCATATGGAATAAATATTCAAGCAAATATCATTACTAAAATTTTAATAAATTAAATTATTTAATAAATTAACTTTTTCCTGATAGAATTCTGTAAAGCTTAGCAGACAGAAATAAATTAGAGGGGGGAGCAGGGAGGGAGATCAATAGAGAGGAGAAGGAATGGGTTAGTACAAATAACACCAAGAATGCTTGAGAAGGCATCAAAGAATTATTATTGTGTGTTTACCTAAATCATATAAAATACATATGTCTATCCATATACCCATATATGTATATAGATTCACATATCTATCTGAAATGTAGTTATGTTACTAGAGCTGACATTGCTCCCCACAAGAACCACACGATAACAAAACCTCCAATGCCAAGTACCAGAAATCTCCTCTTGTAGGATTAGCTAGAATAGTCCAAGTGACTCTCAAAATAATATGTGGCTATTGTCCTTGGATGCCTCTCAGATACTGAAGATAAGTATTGATTGCTAAAGACACCACACACAGGGTTGGGGATTTAGCTCAGTGGTAGAGCTCTTGCCTAGTAAGCGTTAGGCCCTAGGTTCAGGCCTCAACTCAAAAAAAAAAAAAAAGATACCACACACTTATGATGCAGCACTCAGATTATTTGAGGTATATCTAACCTGAAAGTTTCCTTCCTGTGGGTGAAACATGACACTAGAAAATATTACTTAAGTGGGGAAGGGAGAGGAACAATTTATGGTCCCACCCAACTACAAACTAAACAAACCACAGCCATGACCAGAATAATAAGGTATTTGTAAAGGTGCAGTATGTAGCTCTCACATGTTAGCTGTAACCAACAGCTATTAATTGGGAAGAAAATCATGTGTGGGTCTAGAAAGCTAGCCAACTTCCTGAGGCTAGTTAAGTCCTGAAACTTAGAGAGAATCTACTACGGCCACTTTGATATCCTAGCATGATTACTAACTACATTTTGTCCTATGCACACAGATAAATGTATCTGTCAAACCTCAGGAAAGAAGCTTCTCTTTACAGAGCTTCTCTTTATAGCAAATGGAGACCATCATAAAAACACATAAATGGACACAATACAAAAATTAACATATCTTAAGGGAGTACAATGCAGAAGAGGTGGCAGGAAGATTGTCAGAGACAGAATATCAGGAAGTCTTCTGTGCTAGAGTCTACCATAAAAATGTTTGTAGAAACAAGATCCTAGCAATGATGATATCAACAGACATGGGAACTCAGAAGGGGACAAATCTTAGTAGTCAAATTCCTGACTATAGCAGTATAGGAATCTGATGACTGCCAAATAAGTGAGTTTCTGCTTCACTCAGGCATAAGCTCCCTAATAGATTGTCCATTACAAATGGTAAATCCTGAAATTGTACACACAAACAACAAGAGCAGACTCAACAGGTTATATTTATATATTTATGTCTATATTTATAAACATGTAATAATAAGTAGTGAAGAAAAGACTATCAATTGAGAGTGAGGGAGTACATAGAAGTTGAAAGGAGCAGGTTTGGGAGGGGCTGGATAATGAAATGGTATGGGGGAAGTAATGTAATTATATATATATATATTTTAATAAAAATATATATAAATAAATGACTCAATAATTTATTGGTATTAACATCTGTAATGCTTAATTTTGTCTCTCAGGTATTAAAGGTATGGCCTTTATAACCCAAATATATTTTATATGATGATAAGTAAAATTATTTTTATTTAATGTAATTATGGCACTGTTATTTATTTGCTATAAAATTTTCAAATAAATTATAGATTATTTTATAAACAAGCTGTAAATTTTTTAAATAATATTTCTCCTTCTTCTTGTAGATGTATCCTTTTCACAATTGTGGCTGGTATTCTGATAGATGAAGCTGTTGTTTAAAATGAACCATGTACTAAAATAAAGTACAGAGAAAACCCTCATGGCCACAATGAGAAAACATGGATCCTACATTTAAATGTCTCATTTACTTTAAGATTCCAGAGTTTGAGAGGTTGATGTTAATGTTAATGTTAAATAATATAAGACCTGGTACTTGAATATGCTTCCATGTAATTAATGTACTTTAATAAGACATTATTTGTTGCAAGTGAAGTGTACTAGATAGTTTTATGTCAATTTAGCACATGCCAGAGTCATCTGAGAGGGGGGAGGTCCAATTAAGTAACTGCCTCCATAATTTAGGGCTGTATGCAAGCTTGTAGGTTATTTTCTTAATTATATTAAATTGGGTGGGCCCAGCCATTTTGGGTGGTACCATCCTTGGGCTAGTGGTCCCTTTGTTCTATAAGAAAACAGGCTGAGCAGGCCATAATGAACAAGTCAGTAGGCAACACACCACCATGACCGCTGTTTCAGATTCTGCCTCCTGGTTCCCACTTTGAGATCCTGTCCTGACTTCTTTCCATGATAAACATTGCTATGGAAGTATAAGCAAAATAAATCCTTTCCTTCCCAAGTTCCTTTTTCCTCATGATATTTATTGCAGCAATAGAAACTCTAACCAAGATAGAATGTAATGTCAGAATATGCCTTATCTATGTCTCCTACTTATCTGTATCTACATAATGTATTAAAAAACTTAATCTGAGGCCAGATGGTGGTGGCACACACCTTTAATCCCAGCACTCAGGTGGCAGAGCCAGACAGATCTCTGTGAGTTCAAGGCCAGCCCGGACTACCAAGTGACTTCTAGGTAAAGGCACAAAGCTACACAGAGAAACTCTGTCTCGAAAAACCAAAAAAAAAAAACCACTTAATCTGTATACCCAGATCATTTGTGTCTATTAAAAAATAGTACTCTACATTAAATAGCAATATTTATGCAGTATAAAACTTAGAATAGTTTGGCTCTAATTTACATGTCCAAGGTTTAAATCTTGCTACGAAATTTTACCTTTAATGCATTCTTTAGCATGTAAATCATTTTTCTATAACCCAGTTTTATTGCTAGTGTAATAGCTACAATAATTTTACTTTATAAAATTATAACAAATAATCAATATCAATAATCAATAAAACAACTATGACAGTGAGCCAGATATATATTATAATTGTATAATAGGCATATAAACATAGTTTAACCTATAGTTAGCTTTCTCTGCTAGAACAAAGTTTTCTTCCATGTCCACTAAACATGTTCTGTTTGATTTGGAAAAACACCACTCTTATGAGAAAAGGTACCAAGCCATGTCACTGAACATAAATAAGAGTATATGGGTTAATTTAAGTGTATGAGCTAGTCAGTAATAAGCCTGAGCTAATGGTCATATAGTTCATAATTAATATAAGCCTCTCTGTGTTTATTTGGGAGGCACAAATAGAAGAGTTTTGTCCCAAAAGCTGGCTGGCAAGGACACAGAAAAACTTCTGGCTACACTAAGTTGTTTGCAGGTTCTGGCTATTATGAATAATGCTGCTATGCACATAGTTAATCATGTTCCCTTGTGGTATGATTGAGTAATCCTTGGGTATATGCCCAAGAGTGGTACAACTGGGTCTTGAGGTAGACTGATTCAAAATTTTCTGAGAAACTGCCATACTGATTTCCAAAGAGACTGTACAAGTTTGCACTCTAACCAACAGTGGAACAGTGTTCCCCTTGCTCCACATCCTCTCCAACATAAGCTGTCATCAGTGTTTTTTTTTTTTTTTAGTATAGCCATTCTGACAGGTGAGTAAAGGAGAGCAATGGAGGGTAAGGGATGGGGGATGAGAGCATAAGTGAATGTGAGGTTTAAGCTGGAAAAGGGACAGAGTGGGAGAGCAAGGAAAGAGATACCATGATAAATGGAGACATTATGGAAATAGGGAGAAACAGGGTGCTAGGGAAATTCCCAGGAATCCACAAGGATGACCCCACCTTAGTCTACTAGCAATAGTCAAGAGGGTACCTAAACTGGCCTACTCTGGTAATCAGATTGGTGAATACCCTGACTGTTATCATAGAACCTTCATCCAGTAAGTGATGGAAGCATATGCAGAGATCCAACATTGGGCACCAGGCCAAGCTCCTTGAGTCCAATTGATGAGAGAGAGGAGAGATTCTTTGAGAACAGGATATCAAGATCATGATGAGGAAATGCACAGAGATTGCCAGCCAAACTAGTGGAAACTATTGAACTGTAGACCAGTAGCTATGGAGCCCCCATGGGACTGGATGGACTAGGCCCTCTAGATAGTCAAGATAGATTGGCTTGTTTATCTTGAACTGTTAGGGGGCCCCCAGGCAGTGGAATTGTAATCTGTCCCTGGTGCATGAATGGTGGGACACCTTGTGCAGCCTTGGTGCAGGAGGAGGGGCTTGTACCTGCCTCACCTGAATGTCTCAGGTTCCGCTGACTCCCCACGTGAAGCCTTGCTTTGGAGGAGGTGGGAATGGGGGTTGAGTTGGGGAGGAAGGCTGGGGTGCAGGAGGAGGGAGCAGAGGGGGAATCTGTGTTCAGTATATAAAATGAATAGAATATTTTTTTAGTAATGAAAAACCAAAACAAATAGAAAAGCAAAACCGAACAAACAAAGAAAAAAGAAGATATCAGGAAATTTGAAGGGAAATTAATGAATGGAACTAGAAAAATCATCCTGAGTAAGGTAACACAGACCCAGAAAAAACAAACATGGTATGTACTCATGCATAAGTGGATATTAACATCAATGTAAAGATAACCAGGCTATAATCCACAGATCTAGAAAGACTAGGTAACAAAGAAGGCCCAAATGGGGAATGCAAGGATTCCGCTGGGAAGGAGAAAGAGAAGACATCTCCTGGGTGGACTGGAGGCTGGTGGGGATGTTAACAGGGTGTATTGGGTCACGGTGAATGGGGGGTGGGTTACTGAAAGAAATGACTGTAAAGGGGGCCATTTCAGGGTCAGATAGAAATCTGGTGGAAGAGAAAATTCCAGGAATTTACAAGGATAACACCAACTAAGACTCCTAGCAATGGGAAATGTGTAGCCTACACCAGCCATCTCCTATGACCAGGCAAGACTTCCAGTGGAGGATACCAACCCAGCCACATAACCTTTGACCTACAGCCTATCCTGCCTATGGGATGTGCAGGGGATGGGGGAGGATTGCAAGGGTGGTACAAAAATTGAGTAAGTGACAAAGTAATGACTTGTCCTGCCCCAGGCCCATACCATGAGAATGAGTCCATCCCCGAAGCTGCCTAAAGTATCAGGACCTAGAGGATGGAAGGCCCAGAGTTCTAGCATAGAATTAAACATGATTAGAGAAAAAAAGGTCAACATAATGATACCTAATGATATTCTGAGGAGGAAGAGGAGGAGGAGGAGGAGCAGAAGGAGGAGGAAGAACAAGAACAAGAAGAGCAAGAAGAACAAGAAAAAGAAAAACAAGATGATTAAAAGAAGAATAATAAGAAGAAGGGTGTCAAGATCATGATGGGGAAACCCACAGAGACAGCTGACTGGTACTATTTGGAGCTCACTGACTCTGGACTGACAGCCTGGGAACCTTCATGAGACTGAACTAGACCCGCTGAGTATGGGTGACAGTTGTGTGGCTTGATCTGTTTGTGGGGTCCCTGGCAGCAGGACCAGGACTTACCCCAGGTGCATGAACTGGCTTATTGGAGCCCATTCCCTGTGGTGGGATACCTTGCTCAGCCTTGATACAATGGGGAGGGGCTAGGCTTTTCTTCAACTTGGTATGCTAGACTTTGTTGTCTACAATGGGAGGCCTTACCCACTCTGAGGAGTGGATGGGGGTAGAGTGGGAGGGAGGGGGAACTGGGGTTGGTATGTAATATGAATAAATAAATAAATAAATAAATAAATAAATAAATAAATAAATATATTTAAAAAAAAGATTGGTGACTACCTCAATTGTCAATAGAGAGCCTTCATACAGTAATTGAGGGACACAGATGCAGAAACCTACAGGCAAACATTATGCCAAGCTCAGGAAATCCTTCTAAAGAAAGGAAAGGAGTATAGGAGCCAGAGGGGTCAAGAACATCACAAGAAAACACACAGAAACAACTCACCTAGGCTCATAGGAATTCACAGAGTCTGAATCAACAACCAGGAAGCTTGCTTGTGACCAACCTAGGCCCTCTACATCATACACAATTGCTGAAGACTCTACACAACTTGGGCAGAGTACTTAGAAGAATCAAGACAGAAATAACCTGGAAGCCTGTGAGGACTAGCTCTCACAGTATCTAAATATGTTATGCAAACTCTTAAGGGAGAAAAGTGACAGTCCTCTCCAGCAGTAAAGCCTATGAACCACCAAAATGACAAGCCAGATGTCCTCATGTGTGCAAAGGTAGTGATATCTAAGTACCATCTATTAGACAAAGCCTGCTCAATTGGAGGGAATTCATGCCTGATACTGTAAATCTAGACAACTACCTGTGGCTAGCCATGTCATGGACCTTAGATGAGAACCCACTGCTGCCAGTTTCTTAAACCATAGTAATTCTTAACCTCATTCTAAATACCTATCCTTATATGTACTGATAGGTGTAGCTCTTATGCCTCATCAAAGAAACAGCTTTTTGCAGCAGATGGAGAACATTATTGCAATCTACAATTGTTTAAAATATAGAGAAGAACTGACTCGAGGCTGGCCATCACCAATTGATACATTTACAATACCAACTCCTACAACTATGGCTCAGAGAACCTTATGATGTAAGGGTAGACAGAGATTTGAAGAGCTAGAGAACCATGACATCTACTACAAGACCATGTCTTCTATATGATAAGAATTTGCAACCATGAACTCCTAACAATATGTTCGCCAAAACAAGGCCTGCACAATTTCAGCACTGAATCATAAGTCAACACATATGGAAGCAATCTCACAAGTTCCTACCCATAGGTAAAGCACTACAGGTAATGAATGGCTTCTTAGAGAGAGGGAATCAATCTTCCTTAGGGAAGAATCCCCTTATAGATGATTCATTACCAAGTGATCAGACATAATAAATATATACACTAAATGGACTAATTATGATGAATCACAATAGTAAGGAAGAAGAGAGTGTAGGGGGACACAGGACTTGAAATGGGGAGAGTGTGTGATGAAACTGATAAAAATATAGTATTCAAGAATGAAATTCTCAAAAATAATAGAAAATGCTCAAAAAAGACTTCTATGAAACTTTATATTAGAAATCTCAAATGAAAAATAAACACACTGAAAGAAAGTGAGTTTATTTAATTGTACATAAATACTCACTTTTTCTATTTTTATTTTTCAATACTCGTTGGAACCATTAAGTGTGCTCTTTTTGTAATTGATACCAACTTGCATGAGCTCTGCAAGAAAGAATTCAGTGTTCCAAAACTTCCATAATAATTATAGCTAACTACCGAGAGACAAAGGATGCCTAGGATGCACTGTGAATCTATCCCAGATGTCTCAAGGAAATATATGTGTGTGTGTGTGTGTGTGTGTGTGTGTGTGTGTGTGTGTGTGTTTACATCTGACCCTAAAAAGTATCAGGTTCTATATTTCAGGTACATATTGGCAAAATGTTAAAGGACATTCTTCTTCCAGTAAAGAGGTAACTGTCAGACTTTCCAATCCAAACAGTTTTTTTCGTTACTCAAATTTTTAAGTTATCTTGGAAAAACAAGAAAGAGCTAGTTTTCGACTGCTTCAGGCAATGTCCTTATACTGCACCAAATACAACATTCCTAATTGCATTCATTACTTCTGTTTAAGTTCTCCAAGAAAGAAAGGAAAAGAACTAGGTCAATATGAAATCACTTAAAGAACTTTCCTGAAGGAAGATGGATAACGTATAAGCAATAAAAGCTCAATCAAGAAGCTTTATGAATGTTGGAGTTGTAGGAACTTATGTGCTTGGTTTCTTGGCCTTATTTTCAAAAAGTCTAGTACACTGAACAGCACAAAATCAAGTCTGTATTTATCCTGAGTATGTGAGAGAGAATATTTACAAAAATTTTAGAGGTATATGCAAACTCTATTTACTTAAAACAGCTTCTGGGGCTGGAAATACTGCTTGTTAGGAGTACTTACACAGGGCAGCTTACTACTCTGACTCCCTGAATTCCTGTTCCAGGGTAACTGCTGTCTTTTTCTGCTATCTGTAGCAACAGTTCTGAACCCAGGATGAAAATTCCTCAAAAGATGAAAAATAGAACTACCATAAAATCCATCCACCTCCCTGCTAGAAATACATTATAATGAAATGTCAGTGCACAGGTACAGACTCAGACATACAGGCATATGCATCATAATTCAAAATTACATCTTTTAAGAAAACATAGACCTTCACTACATAAATGTTTTTAAGTTTAATTTTCTTGGTGAAGTAGATTTTAGTATATTTGAGACAATTCAAATATCTAAAAAGGTCTTGTTTTTCATGGGTACAGGAATAAGAAACAAAGTTTTAAAAAGTAAGTCACTTCAACTAAATCACACATATTAATATACTCTAACATACATATAAATCCCACAATGACTAGAATATACTAAGAATTATTTCAGTAGATAATGCTAATAATACATTAATTCACATGTACCAGGTATCTGCTGTGTATGAGACAAATATAGCCAGTTTCCGACACATTTGAAATGTCTAGAGTATTAGGAATGAAATAAACGAAATATAATTATTTGAATTCAATTGTTATAAGGGTAAGAGAATTAGAGTGTGTCTGTAAAAGTGAAGGAATAATAATTATAATAAAAAATAATAATGATACAGAGGTTGAAGTGTCTCAGAATGTATATGATTTGGGCTTTAAATACTATAAACATCTTGAAATAGAAATTTCTAAGCAAGCTTGCCTTTGACTTGTATTAATACCCTTGGAGAAGTCAGCATGGACTGTGGGAGTTAATAGGAAGTAGAAAAGCTTTTGTATTTTAAGATTGTATGTGAATCTCTCCCTTGGTCTAGGAAATGTCAGGGCTAAGTAAGAACTGGAAAACAGCAGAGGACATAAAGGGAATATCAGTATGAACAAATAAAACCCTCAGTACATATATGTTGTTCATGGAAATAAATAATGGAAGTATTTTTACTTACATACACAAAGAAGCAAAGAGGCTGATTTTTTTGAACCAATTAAAGATAGAGGCCAGAAGCACTTGTAAATTCCTAGATGCTGAAGTAAGAAAAGCCCTTGGATATATAAATTAACTGCTAGTCCATTGAAACTCCCAGATATACACATATTCATTCAAACATAAACTTATGGCAACAGTAATTTGTTTTGTTGAATGAGTTGATTTTAGATAGTTTCTTCAGGAAAAACATGTAGCCTGACTCCTAATGTTATCTCACTGGCACAACACTATTCCTTTTTGATTAAATATTTATACCATTACCAATCACTGTAACATTTCTCCTTTCTTTTCCTTTTCCTTCTCTCATATGAAAGAAGTTAATTAGCTTTGAATTTTGAATTTTCTATGAAAATGTACATCAAGTTATTATGTCTTTCTCTGTTTATTGCATACATTTAGTAGTTTCTACCATATCTTGCATAATAGCCATCCACAATAAAAGAAACAAATTATTTTACTTTACAAATTTAAATGTCACTAAATAGTCTTCTTTCTATGAATAAAATATGATTCTAGGGATACAGAAAAATAGATTTATTTTCTCACAATAACAATATCAAAATATCTTTTACAGTATCCTTAAAATATTCTATCAAAGGCCTTTATGTTTTTAAGAGTACACACACACACACACACACACACACACACACTCATCATGGGCCTTAGGTGAGAACATACTACTATTATTCTGCTAAACTGAAGTAATATTGAACTCATTTAATTATTTTTTGTTATACACATAGATTAATATATCCCCTGTCATCAGAAAAAATTCTATTTTCAGTAGGTAGTGATTAGCACAGAGAGCCACAACTGTCCAAAGTGCAGAGCATAAGAAACTATTAACTGCTCATCATTAAAGGGAATCTATGCACTACAGTCAACACCTAAGGCTCAGGTACCACTGTAGAAGAGAAACAGAAAGAGTGCAAAGAAATGGGCAGTGGATGACTAAAGAGAAACAGTATCTTCTAGACACTATAAGGCAGCTGCACATGCACACTCCTAGGTGTTGTGACATAGACATAAGACCCATAGAAGCTTAAGACAGAATAACTCCCAGAATGGAGAAGGAAGGTGGGAATGAAGTCCTTCTTCAAGCCAAGGAGGTATTAGCAATTGATAGGTCTCTGGTAGGTCAGTCATGCTCTAGAGGTTGTTCACACATCCAAAAGTGTACAGGTAGCACAAATTTGAATAGGTAGAGAAGAAGGGTGGATCTGAGAGGAGTTGAAGGAATGAGATATATATTATCACAATACATTGTATGAAATGCTCAAAGAATTGAAAAAGAGATGAGAAAATTCCACAAATTGTAGTAATTTTGAAACTTTAACAGTGGATGGATTTCTACAGATATGTAACATATTAAAATTAAACAAAGATGAAATAAATAAATTAAGCATTGATTAAAAATATCCTGACTAAAAAATTTCAAACCAAAATAGATTCAGTTATAGTTTAACATACCTTCAAGGATGGAGTTACATCCTGGGTTCTCAAATTATTCCAAAACGTAGTAAAGAGAAAAAAACTACCTAAGTGCTTATGAAGAAAAATCACTAGAACTTCAAATCATTATGTTAAAAGTGTCATAAATCAGACTAAAAAATAAAAATGCCACAAGATTTCTCTATATGTAATATATATATATATATATATATATATATATATATATATATATATGTGTGTGTGTGTGTGTGTGTGTGTGTGTGTGTGTGTGTTATCTATTTAAGTTTTCTATATACATACACATATATAATAAAGTGTGTGTGTGTACCCAAAGGCTTCTCTCTGTCCCACCACATCCTGAAGCCACTTTTAAAATAAAAATAAACACCCAGAGGCTTATCATAATAATAAATATTTGTCTGATGTCTCAGGCTTATTACTAGTTAGCTCTTAGACTTAAATTAATCATAATTTTTATCTTTGCCACGTGGTTCATGGCTTGTCACCTCATTTTCTATACACCTTGCTTCCTGAGCCCTTGGCTGGTGTCTGTCTCTGATTCTGCCCTTCTTCTCTCTGTATCTGTGCTTGGATTTCCCTCCTGGCTCTGTCTTGCCTTGCTACAGGCCAAAGCAGTTTCTTTACTAACCAATGGTAATAAAACATATTCACAGCATAGAGAGGGGTTATCCCATAGTGCACGCACATGTGTGTGTGTGTGTGTGTGTGTGTGTGTGTGTGTGTGTGTGTGAGAGCATTTGTGTGTTTCCCTGTTTGTTCTGAATCCAGAGCAGCAACTGTGTAAGAGGAGAATGTAGGAGTGTTTGTTGATGGTTGGTTTGCTCTTCTGGGGGGCTTGCTTGCCACCCAGTTCCCAAATAAATCACAGATGAAAGCTTATTCTTAATGATAATTGCTCAGCCTTAGCTTGGCTTGTTTCTTGCCAGCTTTTCTTAACCTAAATTAACCCATTTACCTTTTGCCTCTGGTCCTTTTCTTTTTCTTATTTCTGTATATCTTATCTACACTCTTACTCTGTGGCTGGCTGGCTGGCTCACCCCTTGAATTCCCCTTTCCTTGTTCTCTTTATCTTTCTTCTTTACCTCCCAGATTTCTCCTTTCATTTATTCTCTCTGCCTGCCAGTCTTGCCTATCATTTCTCCTGCCTTGCTATTGGTCATTCAGCTAATTATGAGACCATCAGGTGTTTTAGACAGGCAAAGTAACATAGCTTCACAGAGTTAAACAAATACAACATAAAATAATGCAACACATCTTTGTATCATTAAGCAAATGTTCAAAAGCATAAACAAATGTAACACACCTTAAAATACTATTCTACAACAGGTATGGAAGGAAAAAACTAGAGGGAAATGGAATACATGCAACAAATAACAGAGTGATGGTAAAAAAGGAGCAAAGGAAAAAGTTCAGTAGGATGGGAACATCAGTGATCCAGAAGTACCACTGTAAAAGGGATGTATTATAATAAAATATAATTGACCACATACAAATAAGGAACAATAAAACTCTTGTCATCTTAGGAATTTTTTAATAAACAAAAAATGTAAGATGTGACAAAAATATACAGCTTTGCTTTTATAAAATCTGGTTTTAATGTATATCCATCCCATGTTCATGAATGGACTGATTGATCTTTTGAAGGTATTGTTTCTTTGCAAATTAAGCCAGTAAATCTGGAATTCAATATATTTTTATGTATAATATACATGTACTTTCTCCCCCTATACATTAAAATTACCTACACAGATTTCCACACCAGTGAAAAATAATATGCAAGGCAATGGCATAGTAAGAACTTATCTCATGAATGTTTAGTGAATTTGACTGTAGATGAGTATTAAGTTCAATACTAAAGGATTATCTGCATAAAAAGTGCATTGTCAGAGGAAGTTTATATATACAAGAAGGAATGTAAAAGGGAAAAATATAGGAACATATAGGAACAGAAGTTTCTAACAATTCTATAAGAACTATCCAATGATAAGTTTGAAGTATTTGCAGTCAATACATACAAAATTAATGACATGGGTGTTTGAAGAGGTAAATGGAGTTTAATTGTTTGGGGAAAAGTTTTTAAATTACTACCTAGCATTAGTTTGAAAAATCAGAAATTATCCTTTATGCTCTTTACTGAACAATAAAGTAATTGGAAAATTTGTATTTTTCGGCAAATGGATGTGGATCAAAAATACATAATTTAATTAAAAGGAATGAAGTTAGAAAGGAAGCACAGTATGAAATACAAAAAATGCAGAATTTAACAAAATGGGAGGTTTAAACTAATTGGATTAGATGTAAAATACTAAAATGTGCCAAATAAAATATTAAGATTGTTAGATACAATTAAAATAAAACTAATAGAAAACAAATGAGCAAACAGCTTTCATCCTTCATAAGAGAAATTTCTCTTTTCAGTAGATGGTGGTTAATAAATAAAATCATAATTGGTCAAAGTGCAGAAAATACATGTCTATGGAATGGTCAGGTATCTGTATCACACATCCCCCACATTAAGCCAAAACTCAAAGAACATCATAGAAGAGTGAGAAAAAAGATTTAAGCGCCACAGGACAGGCAGGATGAAATAAATTAATTTCTTCTTGGTATGACAAGAAAGCTAAAGCCATGACCTCACAGAACTATGGTTGTCTTAAAATTACTTGCAGAAGATTAAGCTAGTTAACATCCCAGCATGGATAGAGGGAGATCACAGGATCCCCTACCCTTAGCTGAAAAGCTAATAGCAATTAATGACTTCTGGGGGAGAGAGAGAGATTTTTCTTTATGGATGTGGTGCCTGGTATTTTGACCATGCTCCAGTGGGTGGCCAATATTCCTGCAGCAGTATGCATAAGGATGGCACTAATTAGACTTAGTAGGTTATATAAAAAGAAGTAAAAATATGAAGTTGGGAGGTAAAGGAGGGCATGGGGTGTCCAGGAAGATCTGGAGGTACTATTGGTAGTGGATGTGATCGAAATATACTATATGTATGAATAAAAATACCAAAGAATAAATTTAAAATTAGAAAACATATCTTAACCTGAATTCAAAAATTTCAAATACAAGTATGTAAAAAAGATATGGTACATAAACACAGACATCAACAAAGATGGTATAACTGTGTAATAATGAACAAAATATATTTTAACATAAAAGCACTACTACATTCAGAAATAACTAAATTATCAATATTTTACTTTACAAGAAATATAGGTGAATTTGTTCTGAGGAGATGGCTCAGTGACTTAAATTTGTACCTCATAATCCTGATGACATGAATTTAGATACCCAGATTCATAAGACTAAAAACATAAGTAATTCCAGAGCATCCATACAGCAAGATGGGAGGCAGGGATAGGAGCAGCCCTGGATATTTACTGGACAACTATCCTGGTGTTCTGAACAACCAGCAAGAAACATCCTATCTTTAAAAAGTTGGAAGATGAGAATTAACACGTGCTTTCTGTCTTTCTCTGAGCAGTTCTCTTCCTGCTACTCTCTCTCTCTCTCTCTCTCTCTCTCTCTCTCTCTCTCTCTCTCTCTCTCTCTCTCTCTCTCCCCCTTTCTCTCTCTCGCCCTTTCTCTCTGTCTCACACATGCCATGATACAAGTTGCTCATGGACTATGACTTTCAGAATTGTGAGACAATGTTTGTCTGTATAAATTTTAGATAATTGTTACACCTATGCAAAGAATAATAACATATAGACATAATATAGTACAGTTGTAAGAGGAATACAAGAAAGTTAAAGATCGGCGACTACCTGAAATTTTTGTAACAAAAGGAAGAAGAAAGAAAAATGAAGGAATTAATTAAAGAAGAAACAACATATAAGGAAATTAAAAGTTAAAAAATACTTAAAAATAAGTTTAAAATTTGGGGAAATAAAAGAGTGATTGACAGGAGAAAGAATATATACATGTAATATATATATATATATATATATATATATATATATATATATATATATATATATATATATATATATAATTATGAAAATGTGTGGGCAAGGCTTAATGATAGTTTTGAAATTGATGAGCATACTGAATCACACTTTATTCTCAACTTGGTAAACAGGAGAAAAATTGTTAAATTGGCAGCAATTATCTGATATTTTAATTTATTAACAAGAGAACAAATAATAACCTTGCTAATTTCATGCACAGCGTGGGATATGGTGTCAAATCCACACATAGAGACCCAATTGTTAATTTCAAGGTCCATTGGATACAGTGAAACTCCAAACAGCAAAATTTCACATAAAAATAATTACACTCTACACAAGAGACATTACTATTAAATTTTTTTTAATTAATACAAAAGAGTATACTTTTCAAATGTTACAAGGTGATTTTCATATAAGTGTCTAGTGTCAGTTGAACATATTTGCCCTTTATTTCCCTTCATACATTTTTGTAGGTTTTAGACAGCTTCTTGCCATATTTACCAGTGTGACATTCACCAGTCTTGTGACTGAAACTGGTCCCTGGTATTTTGATTAATGACTAGCATTTCCAGCTTTCTTCTGTCTTACTTCTACAACTTAATAGAGATTCATATGACATCATGACCTAGTACTCCTACCCAAAATGCACAGTTTGAATTTTATGAGATAACTAAAACTGAGGAGGGTTTAATATAATAATTGGTTTGCAAATATCAACATCATGATGAATAATGAAAGCGTTAAATTATTGTAGAGATATAGACCAATAATTCTAGCAAGCTAGTGTGATATATTTTAAGTTTAATTCAGTAATAAGATATAGTTTAGGAATTTCTGAGGGTTATACAGTGAGGTTTAGCTCCAGATTGCAATATCTTTAGGAAAATGTCTTTTATTGGAAAAAATATATTACTTAAACAACGGAAAGTTAAAAGACATGGAGAAGACCCAATAAGTACATTATCAGTATTAATTTTCTTGAATTTCATGTAATTTTTTTCTTTTGCCAAGAGGACACACTTCTTCATTTACAAAGCATAGTTTTGCTAAATATAGTTGATATTCCTTTTTTAGTGCAATTAAATATATTTTTGCCATTTCTTTTTACCTTTTGTTGTTTAAAGAGTTGCTTTTCATTTATTCAAATTCCCCTATTAAAATTGCATCTGTTTCTGAATGATTTCAAGATTATTCTTTATTTGTTTGTTTCCAGTTTTTAGATTTGGTTTGATAAACTATTTAAATCTGGCTTTAATGTCCATTGTCAAATTTTAAGAGTTGTCACATATCCTTTATTTGACTACTATTTCAATTTATTTCTATCCTTTATATCTGGTAATGCACAAAATGAGAACTTCTCAGCTTATCTCTCAAGCACTCAAATGTTCAGACTTTTTGTTTTCATGCTATTTCATTTCCATTTAGAAAATCATTGCTTTACCTTGAAATTTACCAGGACATGGACTACAATTTAAAACCTATTTAGTACAGGGTTTTTTTTTATTATTTTTTTTATCGAGTCAGGGTTTCTCTGTGTAGTTTTGGCACCTGTCCTCCATCTTGCTCTGTAACAGACCAGGGTGGCCCAGAACTCACAAAGAGCTGCCTGGCTCTGATCCTGAGTGCTGGGATTAAAGGCGTGTGCCACTGCTGCACAGCCATATTTAGTGCATTTTTATTATCGTGTATTTTATTTCCACATTTACTAATTTGTTCAAATTTTCTATGTTCAATTTCTTTAGGTAAACTATCTATGTTTCCAATTTTTAAACTATTTGGTAAATATTTAGAAAATGTTTCTTTTATTGCCACTTCAGATGCTCTTCAAGTTTTTTTTTTTTTTTTCTGTGTTCTGTTTGTTTCTTTTTCTTTCTTTCTTTTTTTTTTTTTTGGTTTGGTTTGGTTTTTCGAGACAGGGTTTCTCTGTGTAGCTTTGTGCCTTTTCTGGAACTCACTTGGTAGACCAGGCTGGCCTGGAACTCACAGAGATCCTCCTGGCTCTGCCTCCTGAGTGTTGGGATAAAAGGCGTGTGCCACCGCCACCACCACCCGGCAAGTATTTGAAGTTAAGGTCTATTTTAGGCTACATGGCAGTTGACTTTCTTTGGAATACAGTGTGTTTGTTTATGGTACTAGACTGGAATTTGATTGTGTGTGTGTGTGTGTGTGTGTGTGTGTGTGTGTGTGTGTGTGTGTGTTTGTGTCTGTGGTGTAATACATATATAAGTGCAGATGCATGCACCCAAGTACAAGCATAGAAGTCTGAGCACAGTATCAAATGTTCTGCTTTATCACTTTCTATCTTATTTTCTTGAGATTGATTTCTCACTGAATCTGAAATTAGGCTAGTGGTCAGTGAACTCCATGATCATCCTGGCATGCAACCTTCCACTGCATGGTGTTACAGGTACATGTACAATCCCTCCTGTTTTTTTGTTTGTTTTTCTTTCTTAGCTTGTTTGTTTGTTGTTAATGAATTTGGAGTTTGGGACTCAAAGTATCATCCTTGTAACCTTGTTCACAGTGTCATCTTTCCCACGCAGAATTTGTGGTTTGTTGGATAAGTGACTGATTGATACTTGATATAGACAGAGTTTGACAATTTAATCTCATTATTTTGGTAATTGCATCAGGAAAATAAAGGAAAGTTTGCACTTTACTATTTTTATTTTAGCAAATAGTAGTACTGTTTGTATCACAGATATCCTAGTACTATCTTGAAAGCTATTTTTCTAAGGACTGGATTTTCACAGACACTGAGGTTTTTCCTTTGCTATTCTGGGTGTTTCATTTTAAATTCTCCTTTGGAAATTCACATTATTCTCTTCTGGTAGTAACTGCAGGAAGGAGCTTACAAGTCCCAGAACATTAAATATAAAGTTCATTGTGGTTAAAAAAATCTTCTTAACTCTAGCTTCCAAGTATCTTTCTGAGTATGGAGATAGGAATTGCATCACAGCAGAATCTAAGAGAAATTCCCCTATTATTTTATTACTGCCAGAGTCCTTCTCCATGCTCCTTACTCTGGTGTTACAACTGGTGTAAGACTTTTGTCAAGTGCATAGGAGGAAATAGTATTACTTGAGTGCCATGACTACTATGATTAATATTAATTTGATAATAAATATAAAATAAGCTTATGGATTTTTTAATAATTCTGCTTATACATCAAGTGTATTTTCTTGGTTTTTCTTTCTTTTTAAAATTTCTTTATTCTTGTTTCTTTAGTTGTTTTTGGATCTGTGTTCTAAAGAGAGAGAAAGAAAGTCATGGAGTTTGGTTGTTTAGGAGGTGGGGAGGAAATAGGAAGAGTGGAGGAAGGAAAGTTTTTTTTTCAGTAAAAATAAAAATGTAATAAAATGGTGTCAAACCATGTTAGTATTTAAAAAAATATTTAAGGGACTAAAGTTTACTCATGAATGAACAATTTAATAACATTATGAAAAGTGTTCTGTTAGAGACAATGATCATCAACTTTAAAGTAAGAAATGTAAAGAATTTATGCAGTCTCCTACATACAGTGTGACACAAACTGAAGCTTTATTTATACAATTTATTAGAAATGACATTGGGTTTATTTCATGCAGGAATAATAGCATAAACAAAAGCAGTACTCAAAAATCAATACAACCTGTTCAGAAAATTGAAGGTAGTGTTGAATACTTACATCACGGGAGTTACAATGAATACAAATATGGATAAAAGCAGATGTAGAGGCCAGGCGGTGGTGGCACATGCCTTTAATCCCAGCACTTTGGAGGCAGAGGCAGGTGGATCTCTGTGAGTGAGTTTGAGGCCAGCCTAGTCTACAAAGTGAGTTCCAGGAAAGGTGCAAAGCTACACAGAGAAACACTGTCTCAAAAAAAAGCAGATGTTGTATTGTCCTGACTATTCACATAATCTTCCAAAACATGTGTTCTAATCTTAGAATTTAGGTATTTAAAGTGTCTAAGTGGGAATGTTTTGATACAATTTCATCTGATACAATGTGAATGTGGAAGACAGATTAGAGAAAGACATAGATTGAGATAAGGGGAAATGTTAATTGGACAGTAGAACATGAGATACATGAGAGATAGCCTACATTAAATTAATGATAATAGATTTAGAGAAAAGGATGACTACAAAAGATAGTTCCTCTCTAGCAAATAGTAATTAGTGATGGGTTCAATGTGATGAGTGAGGGAAGAGAAAGCTACTCAGGAAGCTTCTGAACTGATATCTAGAGAGTAGAATCATTCACTGAGATAGGAAGAAAGTTTGTGCATTCTTTTAAGGACTTTGTTTTTGCTGGGCACTCTTCTGTTAGAAATGAATTCTTTTCCATTTGTGTTTTCCCACCCTTAAAAATATTATCCTTAGTTTAAAACTTGTTGGAAATGGTTTGTATTAGATTTTCTTTCTCATTATGTGTATATTCATTATAATTTTTATCTTCTCATTATTTGTATTTTCTCTATTACTTTTATCTTCTCATTTTGTATATTTCCTGCATTATTACTTTTACATCACATCTCATTTCTAACTTAATACAGAATTCTGTTGCATAACTATTTCAAATATATTTTAGTATTTTTTTAAATAGAAACTAGACCTCTTGAAAACAGGTTGTATCCTTAACACAATTGCTTTCAGTGAGTGAGTGTCTATTATATATTTATTGAATAAGTGAATGAGTGAGTGAGTGAATAATAAGTAAATAAGACTAACTCTAATAACTTGTATTCTAGAGGATTTGGGAGTAGTAATAAAATCATGCATTTTAATCAAATAATATTCTAGGTATATATCACACAGTGATATATGGGAGAAGTTTGCACATAGCATATGCACAGATACATATAAAAATAACAGTATTTCTGCCTTAGCATTGGATACAAAGAATTGTCAGTCCCTCAAGGAGTTTATTAGTCTGGATAAAGCTTTTATAGTTCCGACTTAAATGGGATATATCAAGCTGTGTTTAGAAAGAAATACTCTTTTCCATGTAATCAATAAACTTAATGTGTTATTCAACTTTCTGTTTCTCTAAGATGTCTGACAGGATGTTTATGCAGTAAAAATCTATGTGTCTTAGTTTGTGTCTCTGAATTTTCATGTAGGACATTAAGCATTCCCTTCATTGGGACTTCTGGTGAAGTTGGAGTATAAATATATTCAGGGTGGTATGGAGGAAGGAAAGAAGGGAAGGGGATAAAATGTATAAAGAAAGTATATTACTCTCATTGGAGGATATCCTTGCTCTGACCTAGAATTCTTCCACTAGGCCACTACAACAAATTTTACCATGAAGGGCTTAAACTTTCCCACTTTTGCAACTGAATTTAGGTTTCAGTTCTCTGATAGGGGCAAAACAGGTGTCTCTTGGAAAAATGGGCCATTAATCAACAATACCCTTTCATTCAGGGATGAAGGAGAGAACATGTACAGGGCCTGAGCTAGCTCCAAAATGTCTCAAGGACAAATCTTGGAAATCCACCCCCACCCTGACTTCTGAGTCACATCTGGACTTACTCAAGCTTGCTCAAGTATGTCCAAAAATGGTAAAACTGAACTTCAGCTAATTAAAAGTATACTAGTGTAACTGCCACTTGTTTGACCAATTGTACTTGAGATGACCTAATGTGGGGGTCCCCAAAATGACCTGACCACATAGCTGCCATGACAGGCTTAGAGGCCCAGACATAGCTTCTGGCAGGCAACACCTGGACCCAAGAGAAGGCAAAAGCTGACCCCAAGCAGTGGAGCCTCCATCTAAGAGGAAATACCTGACATTCCAAATATCCCCTATACACTTGGACAAATGTCAGCCAATCATGATCGTGAACCCTGGAAATGCCATAACCCCAAACTCTGCTATGGGTAAAAACCCCACCCTAGCTGGGCTCTGGGCTCTCTGCTCTCACTGGTGATTCTGACAGCAAGCCCAAGCTCAGAGCTTGAAAATAAAGGCTCTTTGCTTTTACATAGAGGATTCAGTCTCTGTGATGGTCTTTTGGGGGATCCCTGTGATCTGGGCAGAACCCTAACTGTTCCTGAAATCCCACTAGCTGTGCTTAAAAGGAGCCTGAATGTACTGGGCAGGGTCATCGCCATTTTGTACAGGTGTTTGAATAGCATGCTGGTAAATAAATGCTCTTTGTTCTTGCATACTATTTGAGTATGGGGTCATCCTTCAGCATTTTCTTAGACCCTTACAAGAGCACCCATATTGACAGTGCTTTGTAAATTAATCTTTTAAATATGACACACAAATCATAACATCTAATCTTAACTTTAATAATAGCAAGGATTATTTGAGCAATCTCTTCATCATCAGTGACATGAATAGCTTAAATTTATTCTTTGTGTATGTGTTTTAAGTACTACTTGACATAATTTCTGCCGTGTAATTGACTTTTCCTGTGGAGACAATATATATATATATATATATACTAACTAACTGTAGGAATGTAGCTCATGATGGACCAAAATGAATGTACCATCAAAAGTCCCACTTGGAGAACCAATGATTTTAGTGAGGCATCATCTCATGGGAATGTGGTTGAGGAGTTATTTATAGGACCAGAAATGCTTCCAAACAGCTGCATAAACAAAGCTCACCCCAGCTCATAAAAGCTGGAAACATGCAGAACACTCCAGAAACATGAATAACACCCCATGGCCTGTAGGTAGCTAGACAGGTTAGAAAGTCCAATTTTCATGTGTCTCTGTTAGTGTGAACTTCTTTTTAGGCAACTCAACTGGTTTTTGTTTCTTCTACGCAGCTGGTTTCTCTCTGCTTCTTCCAGGTGGCATGGCTTGAGAGTCTACTTTGTAGTTTGTCTTCTCAGAAAGTGACTCAACTTTATTTACTATTTATGTAATCTTTGAGCAAGGAGGACTCTAGTGAATCTGGTTAATTTCAGGGACTTTGTGAAGCTGTTTTGAGTTGTTTACTTCCTGCTTTAAAGAGCTTTCCTGTGGTATTATACCTCTTCTAAGATCATCCTGTTGTTTCATCTCTCTATAAATATCTTGTCATAATAATTTTCCCAACAACAATATGAAAGTTCTGGGTATTAGATGAAACTGTTGTACAACAATTTCTGAAGACTACATATCTTTATCTATGATATTTTTTGTTATTTAATGTATTGGCGGAGTGTGTTGTCAGATATAGACTTAATAATGCATTTTAGAGAGTGAGTACTGTGGACTTAATTTGATGCTCACACACCCACATTATTAATATAAGATACTCATTCTTATGTCAAGAAAAATACTACAATTGCTAAGAATTTCAATGTTTTTAATAAATACTGATTGCACAATTCTAGAGACATATATACGATCATTGGCTTGTAGATTTCCTTCTAATAGGTGACATTCATTCCACCAGAATTTAAGACTATAGTCTCACAATAGAAAAAGTGTGTGTCAATAATTTTCATGTGCTTCACAGAAAATGAATTTGTATGATCTCAATTATCACAGTGACATGAATAACTGAGTTACCATGTCAATTTCGTTGATAATTTATTGACAAGTAAAATAATATTTGATATCAAAACAGTTATTTTAAAATGTTGTTTCTTTAAATTTGTAAAGGGCATAATTTAATTTAAATAGCAGTTTTATATTAGATTAATGGAGCTCTCTTTTAACTTTGGCATTTTTGATCAAAATTGTTCTAATTTATCATAATTTCTACCCAATCCAGATTATTTAAAATTCTTGATATGAAATTTAATTTCTTTCTAAATTACCCATATAGTTCTTATTTTATAAAGGCTGTTCTCATTCAATATTTCATTAGCCTACATTTTTATTTTATGACATCTCTTGAGAAGCCTTCTCAAAGTTATCAAGCAAAAGAAGTTACTACTTCCTTTTTACTCCATAATAGTTAATGTTTACATTAATTTAGATAACCTAGTATGCATATCACACTTATGATATGTGCATATTAATCTAATTTTGTTTTGAATAGTGAGTTTTGAATACATTTGTTTTTATTTAGCATTGTTACATTCTAAAATTGCATTAGAACTGTCTAATTTCATGTTTTGTTATTTTTTATTTTGGTTATTGTTGGTGTTCAATTTCAAGTTGCTCACAGTAAAAATATTTTTATTATTATCTCTTCATTCCAAATAATTAGTAGATTGTCTGTTTAGTTGTTTTATTATTTAGACTTAAAATGTGCCATACTCTGGATGTGTTATGGTACTTTATGAAATTTCAAATAGTTTTTTGATGTATTTATGTATAAATTATAGGTAATGTAATTGTTTGTTCTGCCCAATAATTCAGAAAAGAATTCCACTCACATTCAACCTCTGCTTTTATACTAATGATAACTGGAAATGAATCTCACACCAAAGTACAGAGAAAGGAAATAATAGAATAATTCAGCTTTTAGTAAGGGATGATATTTCTATTTGGAGAGGAAAAATACTTATTGAGTATATAACAGAGCGTTATGTGTCCTGACACAGATCCTAAGAAGTATCACATTGTGAATTCAAGAAGGGGCATGAAAAAGTTTAATGTATGACAATATATGCTATAGCACATTTCACTTTAGGTAGGTTACACTAGCAATTATGTAAGAAATGGATTATCCTTATTGAAATAGTAAAGTCTATGCACAAAATAGTATTTATAACAATCCCATCTACAGTTGTTAAAAAAAGAATCACTTAGGATGGGTGGCATTAAGTATAAAGGTCTAAATTATACAAAACTATTATTTTGAAAAACAGAAATGTTGATAAGCCTTAGATAAAATTATGTTGAGTAGAATTATCACTTGTTATAATTTACATATATTAATAAACTTAGATATTCCTAAATACATAAATATGTCCTGTACATTGCGTATAATGTCATTAGTAAATATTTTTTGAGAGTGGATCATGTTTAATTTTTAATCAGTCATACATTTTGGAATTCCTTTAGCTAGAATGAATATGCAATTTTATCCTCATGCTTAGCTCTTTTGGAATACTTTTTGGACTGTCATCAATCATATATTAACACTTAAAATTGTTTATATAACATATTGTTCCCTTCCTCCCTATTGCAGGATGCTCTTCTACTTTAAGAAGATGGACATAATGTAGAGGAAATGGAAAGTGAATGGGAGGAGTGAGAAAGGTAAAATGAGATAGAAGGAAACCTATTTAATTTAATATTACATTTGGAGGTTGTCATCTTTTTACATATATATATATATCTTCAGAACTTGACAAGGAAGCAGTACAGTCTCTGAAAGCTTAAGAAAATATATAGCCAGGTTTCCTTACACAGTTGCCCTATGCAATCAATATTCTCAAGAGTTGGACAAACAGAAAAGCTAGATCACTGAGATTTGCCATCATCATAAGGGGTTATACCTCTTGTATTTTTAGAAATATATATATATATATCACTATCAATTTGAACCTAAAATATATGTCTGTGCTATAGAATAAAGTGATTCTGAAAATAACACTAAAGCACATTATAGATAAAGGATGCTAAAAAATGCATACTCTTATCACAAGCTCTATCCTAGTACACACTATAGGAGTAAATTTGTGTTAGTTATTCTCCTTGCCCAATAGCACTCCAATTATTGCAAATCTATACAATGTTACCCAAATCACTTAGTTCCTGAGACTTTATAATAAGAAAACTCTGTGTAGTCATGATACTATAAAGAAGATCTTAACAATTCATTACCAAAATTTGCTCAAGTATGTTAGCAAATTCCCAGTTAAAATGTGTTACATTTTAGGGAGGGTACAGTTACACAGTAATGCCTCCCAGGGAGATGTTCCATGCTCCTTTTCTTAGTAAAATGCAATTATGTTCAAACGGATATTGAATCATTTCATGTTACTAAATGATACTCTATTTTATATGTATTACATTAATCAGAATTGCACACCTTTGCTATTGTTTTTCTAAATATTGTTTATAATAGCATTTATAAATTAAAGAAATTTGGATATTAGATAGTAGCTGCATCTATTTTTTTTCTGATATGTGCATTGCCTGTGCATGTGTACATGAATGTAGGTACCCATGGAGACCAGAAGAGGACACAGATCTCCTGTGGTTGAGATTATAGGTGATTTTTAATTGCTGGATATGGTATGTGGAAACCTAAGTAAGGTCTTTTCTGAAAGCAGCAAGCACTCTTAACTGCTGAAATATCTCTTTAATTGTATACGTCTGTAACTTCCTCTTTCAGTGTGAACTGAGAGGCAATGTTCCTAGAGAACAAATTCTACAGTAATAAAAAAGGAAATGATCATCTTCATGCAATTTTTAGAAACTTAAGGTACACAAAAGCCACTTTAATAAAAAAAAATAAAATGAGCAAGGAATACTAAACTAAATGCAAAAAGGGATGGTAAAGAAAAATAATGTGTATGTTAAAAATTAGAATTATATGCATTGGTAGCTTTCCAGTTATTAAAGAAAATATGTGAGATGACAATCTGTAAAAGGGAAGGTTTGATTTGGTTCACAATTTCAGAACTTTCTACTGTATTACAGTTGGCCCAATGCACTTGGGGCTGCGGGGTTCTGTACAACACTGTGGGAGGACATGGACATGACAGGGAAGATTCCTTATATGTAAGCATGTAAATAAAGAAAAGAGACAGAGAGGGAGGAAGAAGAAAACAGAGCTCCTCTTTGAGGTAATGTTGCAAACATAAAATCTCCCTGAAAACCTATCATCTAATCATTCTAATATCTTCCAACAACCCAAAGTATTTTTAACAGAAGAACTTAAAAAGCACTCATACCTAAGCTCTAGCCATATTAAAAAGGCAACACATGATTGCAAAATGAAATAATATTTTTTTAAAAAATAATTTTTCATGGCAGGCGGTGGTGGCACATGCCTTTAATCCTAGTACTCAGGAGGCAGAGCCACGTGGATCTCTGTGAATTCGAGGCCAGCCTGGTCTACAGAGTGAAATCCATGATAGGTACCAAACTACACAGAGAAACCCTGTCTCAAAAAACAAATAAAAAATATCCAAATATTAAAATAAAATAATAATAATAATAATAATTTTCTCTTCTTTACATATACTCAGAAATCAAAAATCTAAGTAATTTATCCCTAGATAAGTGTATATTCATTTCTTAAAGAGTAGTGTACCCCATTCTTCACTGAGCTCAAAAGAGTAAGACTCAACTTCATATGGAAAAGCAAAAAACCCAGGATAGCTAAAACAGTCCTGTACAATAAAGGGACTTCTGGAGTTATCATGATCCCTAAATTCAAGCTCTACTATAGATCTATAGTAATAAAAACAACTTGGTATTGTCCTTTAAAAAATGTGGATTAATGGAATCAAATTGAAGACCCTGACATAAATTTATACATCCATGAACACTTGATTTTTGACAAAGAAGCCAAAATTATACAACGGAAAATAAGAAAGAACCTTCAACAAATGGTGTTGGCTAACTGGATGTTAGCATGTAGAAAAATGTAAAATGATCCATATTTATCTCCCTGCATGAAACTCATGTCCAAGTGGATCAAAGACCTCAATATAATCCATCTACTCTGAACACAATAGATGAGAAATTGGGAACTATCTTTGAACATATTGGCATGGGAGACTATTTCATGAATAGAAGACTAGTAGCACAGACACTGAGATAATCAATAAATGGGACCTCCTGAAACTGAGTAGCTTCTGTAAAGTGTAGCTGAAGTTTTCCTTTGTCCTGGCCTGCGGGGAGTTGTGACAAATCTCTTGCACTCACGTCCCCCAAGTAAACACACAGAGACTTATATTACTTATAAACTGTATGGCCATGACAGGCGTCTTGCTATCTGTTCTTATATCTTAAATTAACCAATTTTTATTAATCTTTAAGTTGCCATGTGGCTCGTGGCTTACTGGTATCCTACATCATGCTTCTCCTTGCAATGGTTGGCAGCATCTTCTGACTCAGCCATTTTCCCGCCAGCATTCTCCTCTCTCCTTGTCCCACCTATACTATCCTTCCTGCCTGGTGATGGCCAGCCAGTGTTTTGTTTATCAATCAATCATAGCAACATATATCCACAGCATACAGGACATCCCACAGCAATAAAGCAAAGGACACTTGTAGTGGGTAGCCATCCCAGCCTTGGCCTGGAAGTTCCAACCCCCATTGAGGCTTCGGTAATGGTCACGCCCACAATGCAGGGCTGAGGGAGGAAGCTGAAGACCCAGGATCAAGAGGAGAGGTCTCTCTTGGTTCTGGGACCCTGGACACTGGAGGTAGACCCAGCAGAGTTCTCCAGAGAACACCGCTGGACTGTGCCATACCTTTGCCATACCCAACAACCTATCCCTTCATTTGTAAGTTACCTCACAAAATAAACCTCCCTTTTAACTACTTGGAGTGGCCTTAATAATTTCACCAATAGATACTGTCAAGAAAAATGGCAGCCTATAGAATGCGAAAAGATCTTCACTAACCCCTGACATCTGACAGAGGACTGATCTCCAAAATATATAAATAACTCAGGAAACTAGATATCAAAATACCAAATAATACAATGTAGAAAATGGGATACAGACCTAATTAGAGAATTCTCAACCAAAAAATCTCAAATGGCCAATATAAACTTAAAGAATTTTTCAATATCCTTAGTCACCAGGAAAATACAAAACAAAATGACTCTGAGGTACCATCTTATACCTGTCAGCAAGGCTAAAATAAAAAATTATGATGACAGCTTATGCTGGAGAGGATGTGGAGTAAGAGGAACACTCCTCCACTGCTGGTGGGTATGTAAACTGGTACACAGAGTTTGGAAATCAATATGGCAGTTTCTCAGAAAAATGGGAATCATTCTATCTCAAAACACAGCTATACCAATCATGGGCATATACCCAAAGAAACTCAATCATACCACAAGGACACTTGCTCAACTATATTCATAGAAGCCTTATTCATAATAGCTAGAGCCTGGAAATAAATTAGATGCCCCTCATTTGAAAAATGGATAAGAAAAAATGTGGTAAATTTACACAATGGAGCATTACTTAGCTGTAAAAAGTAATGACCTCATGAAATTTGCACGCAAGTGGACATAACTAGAAAGAATCATTCTGACACAGAAAGATGAACACAGTGTGTTGCCATGAGTCAAGTGACTTATTCAGGGATAAGGCCTGAGAATAGCATGAACAAATTCTCCTTGTAGCAAGACTCTAGAAAATCTGACACATTTTAACAAGGCCGATGGATACTTCACTATATAATTTTGGGCCTGAACCCAGGAATATATGTGTTACCTGGTCTCTTGCTTTCATTATACAAACCATATTGCTGGCTGCCTCTAGTTTCACTTTCTCAGAACTATGGATAAAATAGATATTATATAATGAAAGCATCCCCCTCATGACTCTCCTCTGGGTGAGCCAGAGGGAGTGTTGTTAAAAATATACCATGGACCTGATTCAGCTCCTAAAGCCTTTGATGTTTCAAGTGTGACCATGAATTCAGGATTCTTAAGAGTAGGATGTTGCCTCTCCAATGTACGCTGTGACTAGCCTAAAAGAGTCACAGTAGTTCATGATAATATCATAAATATGCATAATTGTTCTGGTGAAAATGATTTTAACCACAAGAGTCAAGGAAATATGCTAATAAATAAATAATGTCAGGTGTTAATGGGAACAGTCTAGGAAAAGGGATTAAAGCAGAATCATAGAAATCCACAATGACCTCATTTCTAATAGCTGTGCCAATACTGTAGGAAGTTTAGAGGAAGAAGACACAAGAAAAAGGGATAAGCAGTGCCAACTACTGAGAGAAAGCTTTTAACTTATGTTGTTTACAGAATGATAGAACAAAACCTGGTACATCCTGCATAGGAGGTAGACCAGTACAGAATGTAGAATGAATTGATTCAGCTTCAGCTGGTGAGTTGATTGTGAGACTTAGATTGTACCAGAGGTAAATTTTAACAACTAAAGGCAAAATGCTTTTTCACTTTGCATGATGCTATAACTACAAATGCTGCCAACTGGACACATTGTTTTACTTGTAGGTGTGTTTAGTTAGAAAACATCCTTTATTGCATGCAATACTGCTTATGCTTCTAACACTAGATCTATGAATCAAATAGGTAATGGTTACTGGTGGGAAAGTTGGAGGACAGAAGGAGAATTGGGTAAAGGAACAAATTGGCAATTATTTTAATCATTATTAGAAACATAGGAAACAAATTTGATTATAAAAACTGTCCATTTTATTGAAATAGTATAAATAAAAATAGCCCAGGATATCTGGGGCCAGTTGTTTGAAACATTTGGTCATAGTTTCTTTGATGTACCAACTTCTCACATCCATCACAGGTCACTGAACCCATTCGGAGTAAGGCTTCCTGAAATATGTACTCACTCATAAGTGGATATTAGGAGTAAAGTACAGGATAACCAATTTGCAATCTGTAGCCTCGGAAAGGCTAAATAACAAAGAGGGCCCAAAAAGGGATGATGGGTTTCCATAGAAAGGGGAAATAAAGGAGATCTCCTGGGTAAATGGGGCCAGGAATGGAGAGGAATGGGGGATAGGAACTTGAGGGAATGGGTTGGGCCAGTTGGGCCAGTGAGGCATGTTGTGGGCCTGATGGAGGAGGAGAATAATGGAAGTAACATCTTTTTTTTTAGAATTTTTTGCATTCTTTTATTCTTAAAATCAGTATCTTTTTTACAGTATTCTTTTTACATGATTATTTTCTGTAGATTTATGAATATTTTGATTACAGTCAACAATACTACTGATCTGCTACTTTATTTAAAGGGACTTCAAGTTAGTAAAAAAAAAAAAAAAAAAAAAAAAGCATAAACCATAGGTTTAGTGAATCCTAAAGTTGTATTTCCCCCTCACACCCAGGTTTAAATCAGATGAAATATTTGGTCTTCAATGAGTCCATTCCACACATGCTTCTTTATTTTTGTAAACTTTATCACAAAACACTCTTTCAATCTGAAATGCTATTGAATACCACACTTTTGAGGAGAGAGTGAGCTCAGAGTTTAGATAGGGATTCAATGAGCAAAGTATGCCAAGTGTACAATAGATATTTTTTTCATTTCTTTTTATTAAGAAATTTTCTACTCACTCCAAGTGCTATACACAGACACCCTCTCCTCCCTCCTCCCACCCATAAGCCCTCTTTCCCAAGCCATCCGGCATCCCCACATCTCCCAAATCAAGGTCTCCCATGGGGAGTCAGCAGAGCCCAGAACCCTTAGGCTAGGCTGGTCCAAGCCCCTTCCCACTGCACCAAGGCTGTGCAAGTTGCCACACCACAGGCACCGGATTCCAGAAGCCTGCCCGTAGATCAGAGACAGATCCTGATCCCCCAACCTGGGTGCCCCCCAAACAGTTGCAGCCAAACAACCATCTTCCATATCCAGAGGGCCTAGTCCAGTCTTATGCAGGCTCCACACCACCAGTCCACAGTTCATGGGCTTCCACTAGTGTGGCCGGTCATTTCTGCAGGTCCTCCCATCATGATCTCAAAGTCCCTCACCTGTAGTACCTGTCCTCTCTCTCATCAATTGGATTCCTGGAGCTCAGTCTGGTGCCTGGCGGTGGATCTCTGTATCTGCCTCCATCTGTCACTGGACAAAGGCTCTATGATGACAGCTAGGTTATTTGCTAGGCTGGACACCAGAATAGACCAGTCCAGGCACCCTCTGGACCACTGCCAGCAGACCAAGGTGGGTGAACCTTTGTGGATTCCTGAGAGCCTCCCCAGAACCCTATCTCTTCCTATTCCAATGATGTCCTCATCTATCATGGTTTCTTCCTCCCTACCCTCCCACTCTGTCCATGTTCCAGCTTGACCCTCCCATTTCCCTATGTTCTCATCCCCACTCCTCGTCCTCTGTCACCCCCCACCCAGTCCACTCATGTAGATCTCATCCACTTCTCCTTCACAGGGTCATCCATGTGTCCCTCCTAGGGTCTTTCCCTGTTAGCTAGCCTCTCTAGAGTTGTGGGTTGCAGTCTGGCCATCCCTTCCCTCCCATTTAGTATCCACTTATGAGTGAGTGCGTACTATGATTGTCCTTCTGAGTCTGGATTACCTCACTCAAGATGATATTTTCTAGATCCATCCATTTGCCTGCAAATTTCATGATCTCTCTCTCTCTCTCTCTCTCTCTCTCTCTCTCTCTCTCTCTCTTTTTACTGCTGAGTAGTATTCCATTGTGTATATGTACCATATTTTCTTTATCTGTTCTTCAGTTGAGGGGCATCTAGGTTGTTTCCAGGTTCTTGCTATTACTAATAATGCTGATAAGAACATAGTTGAGCATGTGTCCTTGCGGTAAGATTGAGCACTCCTTGAGTATAAGCCCAAAAGTGGTATAACTGGATCTTGAGGAAGACTTATTGCCAATATTCTGAGAAACTGCCTTATTGATTTCCAGAGTGGCTGTACAAGTTTGCATTCCTACCAACAGTGAAGGAGCATCTCCAACATAAGCTGTCTTCAGTGTTTTTAATCTTAGCCATTCTGACAGGTATAAGATGGTATCTCAGAGTCATTTTGATTTGCATTTTCCTGATGACTAAGGATGTTGAGCAATTCCTTAACTTCCTTTCAGCCATTTGAGATTCTTCTGTTGAGAATTCTCTGTTAAGCTCTGTAACCCTTTTTTAAATTGGATTGTTCAGTATTTTGATGTCTAGCTTTTTGAGTTCTTTATGTATTTTGGAGATCAGCCCTCTGTCAGATGTGAGATTGTTGAAGATCTTCTCCATTCTGTAGACTGTCATTTGGTCTTATTGACCACATCCTTTGCTCTACAAAAGCTTCTCAGTTTCAGGAGGTCCCATTTATTAATTGTCACTCTCAGTGTCTATGCTACTGGTGTTATATTTATGAAGTGGTCACTTGTGCCAGGTTGTTACAGACTACTTCCTACTTTCTCTTCTATCAAGTTCAGTGTAACTGGATTTATGTTGAGGCATTTGATCCACTTGGACTGGAGTTTTATGTATGGCAACAGATAATGGATGTATTTGCAATCTTCTGCATGTTGACATCCAATTATGCCAGCACCATTTGTTGAAGATGCTTTCTTTTTTCCATGGTACAGTTTTGGCTTCTTTTTTGAAAATCATATCTTCATATGTGTGTGGATTAATGTCAGGGTCTTCAATTTGATTCCATTGGTCAACATGTCAGTTTTTATGCCAGTACCAAGCTGTTTGTATTACTATAGCTCTATAGTAGCGCTTGAGGTCAGGAAGCATGATGCCTCCAGAGGCTGCTATATTATTCAGGATTCTTTTAGCTATCCAAAGCTATATTATTTTCCATATAAAGTTAAGTATTGTTCTTTCCAAGTCTGTGAAGATTTGTGTTGGGATTTTGTGTATTGCATTGAATCTGTATATTGCTTTTGGTAATATTGCAATTTTTACTATGTTTACTACCTATCCATGAGCATGGGAGATCTTTCCATTTTCTGATATCTTCTTCAATTTCTTTTTTCAGAGACTTAAAGTTCTTATCATACAGGCCTTTCACTTGCTTAGTTAGAGTTACCACAAGGTATTTTATTATTATATTATTATTTGTAGCTATTGTAAAGGGTGATGTTTCACTAATTTCTTTCTCAGTCCCTTTTTCATTTGTATATAGGAGGGCTACTGATATTTTTTTTGAGTTATATCTTATATCGTGCCACCTTACTGAAGGAGTTTATCAGCTGTAGGTGTTCCCTGGTAGAATTTTTGGGGTCACTTATGGATACTATCATAGTGTCTGTAAATAATGAAAGTTCGACTTCTTCCATTCCAATTTGTATCCTCTTGGTCTTCTTTTGTTATCTTATTGCTCTAGCTAGAACTTCAAGTGCTATATTGAATATGCATGGGGAGAGTGGACAGCCTTGTGTTGTTCCTGATTTTAGTGGAATTGCTATGATTTTCTCTCCATTTAATCTGATGTTAGCTGTTGGCTTGCTGTAAATTGCCTTTATTATTTTTTGGTATGTTCCTTATATTCCTGATCTTTCTAGAACCTTTATCATAAAGGGGTATTGGACTTTGTCAAAGGCTTTTTCAGCATCCAATGAGATGATCATGTGTTTTTTTCTTTCAGTTTGTTTATATGGTGTATTACATTGACAGATTTTCATATGCTGAACTATCCTTGCATCACTGGGATGAAGACTACTTGGTCATGGTGAATAATTTTTTTATGTGTTCCTGGATTCGCTTAGCCAGTATTTTATTGAGTATTTTTGCATCAATGTTCATGAGGGAGATTGGTCTGTAATTCTCCTTCTTTGTTGCATCTTTTAATGACTGTTTCTATTTCCTTAGGGGTTATTGGACTATTTAAATTGTTTATCTGGTCTTGATTTAACTTAGGTATGGGGTACCTATCCAGAAAATCATCCATTTCTTTAAAATTTTCCAATTTTGTGGAGTAGAGGTTTTTGAAGTATGACCTGATGATTCTCTGGATTTCCTCATTGTCTGTTGTGTCCCCTTTTCATTTCTGATTTTGTTAATTTGGATGCTCTCTCTCTATGCTTTTTGGTTAATTTGGATAAGGGCTTATAAATCTTGTTGATTTTCTGAAAGAAGGAACTCTTTGTTTCATTGATTCTTTATATTGTTGTCTTTGTTTATATTTTATTGATTTCAGCCCTCAGTTTGATTATTTCCTGGCATCTGTTTCTCCTCGGTGAGTTTTCTTCTTCTTGTTCAGTTGTGCTGTTGAGTCACTAGTGGGAGATTTCTCCAACTTCTTTATGTGGGCATTTAGAGCTATGAATTTTCCTCTTAGCACTGCTTTCATGGTGTCCCATAAGTTTGGGTATGATATACATCCATTTTCTTTGAATTCTAGGAAATCTTTAAATTCTTTCTTTATTTATTCCTTGACCCATCAGTGATTAGTGTTGTTGAAATCTAACTTTAAGCCATGGTGGTCTGATAAGACACAGGAGGTTATTTATTTATTTATTTATTTTTGTAGTAGTATCTGTTAAGATTTACTTTGTGACCAAGCATGTGGTCGACTTTGGAGAAGGTTCCATAGGGTGCTGAAAAGAAGGTATATTATTTTGTGTTAGGGTGGGATATTCTGTAGATATCTATTAAGTCTATTTGAGTCATAGTGTCTGTTAGTTCCCTTATTTATCTGTTTAGTTTCTTTCTGGCAGACCTGACCATTTGTGAGAGTTGGGTGTTGAAGTATTTTTTTTTTAAACAAATGTTGGTGCCCTTGTATTTGGGGCATATCCAGAACTGAGACTTCATCTTGTCAGATTTTCCCTGTGATAAATATGTAGTGTCCTTCCCAATCTCTTTCACTTGATTTTAGTTTGAAGTCTATTTTATTAGATATTAAGATAGCTACAACAGCTTGCTTCTTAAACCCATTTGATTGGAATGTCTTTTCCCAGCCTTTTATTCTGAGGTGTTGTCTGTCTTTGAAGTTGAGGTATGTTTCTTGTATGCAGCAAATAGCTGGATCTTGTTTACGTATCCATTCTGTTAGCCTGTGTCTTTTTATAGTTGAATTGAGACCATTGAAATTGATGGACATTAATGACCAGTTATTGTTAATTCCTGTTAATTTTTGCTGGTAGTGTTGTATGTTTCTTTGGTATTTGTTGGTATGGGACTATCTCTTGCCTGTGTTTTCATGGGTGTATTTAACTTCCATAGGTTGGATTTTTCCTTCAAGTGCTTTCTATAGGGCTGGATTTGTAAAGAGATATTGTTTAAATCTGATTTTATCATGGAATGTTTTGTTTACTCCATCTATGTTGATTGAGAATTTTGCTGGGTATAATAGTCTGGGTGGTATCCATGGTCTCTTAGTAGCTGCATAATGTCTGTTCAGGACCTTTTGGCTTTTAGGGTCTCCATTGAGAAGTCAGGTGTTAATCTTATGGGTCTGACTTTATATGTTTTCCTTTACAGCTCTTAATATTTTTTTTCTTTATTCTATATGTTTAGTGGTTTGACTATTATGTGGTGAAGGGACTTTTTTTTTGGATCCAGTCTATTTGGTGCTCTGTAACCTTGTTTAGGTTGGGAAAGTTTTCTTCTATGATTTTCTTGAATATATTTTCTGTGCCTTTGAATTGGTATTCTCATTCTTCTATCCCTATTATTCTTAGGTTTGGTCTTTTCATGGTGTCCCAAATTCCCTGGACAATTTGGGCCATGACTTAGTTGGTTTTAGTGTTTTCTTTGACTGATGAATATATTTCTTCTACCATAAATTCAATGCTAGAGGTTTGCTCTTCCATCTCTTGGCAATCTGTTGGTTATACTTGCATCTGTAGTTCCTGTTTGTTTACCCTGATTTTCCATTTCCAGCATTCCCTCAGTTTGTGTCTCCTTTATTGACTCCATTTCAGTTTTGAAACCTTGAACTATTTCCCTCACTTTTTTAATTGCTTTCTCTTGTCTTTCAAGAGATTTACTGATTTCTTCCCAACTTTTGTTTGACTTTTCCCCAATTTCTTTAAGGGAATTTGTTGTTTCCATTTTTAAGATCTCTAATGTCTTTTTAAAGTCACTTTTTTTTTTCGAGACAGGCTTTCTCTGTAGCTTTGCTCCTTTTTCCTGAAACTCAATTGGTAGCCCAGGCTGGCCTCAAACTCACAGAGATCTGCCTTCTTCTGCCTCCCAAGTGCTGGAACTAAAGGCATGTGCCACCACCGCCAGGCCTTAAAGTCATTTTTTATTGTAGATATCTTCTGTTTCTTCTGTGTTGTGATGTTCAGGTCTTGCTGATGTACATTTTGATGGAGCCATATTGGTTTTTATGTTGCTGACTGTATTTTTGCAATGGCGTCTACCCATTTCTTTCTCCACTTGGTGCAAGTGGTGTCTGTGTCTGAGGGAGCCTTTCTTGGTCTGCTTGATACTATTGATCCAATGGGAGCTCTTGGTCTAGTCGATGCTGATGGACTTTTTGTCTGTTGGACTAAGAGCTGCTGGGGTCCTTATGGGGGATGGGGTTGTCTGTCTTGTGTGCAGGAGGTCTGCCTGCCAACTGTCTTGAAATTGGAACTTTTAGTCTAGTTGGATGCTGGCATGTTCTGTCTCAGAGAACAGTTGCCTGAAAGAAACATCTTAATGGTTGGGCATTTCAGGGTTAGGGAGAAATCTGGTGCCAGGAAAACTCCCAGGAATCCACAAAGATGACCCTAGCTAAGACTCCTAACAATAGTGGAGAGGGTGCTTGAACTGGCCATCTACTATAATCAGATTGGTGACTACCTTAATTGTCATCAGAGTGCCTTCATCCAGTAACTGATGGAAGCAGATGCAGAGATCCACAGTCAAGCACTGGATCAAGCTATGGGAGTTATCGTGAAGAAAGGGAGGAGGGAATTTAGGAGCCAGGGGGGTTAAGGTCAAGATGGAGGAACCCACAGACACTGCTGGCCTGAGCTTGTAGGAGCACATGGACTCTGGACTAGGAGTTATGGAGCCTGCAATGGACCAACCTAGGCCCTGTGCATGCATGTAACAATTGTGTAACTTGGTCTGTTTGTGAAGCACCTAGCAAAGGACCTGTCCCTGGTGCTGAGTTCACTTTTGAGAACCTGTTCTCCATGCTGGGTTACCTTCTCCAACATTTATGCAGGGGAAAGATCATCTTATGTCAACTTGATGTGCCATATTTTGTTTAAGCCCATGGTAGGCCTACCCCTTTCTGAATGGTGATGGAGGAGGAGTGGATGGAGAGGGGGTAGATGAGAGTTGGGGGAAGTGAACTAGGAATGAGGAGGGAGGGGAAACTGGTAGTTAAGTAAAATAAATGAAAAATGTTAATTAAATAAAAACAAGTAGATAAATATTTTAAAAATTAAAAATAAAAATAGAGTTGTGTGCCTATATAATCCAGTTCCAGCATATGGAGGCATCAAGGCTTAAAGCTTGGCACCCTAGCTGCTACAATAAAAATTAAACATATGAATGGATAAACTTTTTCACATGCACATAATTTATTACTTTTACAATAGGAAATGTTATCCTAATATACAGGAACAGTTACAAAAACCAAACAGTAAAATATCAATTTACAAATATTAATAAAATCTAAGACCCCAAAAAACAGCATGAAAGACAATGACAAAAATAGATACTGAGTATTAAATCCTGGAAATATCACTTTGAATACATAATTTATGATACAAAGCAAAATAGGGTTGCTATTGGCACATGGACAACCTACCTATTTTCACATCCATAAAGAAAATTGAATCTCCCTCTCCTAGTAACCATCAAATACCAATAGATCCTTAACAAGGTTTTCATCTTCATAAGCCATCTGCCGTCTATCTTGTAATTTATGATGACTTGGTTTTATGCAGACCTTGTGTATGTAGCCACAGCAACTGGACTTTCATATCCAGAAAACTGTTTTGCAGCAGAAGTCTTATGAAACCTTTGACTTTTTTACTCCTTCTGCCCCTTCTTCCATAATGTCTGACCTTGAGTTGAAGCACTATCATCTAGATATGCAGTGCAGTAGGGGGTTATGTAGGAATTGGATCAAGGGGATCAGGAATGGATTTGACTAAAACATATTATATACCTGTATAAAATTCATTTTTCTCTCTCCCTCCCTCCCTCCCTCCGTCCCTCCCTCCCTCTTTCCCTCTCTCCCTCATCTCTCTCATCTCTCTTCAATTTTAGAAGAGATTATTTTTCTCTTATTTTCTCATGCAGTATATCCCAACTGCAGTTTCCCATCCCTCCACTCTTCCCAGTCCTCCCTGACACTTCTCCTCTCCATCAGATGCATATCTTCTCTGTTTCCATTTAAAAAAAGAGAGAGCAGGCCTCTCAGGGATATTCATTAAACATGGCTAACAACATACAGTAAGACTAGGCACACAATCTCTTATGGAGGCTGGATGAGGCAACCCAGTAGGAGGAAAAGAGGCCCAGGAATAGGCAAAAGTCAGAGACACACCCTTCTGTCACTTTTAGGAGTCCCACGAGAACACCTTGATACACAACTATAACATCATATATGCAGAGGTCCTAGTTCAGACCCATACGGAGTGTGTGATGTTGGTTCAGTCTCCCTGATACTCCATGAGCCCTGCTTAGTTAACTCTATGTGCTGTGTTCTCCTGGTGCTCTGACTTCTCTGACTCCAAATCCTTCTCCCCCTCTCCTGTGAGGTTGCCCTGTCTTTGCATAGTGTTTGTATGTGGGTCTCTGCCTCTGCTCCTATCAGTTGGTGGATGACACCTCTTTGCCAACAATTAGGATAGACACTGATCTATTTGTAGAGCAGGATATTATTAGTAAATATTTCTTTGCTTTTTTCCCCCAATTATGTTCTCTCCTTGTTCTTTGAGCTGCCCAGCCTGTGGTTCCTGGCCATCCAAGCAGTGTCAGGCTCCTTCTCATGGCATGGGCTTCAAGTTGGATCAGTCATTGGGTGGGTACTCCCACAAATTCTGTGCCACCATTATACAAAAAACAAACACAAAAACAAAAAAACCCTGGAGGCAGGACTGTTTTGTGGCTAGGTTCATGTCCCAGTACCATTGCTGGAAGCCTTGTCTGGTTATATAAGGTGGCTGGTTCAGAGTCTGTATTCCCTATTACTAGAATTCTTCTCAAGGCTAATTGTAGCTATTGTTTTTTTCTTTCTCTTTGAGTGCCTGCCACCCAGCTCCCCAATAATACATACAGATTTATTCTTACTTATGAATGTCTAGCCTTGGCTTGGCTTATTTCTAGTCACCTTTACCAACTTAAATTATCCCATCTCCCTTTAACTACATTATATCTGTGGGATTTTTACCTCTATTCTATATATCATGTTTTCCTTCTTACGCCATGCATGGCTGGGTGTGGCTGGGTGCCTGGAACCTGATGTCCTCTCCTTTTTTGTTCCTCTCCTTCTCTCTCAAGCCTAGATTTTTCCTCCTATTTATTCTCTCTGCCTGTCAGTCCCATTTACCCATCTTTCCTGCCTAGCTACTGGCCATTTAGCTCTTTATTAGATCAATCAGGTGTTTTAGGCAGGCAAATAACACAGCTTTATAGAGTTAAACAAATGCAACATAAAAGAATGCAACACATCTTTGTATCATTAAACAAATATTCTGCAGCATAAATGATTGTAACACATCCTTAAAAAGTATTCCACAGCTGGTAACTCTCAAAGATTCCTGGGAGTTTTCTCTGCAGAAGGTTTCTGAATTGCCCCCCCCACCCCAAATGAGATCGTTAAAATAAAAGATGCATACAATATATTCTGATTATGGTCCTCACCCCCATTTTCTTCAGTACCCTCCCCACATCACTACCATCCAACACCATGCATTCTTTCTCACCTTTAGTAAACAGACAAATAAAATTGCAAACAAATCAGAATGTTTTAAATATAATCAGCAGAAAGCATGAGAAACACACACAAACACATACACACAACCATAAAACACACAATAAGAAAACATAATATTGAATAAGTATGGGGAAATTGGACAGCCTTGTCTTTTTCCTGATTTTAGGGGAATCACTTTGACTTTTCTCTCCATTTAATATGATGTTGGCTGTTGGCTTGCTGTAAATTGCCTTTATTATGTTTAGGTATTTTTCTTGTATTCCTGTAATCAAATTTAAGGTGATCCAACAGCTTTTTCTGGACTCTGTGGGCACAAGGCATGTACAAGGAGCACATATTTATGTTCAGGAACTCATGTAAACATATAAGATAAAGACAAATATTTCCCTCTCATATATGAATGTTGGCTTTGATTATTTAAATGTTTTCATTTAAACTGGAGTACCAATAGAAGTCAGAAAAAAAAAAACAGGAAGGGGCCATGGCTTGGGTGAACTTTCAAGGAAAGGAAGTTAGAAGATAAGTGGTATGAAGAAAGAATAGAAGGTAATAAAACAATTGGGTGGGGTATCGAGGAAGGGAAAAATGGGAAGAGATAGCTATTACTAAATTCCTCTCAAAACTCATATAGAATCCTATTACTGTATAAAATTCCTAAAATACAATCATATGTACATATTAAAAGAGTTTATTTGGAGCTACCTTTTACTAACAGGGCAATACCTCTCCAAGATAACACAGACTATCCAGATAAAAATCTCACTGCCAGATATCACTTATGTCTCTAGGAATTATTGGTCACTTGGGTCCCATAAAATCCAGATATGGTAAGTACTCTGTTACCTTCCAGATCTTGATGATACAATCCCTTTCATAAAGACAACACATGCAAAATGGAGAAAGCAAGCTGGTACCAACTTAGAAGCTTCATTTCTTTTGGGTAGCTTCCATAGTGCAGGACAGTACTATGTATATCATACTGAGTTGTGAATCTTATGAACCACAATAATAACCAGAAAGGCAAGAGATACCCACTAGTACAATTGTGTTACAAATGTTACAAGAGAAACTAACCACTTTTTGATTAGATTTAATGCCCATTGACTAAGACAGAACTCATATCCAGCAATGGGGCAAAGAATCTATGGTTATGTATGTCATAGTCTCTAGGAGATAACTTATTACTCAATTATGTTAAATGGACATATTGTTAAACAAATTCCTAATGACATGTTGTTATACTCATAGGCCAATGAACAACCCTCATTGAAACTCAGCTTCTTTTTCTAGTAAATGCCACTTGACACGAAGACCCACAATGGGTCAACGTAAAGACAATAAAAGAATACAGAATACTCAGTCCTAAAAGGGATATCTTCATCACAGCTTATCTGTGTAAGGGTCATGTATTATTGCAGAAAAGTGAGAAGAAAGTTCATGTAAGCCAGAGAGAGTAGATTCTTGCAACAAAACAGTTTTATGCATATAACAGGGAAGTTACACATATAACTCACAGTGTTTGTGACTTCATACACAAGACCATCACAAGACTAAGCCAGCCAAAATCTCAACATGACAGTGGATGTTTTCACAAATCCCTGCTAGTAGCTGAGGAATTATTGGCAACTGAAAACTGCTGCAGTTGATAAGCTTATATTGATGAACATAACAGCACCACTGAAGGAACTCAGTTTTATAAAAATGAACACATGAAGCTGGCACAGAATAGTGGCCAGGTACAGGAAATTTAAAAAGTAGTGGGAATGGGGTTGGATTTCATCAAAACTTATATGAATTTATAAAATTCTCAAACAATTAAAAATTACCTTTACAAATTACAAAAATGATAAATAGTTAATAAAGTGTTGCCAGGTGTTGGTGGCGCAGGCCTTTAATCCCAGAACTTGGGAGGCAGAGCCAGACAGATCTCTGTTAGTTTGAGGCCATCCTGGGCTACCAAATGAGTTCCAGGAAAAAGGCGCAAAGCTACACAGAGAAACCCTGTCTCAAAAAAAACAAAAACAATACAAAACAAAACAAAAATAAAGTGTTGAAACCAAAGACATTTGGGATATCTATATAATCCCACCACAAAGAACATTGTGAATGAGGAAGAAAAAACACAATAGGAGTTATTGGCTTTTAATGGATAGTGGATGGACGAGGCAGCAGCTTCTTCAGAAACAGAGGTACATCTAAATTGCCAATTGTTTTGTAAATATCCTCTCACATATATTCCTGCAAGCAATATGCATTATATTTAGTGCATCACAACATTAATGGCTTTATCAGGAAAGAGAGAGGGATTAGAGGAGGTACCGCAAATGAATAAAATTGAAATAGATTATACAAACCTCAGAATATGTTTAAGTAAAGAGTAGAAGAGTAAAATCTTGGAACCAGTTATTCTCATCATTCTTAATAGGTTATGTGTCTTGGAATTGACTATCATCCATTGTTTGTAGAATTTTCTCTGACCAAGTGTAAGAATAACACTGATTAAGGTTTAAAAATATTTGTTTCACAATTTGATAATGTGTTCATTTAGGGAAAACAAAAAAAGCAATACAGGCTCTCAGGCTATTACCTCCTACAATAATAGAGGTTAGAATGAATCACAGTATGAACTGTGAATGATCAGGGCTGAAATGTTTGCTCCATAATGACAATTTTGCTAGGATATCAGAGGGCACATCATGTCTGGCAGGTAAATATTGTGGTAGGCAGGGTTGACATCTGGGTAAGACCATTGACAACATTTCTCCATCAGCATTTAACATAGCACTTTATGTTACTATGAAAGATTACCAGTAAGGAAGGAGCTTTCATCTCCAGTGCAGCTTCATTTTTATGCCTTGTAAGTAAAATGTGAGATGTCTTTCTAGATCTGGTAAAAATCAAGAACAATGGTGATTACTTATAATGTTATGAATACCACTGTGGTCTTCTTCACCAAAAACACATAGTAGATATCCCACATTTGTTCTGGAGGCTTTCTTTAAAAACCTTTGCCCTTTGGGGAATCATTATCTACTGATGCAGAGTAATTCCATTAAAATACTATTGAAATTATATTTATTAATTACCAAAGGAAAAAAGTCCAAGAAGTTCAATAGAAAGAACTGTGACATACATTGTTGATACTTTGTATCTGGGTCATTTTTGAGAACTAGTGCAAAAAGTATTCAAAAATTTAGTAAGCATAATTCCATTAAAATGACAGACTATTCTACAGTTCTCACATGATTCCCTGTAGGGTGCCTACAAGCTCTACTGCCACTAGTGAAAAGATCTGTGAGAGGCAAAAAAAGGAAACGCAGTTCAGCACAACTTATTTAACTTGGTTAGTTCAAACTCCTGCAGTCTGACCCAGAGCACTTTATTTTTGACATATTTACACACAGAACAACTTTGAAAATAAAATTTT
This sequence comes from Onychomys torridus, assembly GCF_903995425.1. Classification (NCBI taxonomy): domain Eukaryota; kingdom Metazoa; phylum Chordata; class Mammalia; order Rodentia; family Cricetidae; genus Onychomys; species Onychomys torridus. Next base: position 26,717,385 of record NC_050466.1, on the reverse strand, counting down.
CTCCTTACAATTATCACACAAAGCCTAAGTCATGGTTGTAATGAAGCTCTTTTGCAAAGTACCTGTGACATCTTCTATAAGAATGTACCAGGCCAATGATATTAAGGGATATTAATGACCAGTGATTGTTAGTTCCTGTTATTATTTTTATTTTTTGGTGGTAGTGTGTGTGTACTTATCTTCTTTGGGGTTTACTGCTGTGGTGTTATCTATTGCCTGTGTTTTTGAGGGTGTATCTGCCTTCCTTAGGTTGGAATTTTCCTTCTAGTGCTTTCTGTAGGGCTGGGTTTGTGGACAAGTATTGTTTAAATCTGGTTTTGTCTTGGAAGGTCTTGTTCACTCCATCTACGATGATTCAAAGTTTTGCTGGGTATATTAGTCTAGGCTGGCATCCATGGTCTCTTAGTGTATGCATTATATCTGTCCAGGTCCTTCTGGCTTTCAAAGTCTCCATTGAGAAATTGGGTGTTATTCTAATGGGTTTGCCTTTATAAGTCACTTGGCCTTTTTCCTTTGCTGCCCTTAATATTCTTTCTTTTTTCTTTACATTTAGTTGTTTAATTATTATGTGGCAAGGGGACTTTTTTGGGGGGTCTAGTCTGTTTGGTGTTCTATAAGCTTCTTGTATCTTCATAGGCATTTCATTCTTTAAGGTGGGAAATTTTTCTTCTATGATCTTGTTAAATATATTTTCTGTGCTTTTAAGTTGTTATTCCTCTCCTTCCTCTATCCCTATTATTTGTAGGTTAGGTCTTTTCATGGTGTCCCAAATTTCTTGGACATTTTGGTCTCATCCAATAACTGATGGAAGTGGATGCAGAGATCCTCAGCCAGGCCCCAGGTGGAGGTCCAGGTATCCAACAGTCGAGAAATTTGTATCATATAGCACAATGTCCCTCATTTGCATACATTTCCATTTCAGTCATAGCTATAACCAATCAAGTATCTCTGTTCTTCAAATCAGTGTTTTGAAAAAATACACCCATCAGTTATTGGATGAGAGTTCCAGCATGACTGTTAGGGTGTGAGATCCTTGGCCAAGCCCCAGGTGGAGCTCCAGGTGTCCAATTGTGGAGAAAGAGGAGGGACTGCAAGAGCATGAATTGTTGAGCCCATGGTTGGAAAAAGCACAGGGACAAATAGCCAAACGAATGGAAGCACATGAATTATGAACCAAAGGCTGTAGAGTCTCCAGCTGGATCAGGCCTTCTGGATAACTGAGACAATTGAATAGCTTGAACTGTTTGGGAGGCATCCAGGCTGTGGGACCAGGACCTGCCCTTAGTGCATGAGCTGGCTGTTTGGAACCTGGGGCTTACACAGGGACACTATGCTCAGCCTGGAAGGAGGGGACTGGATCTGCCTGTACTGACTCCACCAGATTTAAATGAATCCCCAGGGGATTCTTGTCCCTGGAGGAGATGGGAATGGAGGTGAGGGGATGGGGGAAGGTGGGAGGGGGGAGTACAGGGGAACCCATGGCTGATGGGTAATATTAAAACACAAATATATTAATAATAATAATTTTTTTTAAAGTGAAAAAAAAAGAATGTTCCAGGCTTTGCTGACTCCTCATGGGAGGCCTTACCCTTTTGGATGGAGGATGGGTAAGGGGATTAGGCTGGCAGGGAGCAGGAGGAAGGATGAAAGGAGGATCTGTGGTTGGTATGTAAAATGAATAAAGAAAATTTCTTAAATAAATCAGTAAACAAAAAGAAAAAAGAAAAAAAAGAATTAGCTCTACTGACTGAGAAATAATGCTCAGGATAAAGGGATTTTTGGGTGAGTCTTGGCTCTACAGAATAGTAAAGACTACCAGGTTATTAACATATCTATTTCCAGACTTTTGGGTGAAAACCAGGTACACACATCCATTCAGTTGAAGAGAAAAGCCTCCATCTATAATATTTCTGGTTTCTGTAATGCTTATTTGTGAGTACGTGGACCTCATATCCTCTATAATTCCCTATGATAGATAAGTTCACCATATTCCTAATTTGCATAGGAAACAGATTCTATATCCAAATATTTGTTAAAATTTAATTATACATTGGCTAATTAGGCAGATATGTGATACCTTGCTATCTTAGAAAAATATTTAAAACTTTTTATCACTTGGATTTCATTCAAGAAGTACTCATACATATAGTTGTTTGTAGCATTTGCTTATGTTTTATCTACTATTGCCACACTAAAGCATGTAGGTAGTTACTCAGGACCAAAGTAACTACATTAAAATCTTTTAATGGCAGAGATTGTATATCCACATTGTATTAACAAAAATGTATAATCAAAGTCTTAGCCTCTTCCAGGGATGAGAAACTACAGGTTGTCCAATACACTTGAAATAACATATATACAAACAATACAATACAAAGTTTCAGCAGGTTGTATTTGTATATTATTCATGTATACATATAAACAAATATATACATGTATGTAAAATAGTAATCAATGAAAAGTGTTTGAGAGTGTGTAGCTGAGGGGTTGGTGGGAGAAAGCAGGGGGAAGTTATCTAATATAATTAAAACATTAAAAATAATAATTAAAAATAAATTAGTAGTTTTGCTTTGTAAACGACGTACAGATATACAGTGTACTGAGGTAAAACAGTCTCCATTTCCTACTTAGGAGGAAGATTAGAAGTTTAAGCCATTCATATAATTTTGAGAATTAATATGTTAGCATCCTCTCCCCTTTATCCTGTGCTCATTCTGAAGCATCTGTGACAAAATAAAGTTTCGTTGTTCTTGTGGGATGCTCTAGTTTGTTCCATTACATATTTTTTTAATCCAGATACTCTTGGTGGCAGCTGAGGCAGATAAATCTGTCATGGAGTGTGCTTCAAATTCCATCTTAGTCTCCTGAATCAGTGTCATTCATGATTATAGTAATAATAAGGCAAAGTTGAAGTCACCTGCTCAGACCTCTCTTCCCTATTAATTGCTGGGAATTGAATCTCTACAATAAAATTTTTTACAACAATGAAAATAGTCATTTTGCCAACTTTTAAATTGTATCCCCAACTGGCAGGACCATTTGGCTCTCAGTAAGCATAAAATGACAGATATTCTCAGAGTACAAACTGTAATGCTTTCACCTACCACAGCTGGTTCCTCTTGTAAACACAATAAAAAAATTAATAAAAGTTGAAAGTTATGCACAAAACAAGCTCAATAACTGACATTTTTTTAGTTAACTTCTGTTATTGAAAAGACTTAAATACCAATGAAACATTATGGATGACAATTCAAAAATTCTAGTAATACACTAATTTTCTAAATACTTGCAATAGTTTAACTTTTTTCAGTCTGTTATTATTTGAAAATTATCTTCTTTGATATTGTACTAATTTCCAATCTTAGTATTTACCAGTAGTTTGTACAAATATTCTTTATATAAGCTCATCTCTAGTATAAAGTAATCACTATATTGTTTTGCACTATTATCTATATAAACACTTGGGTATATGATAAAGAGACAGAGAGATGAGAGAATATTTTACAATAGTTTAAGTATACTTTTTTCAGTTTTATTCTTTTGCTTATTTTACATCTGGGATGTGGTTTCCCCCCTCCTCTCCTCCCAGTCCTTCCCCTTCACCTCCCTTTGTTTCCACCCTCCCATCCACTCATCCTCTCTTTCTATTCAGGAAAGGGCAGGTCTCCCATGGATATCAACAAAACATGACTTATCAAGTTGCAGTAAGACTAAGCACCTCTGATTAATTCTAAATGAATCTTTTACCCAATTACTAAGTAGAAATCATGACATCTGAGTAATGTTTTGAAAATGTCCATTCCAAAATTAATGATAAATTTCCCAAAATAAGCTAATGTAAAATTATAGACAAAATTTTAGAAATGTATACCTTTTTTTTAAAAGAACTTTTATTTTGTATGTGTTACTGTTTTGCTGGTGTATGTATGTGTACCTCTTACATGGCAGATGCCTACAGAGGTCAAAAGAAGGTATCAGATTCCTGGGAACCAGGGTTTACAGATAATGGACAGCTGTCATGTATGTGCTGGGAATCAAAAGTAGGTCCCATGAAATACCAGCTAGTATTCTTTATATTGAGCTGTGTGAACTATAAGTACTAGTAATTAATTCTGATTACCAAAAATACATTGGTATGTCATCAAGGAAAGAATGAAGGCACTTCACCTTGGAGTCATTTAACCAAGAGTCCAGATTTGAATTCTCTAATTCACATTCCCCATGTACCCCATCCTCTGTGTGTCTGTTGCTTGACTCTGAATCTGCCTGCATCTGTATTTTTTCTGTTTCTGGGTGTGTGTCTGTTCTCACTGTATAAATCTGTCTGTCTATCTTGTGTGTGAATGCCTGAGTCTTTGAGTGTGTATCTGTTCTCAGCAATGGACTTTGCTTTATATATGTGGAACAGCATAGGAAGCCTTTCATGGGGGGAGGAATAGAATACTTTACAGAGTGTAAATAAGTCACTGGTTCCAACTGATCCCAACTGACTTGGAAAACAATCATAATTGTCAGCAAATATCCATAAATGTTACTTTCAACCTCCATGCTAGATACTGTTAGTTACTTTCAACTTCTATATCTGCAGCTTTCAACAAAAGATATACATGCATTATCTGGGTCAGGAGCGTGGAAAAACACAGGAATTAAGATTATACCTATATATTAACTTAAGTTATAAAAGTTGATCACATAGGAAATCCAAGGCAAGTAAGGTTGATTGTTACATTGTTTACTTAACAGCCGGTTAAATGTACATGTTTAAGTACACAATAGAATAATGGTCTTAAGTCCTATGTGACATCAAGATGTATTGTTAACTCTGGCTTTAAAGACAAGCAAAAGTTGCAGGCTCTTAAATGTAAATGATATTTTTATAATGTTGCTTTACCACCCTGAGCTGTCTTGTTAGGTTTAATACCTGCTATTATTAACAGTTGCATTTAAAGTTTTTCTGTCATTAAAATTCTAGGTTAAAGAAAGTATCTTCAAACTCAAAATTTTAAGACTCATGAATATACGTTTATTTTATTTCCATTGTAAAAATTATGTATCCAGAGAAATTCCTTTTATTAACAATAATGTGTTGATAACTCTTGCCACAGTGCTGTTCTGATCTCGCAACTTACCTTATATAACAAAAGATTTCTATCTATGAAACAATTCCCATTTTTTCTCATTTTAGTATGAATTTAAATACTGTGATGTCTCATATATTTTTTCTTGTATAGTACTTTGTCTTTTTATGCATGGATAAGGCCACTTAATATGCTGTCTTCCAAGAACATCCCTGTTATTGAACATGACAGTAATTTAAGCCATCTAAAAGTTAACGTTAGTCCATTGAGCATAGTATATTTTCACCCACTGGTAAACATTAAGCTTTTTTTTTTTTTTTTACTCTTTGTCTACTACTAATGAACATTAGAATATCTATATCTTCTGAGATCATAATTCAGTACTTTAGATGTATACTCCAAGTTAGTAGTGAAACTCAATGATAAAAATGGAATACCCATGTAAAAGATAGCAAAGTTCATGAATAGACACTCAAACAAAGTCAGGAAAACACAAATGAATAAAAGATTTGTGAAGAGATAACTCAGTAAATTACACAGAAATCTGAAAGAAAGACATAACAATCTTTCTTAGTCAGTTTTCTGTTGTATTAAAGTAGCATAGACTGAGTAGTTTCCAATGAATAGACATTACACATCACAGATCTCTGGAATCTGGAAAACCAAAGAGCATGGCTCTATTAACTCATGAGGAGTCCTTTTTGAAATCTTGGTTGGTAGAGATTATTACATTTAAAGACATAGTAAATGCTGTATCTAGAGTCTCTCTCTCATTTCTTAGCCACATTTGCCATTAAGGTGGCTTTAACATCAAGTCCTCATCTAATTTGAATCTCTATCCTAATAGTCTCACCTTTGAAGAATATTAATATAAGAACTTAGAGGTTTGATTTCAAATACATAGAACATTTGAGGGTAATATTCCAAATACACCTTTCTATATTTCTACCAAATATCTTTTTCTATTACAAAAATGTATTATTTTATTCCAATTATGCAAAAGTTTTATTCTTTTTTTGGGGGGAAATGATATGTAATGATAAAAGATGCAATTAACAGTGAATATGTACCAGGTGAGAAAATCTGTGCATTCTATTATAACAATGAACTTTATAAAGAAAATATTCAAAAAAAAGGAATGATTTGAAGATATAATACTCAATACAAGGAAGACTAGAGAAATAGAGAAGGAGTGCATAATGGTATGTACCTCTAATTCCATCATTATGGAGGTTAATGCACTAGAATCACCATCAATTCAAGACTGTGTTGGCTTACATAGTGAGTTCAAATCCAGCCTGAATTATATAGTGAGACTTTGTCAAGAGATTGTGTAGGAGTGGAACAAAATAAATATGAGGAAGATCTTATGATATGATATGTAATGAGCTTTGCACATTTATAAAGAATGTATCATCTTACATGTGCATGAAGCATTCACAAACATTAATTATTGTAAGTGCCTGTGCTTACTTACCAGGCCAAGGTCACCTGATATGCCAGAGGAATTAAATCAGGCCATTTTTGATGGAGCCATAGCATAATTGAAGCTGTGACAATTTTATTAAGAGCAATCAGGTATTTTATACCTTTACCAGAAACAAAATATAATGGCAATTGCCAGGATTAATACAATTGTAGTTGCCAGGATACAGTGAAGTTTGACAAGTCAATTGGTCTTAGACATTAATCTTATGTACCCTGTAAGATTTGCAAAAGTTTAATTCTTGCATGGAAACAAATGTCTATAGGCTAAGATGAATCATACATGTGTGTGAGACTTACAGTGTAACTCATTCTAGGGAAAATCCAATCATTTCAGGATTTTGTTGAATCAAAACCAAATCCAATATATGACAGTCATAGGACATACTTCCCAACTCCCAAAAGGAGAACTGGGCAAAAATAAATGAATATATAAGCTGAGGGATAACCAAGGATAATAGTAATAGCATGTAGTGTTTTCAGAGTTTCTTTGATAACTTGGACCAACAACTCAAAAGATGGCTTCTCATGACTGGTGTTAGGGTTTTCGTTAGATACTCTTTGGTTCTTGGAGAGAACATTTCATTCCAGATGGGAAAATTTCATGTTTATATTTATTCACCTCTTTTTTCACTTTTTAAATTTATTTTTCTATTATCAGCTTGATACAGTATAAATTCTTATCCTCATTGTGAAATGTTTCATTGAGGCTTGCCCAGTAAATGAGGAAAATCAAAACTTCTTATAACCCACAGTCATCCTAGGGGTCCCCCTGTTATATATTTATTCACCTCTTAAGTATATTCTGCTTATTTTTAAAAAGGTAGTTGATATGATTTTTATGACATTTTCAAACATCCTTACCGTTACTTTACCCTTTTCTCCCTATTATATTTCTACCTTCAACCCATTTTCCCTATATTATGTTTGTATCCTGATACTTTCCTCTCTTTTGACTCTCTCCCTCATCCCTTTAACTATACAATGGTCTCTTTATTTCTTGGCTTCTACTATTACTCAGGAATATCTATTCATATGTGAAGATTTGTAGCTAGGAGCCTCAGATGAGAGAAACCATATGATATTTGCCTTTCTGGATCTGGGTTACCTTAGTCAATATGATATTTTCTAATTCTTTTCAGTTCCTTGTGAATTTCATTATTTTATTTTTCTTTATAGCTGAGTAGTATTCCATAGTGTATATGTGCCATATTCTTATTAGTTCACCAGTAGAAGGAAAATTAGATTGTGACCAGTTTCTAGCTACTGAGAACAAGGCAGCAAGGACCATGGCTGAACAAGTATCTGTGAAGTAGGATTTCAACTCCTTTTAGCATATGGCAAAGAATGGCGTAACTGAGTCAAAGGGTTCCCTTTTCTTATGATTTCCTAAAGCATTTGTTGGTAGTTTCTTTGTTAATCTCGGCCAGTATGGTGGGATAAGATGAAATCACAACGTTGTGCTTTATTTTTTTTTTTTATTTTTTCTTCTTTTGAGACTTCTCTATTTGGGTTCCAGGCCTACATCTGTACATGCTGTTTGTTTTTTGACTCTGATTTTTGAGTTCCTTATATATCATAGATCCTAATCCTTTTTCAGATGTATAGCTGGCATAGATTCTTCCCATTTATTTTGTGCCTTCTCTTCATGAAGCTGATTGTTTTCTAGGCTGTTCAGAAGCTTTTAAATTTCTTGAGGTCCCACTTGACACTTGTCGGCCATAACTATTAAGCAAATAGAATCTACTTCAGAAGGTCTTTTCCTGTACCTATATCATGTATGATATTGCCTAATTTTTCTTCTAGCAGTTTTACCATTAGAGGTTTTCAAATTTAGGTCTTTGAATTAGTTTTTGTGCAAGATGATAGATATAGTTTTAAATTCTTTCTTCTGCATGTCAACATCCAGTTTCCCAGGGATAGTTTGTTGAAGATGCTTTCTTTTCTCCTGTGTCAATTTTTGGCATCTTTCTCAAATGATAAGTTTTGTGTTCTAATGTTGGGTCTTGTAACATGAATTTTAAAAGGTTTTATTAATTAAAAAATTTGGAGCCAGATATTGGGTTGAAAGCTGAATTATCAGACAAACAGAACAAGCCAGCCACGTTCTTACCTCTGCAACATCCTCAGCCTCAAACAAGAGACTTCCTGTTTGCTCACACCTTATATAACATCTGTGCCCTGCCATCTTCCTTCCTTCCTAGCGCGGCCTTAAACTCACAGAGCTCCACATAGGTCTCTTCCTCCTGAATGCTAAGATTAAAGGCATATGCTACCACTGCCTGACCTCTATGTCCTCTGATCCCCAGACAAGCTCTATTAGGGTATACAATATATCCCCAAAGGTTCTTCATTTTTTTTTTGTTTTTCATCAGCATGTATGTACTTTCAAAACAATTTTTCATTAATTTTTAAGATTCCTTTTCAGATTATTGTATAATGATATAATTTGTACCTTCCCTTTACACATTCCAAAACTTCTTATATGCTTCCTTTGCAGTCTTTCTAATTTATGACTCCTTTTTAAATTAATTGTTACATATGTATATGTAAATACATATAAATTTATAATCACAACCTCCTTCTTAGTCTGTAATACATATGTCTTTTGGTGTCAGTATCATATTATTTTTATTACTTTGTGTCTGTAATGGATTGTGAGATGTGGAATGATTATTCATCCAGCATTATTCTTTTTTGTTCATGATGGTTTTTGCTATCTGAAAAATTTTGTGGTGCCATTTGCAATTTACGATAATTTTTTTCTACTTCTGTTAAGAATGATGTTGAGAATTGGATTTGGATTTTATTGAAACTGTAAATTGTTTTTGGAAAAAAATTGTCATTTCCACAAAAATATTTTACCAATACATGAACAGAGGATGTACTTATCTCCCGCTATTTCTTCATCAGATAAAATTTTCACTAAAGAAGTGCTTCATATCCTTGTTTAGCCAGTTCTTGGTATATCAAAAAGCTACTGATTTGTGCAAGTTTCTTTTTTCTGCATCCTGCCACATTGCTGAATTTGTCTATTGTTTCTGGAAGCTTTCTGGTAGAATTTTGGAGATCTCCCATGTCATTGGCAAATTGGTACAGTTTTTGATCCAGTTCCTGTTTTTCATACTATAGTATGCCTTTCTAGATCTCATAACTCTGATTTTGACAATTATGAGCCTGATATTTTTCCAAATCCTCAGTTACTACATAAGTAAAATAACATTGTAATAAAATGAGGATGTACTACTATGTTTATTTCTCACAACCATGTTATGATAATGAATCCACCAGGTTTAAATGAATCCCCAGGGGTGCCTTGATCCTGGAGGACATGGGAATGGAAGGGAGGGGCTGGGGGGAAGGTGGGGTGGGGGCGGGAGGGGAGAGGACAGGGGAACCCATGGCTGACGTATAAAATTTGAAACACATAATAAAGAAAAAAAACATTACTAGAAAAAAATTTATTTACTCAGTAATAAAAAATATGAACAGATTTTTCTGAACATATGTTTTTCTACTTTATTTGTAAGTTAGAATAAATTTACATTCATAACCTAAACTTAACTTACAAATTGTTATTAAATAAACAAGAGTAAGTGAAGCAAATATGTCAGATAATAAAGAAAACAATGTGTGAGATTCATGAATGTATACATATTAAGTATCAGTAATATAAATTTTACAGATTGATATATTATAACATATGTGTTTATCCTTTATCCCCACAAAATTCAAGAATAACATGTTTATTGTTTCATAGATATAATTTGTCTTCTTTAAAAGTTACACATTAATTAACTAAGTATTATTTCAATCACCATGATATTTCACCTCTTCATAAAATTTGTTTAATTATACTGTTTGTCTAATTTGTAGAGGGTTTGTGCATAGCTTCTGTAAAACAATTTAATACTTTTGACTTTTTGGACAAGATTATATATATATATAACACTTTTTTCTATTATTTTGTAGTATAATATTATGTTTTAAATTATCATAATATACATATACACCTATATATTACAATTATTTATTTTTTGTTTATTGATAAGTAGGTGAGCTGTTCCTGGTAGGCATTCATTATAGTTGTGTTTTTCACTAATTTATTTAAATTTGTATCAGAAGATATGTGCATATCATGCATTTCCCATGGATGTGAAATCATTTCATTAAAAATAGGATTACTAGATTGCAGAACAGATAGGAATATTGTTAGCTTTGCATCATGAAAGAAACAGTATTTTTCACTCATGAGTAATTGTACTATTTTCAAAACCCAAATCACCTGATACTGATATAGAAATTATCAACAATAAAAATATGAAAAGATACAAAAAAGTTTTAAATATTTCTATAGCATTTAAAAAAGTTAATTAATCAATGATTTAAAGAGAAGATAGAAAATATAAATTAATACTAACATTTAGGGTATGAAATGGTCATCTCCTGAGATTCAGAAGAGACAATGCAGACATGACCTATCTTTCTTCAATGGCAATATTATACAATCTGTCAAGAATGACCACTTAACTAAAAAGTCATTTATTTTAAATTATATGTATGTGACAATGTATACATATAAGCACCCGAGAATAGATGACTTCAGAGGCCATAGCAATCAAGTTCTCTGGAAGTAGAATTTCACGGAACTGGAAACTGCTTGACATGTGTTTTGCATATTGAACTTGAGTAATCTGCAAGAAGAGTACACATTCTTCAATACTGAAAAATCTGGCCAGCCCCCATTTTTCTTCTGATGTTTTCACATAGTAATTTTAAATTTATATGTCTCATGCCAATAATTTATATTTCTCAGTGTAAATTCCTATTATCTAAGGTAACATTTTCAAATGAACCAAATTTCATACCAATTCTTCTTTTTCTTTATCCTTTATGTCTAAATAAAGTCTAGTTTTTCTATTTTACTATCTAGCTGATGTTTTTCCTTGACAATATTTTTGTAAACATCCTTATACATCCATGTTTTTTTTTCTGTTATAGAAATACCAAAGAGTAGCACAGAAATTTCTAAATGACTCACTTTAATCACTGTGTTTCCTGCTTAAGGGACAAGTCTATTCAATGGCTGTATCCTTTCCTAGTTTACCAATGAGAAAAACTGGGAGTTTGAGAAACACATGTATATATACTATAGTTACACAGGTTATAATTATGAAATTGAAAGTTGGGATTTAATTCCAATATGTGTTGACTCAAAAAATTCTTTTAAAACAAGAATATTCATCAAGTCTCTTTCATGTCTGTAACTTTGTGAGTTTTAATGATTTACTGATCAACATTCATTTTTAGTTTGTTGATGACTATCAATGTAAGCTTTACATCTCCCAAGTTACTAAGATTAGCAAAATGCTATTACTGTGCTGTTGGTTGCTTATATTTTTATCAGGGGCACAATAGATTGCTTAAATATCATTTAGTGCTACTCACTATACTAAATTTATATGGTCTGGATACATTAAGTGAAAACGTTATTAATAATATTCAACTTCACTAATTAAACAATCTAAATAAGATAACTTTGATTTGCAATGGTTCACTAAAATTACCAGAGTTAGAATACCAAAGAAAGCAAATGTTGAAAATACTTTAGCAAATGATATAAGTAATGCCATAAAGACTCAAAAAATTATAGCCATGTTTGAAGTTCTTTAGGCTTACTCTTCAAATTTTTAAAAGCAAATATTCTGAATTTTCTGTTAAATAGAATTAATGATAATCATCTGCTAATGCTGGGTAATTTCCTTCATTCCTTGGTGAACTCTTTTGAGAATGAGTTCCTATTATTTTAATTTTAATCTTCCTACCAATTCATAAGAAAGGGGCCCCCTGGCTGTAGGATCAGGATCTATCCCAGGTACATGAGCTGGCTTTCTGGAGCCCATTTTAACTATGATGGGACACCTAGCACATCCTCAACTGAACGTACCAGGCTTTGATGACTCTCCATGGGAAGCCTTACCTTTTTGGAGGAAGGAGTAGGGGAGTGGGCTGTGGGGGAGCCTGTGGGAGAGCGGGAGGAGGGAAGAGAGGGGGATCTGTGGTTGATGTGTAAAATGAATAAAATATTTCCTAATAAAGAAAAAAAAAGAATGTGCTTCAGAGTTTATAGTAGACAATGACATGTTTATTTATTGACTAAAAATGTGTGTAAACAGGAAAAAGTCAATCATGGGAATATCTTTGTTCATCTATACTCCTAAAATATTTGCATACATTAAAATTGTAAAATGTTATAAAGATTACTTGCTCCAAAGACAAGATATTTTAGACTTTACTATAAAAGAGTATTTCATTCCTTAATCAAATCATATTCTTACAAGAAAAAAAAGTTTTTTATCTTGACCAAATAAATGACTAACATTCTATATCTGTCAAGATATGCTTACATAAGATGAATCAGGCTGAATATAACTCCAGTTTCTAAAAAGTTGAAAATTCACCAAAATAATAGTCTAAAGGTGTTATAAAAATAATTTCATTACAGATTAATTAGAAAAGGAAATATACTGCATGATATTGTATGCTTTTATTTTCTTTTCAGCTGCATTTTCTTTAATTGGCTACACGGGGAAAAAAAGTACTGTGTTTTCCCAGAAAGTGCAAATATCATGAAATCATGCTGTAAAAATCCAGGGAAAAGTCAATTTTTGAAAGAACATACATTTATTTTTTTTGCCTTCAAATAATCTCCCAGTCTATAACTACACATGTGGTAGAAAATACTTCATCCAATATATGGAATTTAGAAGCTAATAATTTCATGAAGAATATCTTAATGCAAAGGCCTCCTTGCAATACTTGTATGATTGAAAGCCTTGGTGTTTGAAATTGGCCCAGGTAAGTGTTGCCTTATTGCTTGGATATACATTATCCTTTCTAAGGATGTACAAACTTGAAGAGTTGTCTTTGTCTTGACCCAACATAATGTGATAATGACTGAATTAAAAAAACTAAATTCTGCTATATCAGCATCAGCTAATACATGGGAATCTGCCATCATTAAAAATGTTATAGAGCTAAAGAGTTCTATTGTAGTAGACAGTATCTGACACAGAACTAAAACAGCCCCCAATCCAGAGACTGCAGAAAACTCAGCCATATACCAGGGTTCTTTCTCTCAAACTCAAGAGTCATTGTAAAAGAAGAGGCAGAATGATTGTAAGAACCAGAGGCAGTGGGTGACTGTCTTTGTAGAAAGTAGGGCATCCATCAGCACATATGTTCTTAGTAGTTGTAACAGCACAAAACCTGTGAACATAAACCAGAACAAATGTAAGCATGGAGATCGGAGTTGGGCATGAAACCACCCTTCTATAGCTATTGGCAATTGTTAGCTCCTGGAGAGATAAGGATGGTTTTTGCCATGTATATCAACAGATTTTTAAGTAATGAGTAAAGCATTGTGTATGGTCCTTCATGCACTATCCATTTTATTAGTATTTCTACATTTCAGAGATAGCAGTCACCTAGAAAAGACCAAAAAGAGGCAAGATGTCACATTCCCTGTGAAGTTAGGAAATAGTGAATGAATAAAAAGTGGGGCAATGGCATAAAGTCTCAAGACTTTCCCCTAATTACAAATTTCTGCCTGTGAAATAATACCTCCTAAGGTTCTTACAACCTCTCTAAACTGTGCCAGAAATTGGGACCAGTGTGAAAAAGAATGATCTCATGGAAGATAAGCTACAATATGGAACAACTGATCTATATTTGTCCACGTATATCAAACACTATTATTTTATTTCATATAAGTACTTTAGATAATAGTTTCTTTACTTTTTTATTATTATTACGTGTTTTAATTTTGTATATCAGCCATGGGTTCCCCTGTACTCCCCACTCCTGCCCCCCCCCCCCCCCCTCCCCCCAGGCCCTCCCTTCCTTTCCCATGTCCTCCAGGATCAAGATACCCCTGGGGAATAATTTAAACCTGGTGGATTCAGTACAGGCAGGTCCAGTCCCCTCCTTCCAGGCTGAGCATGTGTCCCTGTGTAAGTCCAAGGTTCCAAACAGCCAGCTCATGCACCAAGGACAGGTTCTGGTCCCACAGCCTGGGAGACTCCCAAACAGATCAAGCTATTCAGTTGTCTCACTTATCCAGAGAGCCTAAACCAGATGGGGGCTCCACAGCCTTTGGTTCATAATTCATGTGCTTCCATTCCATTGGCTATTTGTCCCTGTGCTTTTTGCAATCTTGGATTCAACAATTCACATGCTTGCAGTCCCTCCTGCTTCTCGACAGTTGGACATCTGGAGCTCCACCTGAGGCCTGGCCAAGGATCTCTGCATCCACTTCCATCAGTTATTGGATGAGAGTTCCAAGATGACTGCTACGGTATTTAGTCATCTGATCACCAGACTAGGTCAGATCAGGCCCTCCCTCGACCACTGCCAGCAGTCTACAGAGGATATATAATTGTGGATTTCTGGGGACCTCTCGAGCATTCTGACTATTCCTGTTCTCATGTGGTCTTCATTTATCATGGTCCGTTATTCCTCGTTCTCCCTTTCTGTTCTTGATCCAGCTGGGATCTCCTGCTCCCCTAAGCTTTCTTTCCCTCAAATCTTGCCCTTCATTGCTCCCAATGTCATCTAGATTGTTCATGTAGAACTCATCCATTTCTCTGTCATTGGGTGATCTCTGGGTCTTTCCTAGGGTCCTGTTTTCTAGGTAGCCTCCCTGGAGTTGAGTAGCAGTATATTTATCTTTGTTTTACATCTAGTATCCTCCTATGAGTGAGTACATACCATGTTTGTCATTCTGAGTCTGGGTTACCTCATTCAGGATGATTTTTTCCAGATCCATCCATTTGCCTGCAAACCTCATGATGTCATTGTTTTTCTCTGCTGAGTAGTACTCCATTGTGTATATGTACCATATTCTCTTTATCCATTCTTCAGTTGAAGGGCATCTAGGTTTCTTCCAGGTTCCGGCTATTACAAACAATGCTGATATAAACATAGCTGAGCAAATGTCCTTGTAGTATGATTGAGCATTCCTTGGGTATATGCCCAAGAGTGCTACAGGTGGGTATTGGGTGAGATGGATTCCCAATTTTCTAAGGAAGCACCATATTGATTTCCAAAGTGGCTGTACAAGGTTGCATTCCCACCAGCAGTAGAGGAGAGTTCCCCTTGCTCCACATCCTCTCCAGCATAAACTGTCTTCTGTGGTTTTGATC
This sequence comes from Onychomys torridus, assembly GCF_903995425.1. Lineage (NCBI taxonomy): Eukaryota > Metazoa > Chordata > Mammalia > Rodentia > Cricetidae > Onychomys > Onychomys torridus. Next base: position 26,701,619 of record NC_050466.1, on the reverse strand, counting down.
TTAGCCATTCTGACAGGTGTAAGGTGGTATCTCAGAGTCGTTTTGATTTGCATTTCCCGGATAATTAGGAATGTTGAGCAATTCCTTAAATGTCTTTCAGCAATTTGAACTTCCTCTGTGGAGAATTCTCCGTTTAGTTCTATAGCCCATTAATTAATTGGACTGTTGGGTGTTTGATGTCTAATTTCTTGAGTTCTTTTTGCAATCTTAGATTCAACAATTCATGCTCTTACAGTCCCTCCTCTTTATCAATAGTTGGACACCTGGAGCTCCACCTGGGGCCTGGCTGAGTATCTCTGCATCCACTTCCATCAGTTATTGGATGAGAGTTTCAAGACGACTGTTAGGGTGTTTAGTCATCTGATCACCAGACTAGGTCAGATCAGGCTTTCTCTCTACCATTGCCAGCAGTCTATAGAGGGTATATCATTGTGGATTTCTGGGGACCTCTTGAGCACTCTACTTATTCCTGTTCTCATGTGGTCTTCATTTATCATGGTCTGTTATTCCTTGTTCCCCCTTTCTGTTCTTGATCCAGCTGGGATCTCCTGCTCCCCTAATCTTTCTATCCCTCAAAACTTGCCCTTCATTCCTCCCACTGTTGTCTAGGTTGTTCATGAAGATCTCATCCATTTCTCTGTCATTGGGTGATCTCTGGGTCTTTCCTAGGGTCCCGTTTTCTAGGTAGCCTCCCTGGAGTTGTGTAGTAGTCTAGTCATCTTTGTTTTACATCTAGTATCCTCCTATGAGTGAGTACATACCATGTTTGTCGTTCTGAGTCTGGGTTACCTCACTCAGGATGATTTTTTTTCTCGATCCATCCATTTGCCTGCAAACCTCATGATGTCAGGGTTTATTCTCTGCTGAATAGTACTCCATTGTGTATATGTACCATATTCTCTTTATCCATTCTTCAGTTGAAGGGCATCTAGCTATTACAAAGAATGCTGTTATGAAATTAGCTGAGCAAATGCCCTTTTGGTATGATTGAGCATTCCTTGGGTATATGCCCAAGAGTGCTACTGCTGGGTCTGGGGGGAGATGGATTCCCAATTTTCTAAGGAAGCTCTATATTGATTTCCAAAGTGGCTGTAAAAGGTTGCATTCCCACCAGCAGTGGAGGAGTGTTCCCCTTGCTCCACATCCCCTCCAGCATAAGCTGTCTTCTGTGTTTTTTATCTTAGCCACTCTGACAGGTGTAAGGTGGTATCTCAGAGTCATTTTGATTTGCATTTCCTAGATAATTAGGGATGTTGAGCAATTCCTAAAATGTCTTTCAGCCATTTGAACTTCCTCTGTGGAGAATTCTCTGTTTATTTCTACAGCCCATTTCTTAATTGGACTGTTGGGTATTTTGATGTCTAATTTCTTGAGTTCTTTATATATTCTGGATATCAGCCCTCTGTCAGATGTGGGGTTGGTGAAGACCTTTTCCCATTCTGTAGGCTGTCACTTTGTCTTGTTGACTTTGTCCTTTGCTCTACAAAAGCTTCTCAGTTTCAAAAGGTCCTATTTATTGATTGTTTCTCTCAGTGTCTGTGCTACAGGTGTTATATTTAGAAAGTGATCTCCAATGCCAATTAGTTCAAGACTACATCCTACTTTCTCTTCTATGAGGTTCAGAGTACCTGGAGTTATGTTGAGGTGTTTGATCCACTTGGACTTAAGTTTTGTGCATGGTTACAGATATGGATCTCTTTGCAGCCTTCTAGACATTGACATCCAATTATGCCAGCACCATTTGTTGAAGATGCTTTCTTTTTTCCATTGTACATTTTTGCATTCTTTGTCAAAAATTATATGTTCATAGCTGTGCAGATTAATGTCAGGGTCTTCAATTTGATTCCATTGGTCCACATTTCGATTTTTATGCTAGTACCAAGCTGTTTTTATTAAGGTAGCTCTATAGTAGAACTTGAGGTTGGGGATCGTGATGCCTCCAGAGGTTGTTTTATTGTACAGGATTCTTTTGGCTATCCTGATTTTTTTGTTTTTCCATATGAAGTTGAGTATTATTCTTTCCAGATCTGTGAAGAATTTTGTTGGTAATTTGATGGGGATTACGTTGAATCTGTAGATTGCTTTTGGTAAGATCACCATTTTTACCATGCTAATCCTGCCTATCCATGAGCATGGGAGATCTTTCTATTTTCTGACATCTTCTTCAATTCCTTTTTCAGGGACTTAAAGTTCTTGTCCTATAGGTCCTTCACATGCTTAGTAAGAGTAACCCCAAGGTATTTTATATCATTTGTAGCTATTGTAAAGGGTGATGTATCTCTGATTTCCTTCTCAGCCTGTTTTTCTATGGTATATAGAAGGGCTTCTGAATTTTTTGAGTTGATCTTGTATCCAGCTATGTTGCTGAAGTTTTTTATTAGCTGTATCAGTTCCTTGATTGAATTTTTTAGGTCACTCATGTATACTATCATGTCATCTGCAAATAGGGAGAGCTTGATTTCTTCCTTTCCAATTTGTAGCCCCCTAATCTCTTCATGTTGTCTTATAGCTCTGGCTATAAAAACTTCAAGTATTATATTGAATAAGTATGGGGAAATGGGACTGCCTTGCCTTGTTCCTGGTTTTAGTGATATTCCTTTGAGTTTCTCTCCTTTTAATTTGATGTTGACTGTTGCCTTGCTTTAGATTGCCTTTATTATGTTTAGTTATGTGCCCTGTATTCCTGATAACTCCAAGACCTTTTTCATGAAGGTTTGTTGGATTTTGTCAAATGCCTTTTCTGCATCTAGTGAGATGTTCATGTGTTTTTTTTTTTCTTTGAGTGTGTTTATATGGTGTATTACATTGACGGACTTTCGTATGTTGAACCACTCTTGCATCCCTGGGATGAAGCCTACTTGATCATGATAGATAATTGTTTTGATGCTTTCTTGGAGTCTGTTTGCCAGTATTTTATGAGTTTAGTAAAATAATTGTTGCCATTTCTTGTCCAAGTCAATAAATCTCTCCTTCCATAATGGATTTGTCCACGAATTATTTCACTTATCTGTAGCTGGAGTTTTCCTGTGTCCACTTGTGTTCTGTAGCTGCTCAGACCCAAGTAAACACACAGAGACTTTTATTAGTTATAAACTCTATAGCCATGCCAGGGTTCTTGCTATCTAATCCCTTATGTAAAATTAACCCATTTCTTTTAATCTATACCTTGCCATGTGGCTAGTGGCTTGTGAGTATCTTTACATCTTACTTCTTATGGGAGCAGCAGCTGGCAGCATCCTCTCACTCTGCCTTCCACTTCCCACCCTCTGCTCTCTGCTTATCCTGCCTATTCTATACTTCCTGCCTGGCTACTGGCCAATCAACATTTTATTTATCAATCAATCAGAGCATCACATTCACAGCATACAGAAAGACATCCCCAGCACTTGTCAACTAGTAACAATGACAAGAAGTTCTAATAGATTCAGGGATTTCAAGAGTATTTGTGCGCATTGAATTACTTTTAGTCAGTAATAAAGCTGAATGAAACATGTCATTTCTGAGGAAATGGATATAACTTGACACTATATTGACTGAAATAAGCCTAACTTGGAAAGATAAATATTACATGTTTCCTATCAATTATAGATTATTCACTTTCTATAGTTAAATAAATTATTTACACATAAGATATTAAAACAAAGTAAGACTAGGAGGATAAAAGATATTAGTGGAACAGTGGAATGAGAAAGAAAGTAGTGGAGTATGTAGTGATATTGTGTTCCCCAATATATCATGCCCCCTAATAAATTTATTAGAGTCAGAAAACAGAAAAGCCACTACATGGATATAGAGGCCAGAAAATGGTGGCACACACACCTTTAATCCTAGCCTTCTGGAGGCAGAGATCCATCCAGATCTCTGTGAGTTCAAGGCCACACTGGAAACATGATTATCATAGATGACTAATTATTAATCTATTTTTAATTATCCTTTACAATTTTAAATGAGCTATATAAACATAATACCTTAAACAAGAGTAGAAATATACACACAGTATAACAAAATTGACTTTAAGTTTGTATCAATAGACTAAAGTCTATACCAATGTAAAACATTTTAAACAAGTTGTTGCTCTTTAGAAGTAAGTTTCTTAATCTACACTTTTTTCCTATTATATCTATACCATATCCCCTTTGCTTCTTTAGAAAGAGATCGCATTTATAATCAACCTGTTTTAAATAAAATAGTGGTTTTTCTCTGTCCCACTCCAGAGGGCTCTTCTGATATGGGACAGAAGAAGCTCTTAACCTTTTCTTTTAACAATATGCTTGGATTTAGAGAAGGAGTGAGCCAATTCCAACTCCATAGCCAGCTGGGAATTTGGGCATAGTTTTTCTTTTTACTTCTTGCTGGAGGGGGGCACTGTATCTTATGGCGCACAAAGAAAATTTTCGGGTTATGGAGTAGTCCATGAGGATAAACCTCTGAGCCAGTTGCCTTGAAACCATTCTGGATGTCGGATCATCTGGGCCATGGTGTCCTTGGAGACCTTTCAGGTGGTCTTGGCTGATCAAATCTGATGTATCTTAATCTGGAACAAATCCATATCCTCTGGCTTTCTGTGGAAACAGAAGCAGAGACTCTTTTCCAAAGCAACATATCCTTATATCCAAATTTTGAAGACAAGGTACCTTTAAAATTTACATATTTGTTTAACTCAACAGCTTTTACAATTAAATCTTTTTCTGTAGTAAAAAATCCCAAAGACAAGACAAACTAGATTCTCTGTGTAATATCCATCTTTGTAAGACTGAAATGCTGCAGTGGCTGCTGGCTCTGCCCACCTCAGCTTCCCAAGGTGTCGGTTATACAGTTTATTGCCAGCTCTGGGTCTGGAACCATGTATACCATCAACTATCAGAAGCAATTCTATCAAAGCAGCACATAGCCCAGAAACCATTAAAAAAAAACAAAAAAAAAACAAAACAAAAAAAAAAAACCACTAGCAAAGGCTAAATCCACCATGCAGCAGAGTAAAGTGTCGCTTGTAGATTCCTTATTCCCTCCATACTGCAGGTCAGATGCACATGCCAGGAACCCGCCATAGTAGTTCAATCCGGCAGGCTGCTGCAAACTTGAGAGAGACAAATAGGAAGCTGTTTATAGCTCTGTTTTAGAATATTTTTGTCAGGTTTTAGGTGGAAACTCTTGCCAACACGTTGGGCGCCATTTGTAGTTAGAGTTTTCCTGCCTGGCCCAGTCAGGACAAATCTCTCTTACCTGCCAGTCCCACAGTCGCTCAGACCCAACCAATAAAGCACACAGAAACTTACATTGTTTAGAAACTGTATAGCCATGGCAGGCTTCTTGTTATCTACTTTTTCTATCTTACATTAACCCATTTCTGTTAGTCTATACTTTGCCACATGGCTTGTGGCTTACCAGTGTCTTTACATGTTGCTTTTCCTGGTGGTGGCTGGTGGTGTCTCTTCCCCCAGCCTTCCTGTTCCCAGCCTTCTCCTCTTCCTTGTCCCACCTACCCTATCCTTTCTGCCTGGCTACTGGCCAATCAGCACTTTATTTATTTTAACCAATCAGAGCAACACATTTGACATACAGAACATCCCACAGCAAAAATATCTCCATAATATCTGGCTGTAGGCAAGCCTGTGGGGCATTTTATTGATTAGTCATTAGTTAAGGAGGGTCAAGTCTATTGTGTGTGGTGCCATCCAATGACTGGTGATCCTGTGTTTTGTAAGAAAGAAGGCTGAGCAAGATGTGAGAAGCAAGCCAGTAAGTATCATTCCTCCATGGCCTTTGTATCAGCCCCTTGGTCCAGGTTCCTTCCCTGTTTTCTTTGAAGATGTACTGTGATGTTGAGGCATAAGCTGAATAAACCCTTTCCTCCCCAAGTTGCTTTGGTCATAGTATTTTGTCACAACAATTGAAACACTAATTAAGATAACAGATTTGTTTATTAATATTCAAGTATGATTTAATTTGGGGTGAAAATTGGCTTAATTCTTTCTATTTGAACTTGGCATATAACTCAGAGAAGGAATATCTTCCTAATATTTAGTAAGAGCTTGAGTTGTTTCTCTGAATATTTTTGAATCATTTTTCCTGATGCCCTCATAGCTGCTCCTTGAATCTGTGTTCACAGGGCCACAGATGATTGACCAAGTGGAGAGTCTTTCAGTAGCTAAGCCATGTCACAACAATGGGAACACAAGCAAAGGAGACCACCCATTTTTTGGCATCTTTTTAGCCAATTTGGAAGAAAGTTCCTCCAATAAAAGATTTCAAAACACATCAGGAAAACCCAGGTATTTGTTACTTGAAAATTTACATGTCAATTAAAATTTATCAGTGAATTATCCATTAAGATATACCCGAGAGATACAATAATTAGACCAAGTCTTTGGTTATACATAACACCCTTCTATCCTTATCTTTAGAGATTCCTTGTGGTCCCATAAACTGGTCTTTTCTAGGTCCTACGACCTAACCACATTCTAATTCTCAAGCACAAAACGAAGTATATATGGGACTTGTTCCAGGGGAAAATGTTATTAAATTTATGTTATATATTTTTGTATGATAGCATATAGTAAATTTCAGAGACAATCTTTTAATCACATTATCTTTTAAATCAATAGAGAGAAAAAGAGAATCATAAAACAGGCTGTATTTCAATAAAAAGGACTGACTTTTTTGGTAAGAATGGAACAGTTACTTGACAATATATTAATAAGGTTTAAACTTAAAATCCCTTGAGAGGCAAGAAACATTTCATTAAATATTTTCATGATTTTGATTAAATATTTTGTAAAACACTGTAGAAAAACATTGTGTGAAAGCATGATATATAATCTTCCCATATTTATTAAATCCAAGCACAGTGCATTCTACTCACAAGAAAACTGCATTATTTAAAGAACAATCAATAGAAGTAGATGGATCTTTACTCAAAAACCAAATTATACACATGAATCACATTTATGATTAATATAATAATGATAGTGTATGAGTATCATCATACTTGTTACGCTTCTTCATTTTTATTAACATTTATTACTTTCATAATATATAATTTATTTACAGATTCACTGTTAAAATATAAGCTATGCTATTTCTCAGGTATGTTTTCCTCACTGTTGAACCTGAAAATCTTAGGGATATTCCTGGTTCATAGTTATCCTTCACTATATCTTACATGAAGAATAAAACAATTATTAAAAATGAAGTTGAAAAATTTTAAATCTTGTTGCAAAATTTCATATTTCAACTTAATATTCATTGACATTTTACAAAAAAGACAACCCATGATCTAAAAAAGTAATTCATTAAAATGCCAATAAAATATAAGAAACAATGTAGATAAATTTAAACTGATACAAAAATAATATAAAATTTGATGATATAATGGAAAGAAGATTCATATATATATATAGTTAGAGTTTTCCTGCCTGCCCCACAATCAGAACAAATCTCTCTCACCCGCCAGGCCCATAGACTCTCAGAGCCAACCAAGTAAACACACAGAAACTTATATTGTTTACAAACTGTATGGCCATGGCAGGCTTCTTGTTATCTACTTCTTCTATCTTAAATTAACCCATTTCTATTAATCTATACTTTGCCACATGGCTCGTGGTTTACCAGTACCTTACATCTTGTCATGGCGGCGGCTGGCCATATCTCCCTCCTCTGCCTTCCTGTTCCCAGCATTCTCCTCTTCCTTGTCTCGCCTACCCTATCCTTCCTGCCTGGCTACTGGCCAATCAGCACTTTATTTATTTTAACCAATCAGAGCAATACATTTGACATACAGAACATCCCACAGCATATATATAATTCTCAAAGTCATTTAAAATTGGTAAAATCTAGTATATAACAGAAATGAACAATGCTATCAAACAATAAAACCTTATTGACATTTGCATGACATTTCATTTCATTTCAGATACAATGCATTATTTTTAGCTTTATATTGAAAAGCAATGAAAATGAATAATCTGTAAGACCCTAAAGCTAATTTCATTGTCTATAAAATGATTAAAATTATAGACTCTAAAACATCTCATTATAAATAATTGTAGTTAGAAAAGAATTAACTAAAGATATTTGGAAAAACTCAACAAACATTTGGAAAATTGACAAGTTGATTCTCAATAGCCCATGTTTATTAGCATTCCCATTACTGTGACAAATATAACAGAGCCAAAAGCAATGTAGGAAGAAAAGTCCTTATTTTATCTTACACTCCAGGTACCAGTCCATCATTGTATGAAATTAGTACAAGAAATCAAACACGTCAGTGATCTTGAACTCCCACCCACTTGCTCATATAATTCCTCTTCCCTCTCTTTCTTCAACTGGACTCCCAGAAGTCCGTCTGGTACATGGTTGTAGATGTCTGACTCTGCTTCCATCAGTTACTGGATGAAGGCTTTATGATGACAGGATATTCACCAATCTGATTGCCAGGGCAAGCCAGTACAGGCACCCTCACCACTGTTGCTAGTAGTCTCATCTGGGGTCTGTAGTTAGAGTTTTCCTGCCTGGCCCACAGTCAGGACAAATCTCTCTCACCCGCCAGGCCCACAGTCACTCAGACCCAACCAAGAAAGCACACAGAAACTTATATTACTTACAAACTGTATGGCCGTGGCAGTCTGCTTGTTATCTACCTTTTCTATCTTAAATTAACCCATTTTTGTTAGTCTATACTTTGCCACATGGCTTGTGGCTTACCAGTGTCTTTACATGTTGCTTCTCATGGCGTCGGCTGGTGGTGTCTCTCTCCAGCCTTCTACTTCCTAGAATCCTCTTCTCTCTTGTCCCACCTATACTTCCTGCCTGGCCACTGGCCAATCAGAACTTTATTTACACAGAGCGGTATCCACAACAGGGGTCATCCTTGTAGATTCCTGGGAATTTCCCTAGCAACAGATTTCTTCCTTACCCCACAATGTCTTCCCCTATCAAGATATCTTTCATTATTCTCCCACTCCATCCCACCACCAGCTCCACTATCCTGTTCTCATCCCCTACCTCCTATCTGCTATTGCCCCTTCTTTACCTCTTTACTCATGGGGATCTCATCTGTTTCCCCTTCCCAAGGTGATCCATCCATCCCTCTTAGGGTCCTCCTTGTTTCCTGGCTTCTCTGGAGCTGTGTGTTGTAGTCTGATTATCCTTTTTTTTTACTTTACTAGAATCTACTTATGAGTGAGTACATAGCATGTTTGTCTTTCTGAGTCTGGGTTACCTCACTCAGGATGACATTTTCCTGAAAAATTCCTGATGTTATTTTTTGGGTTTTTTTTTATTTTGTTTTGTTTGTTTGTTTGTTTTTTACAGCTGAGTAATACTCCACTGTGTATATGTGCCACATTTCTTTGTCCATTCTTCAGTTGAGGGGCATCTAGGTTGCTTCCTAAATATAACACCCATAGCACTGTAGCACAAATACTGAGAGCAACCACTAACAAATGGGACTTCCTGAAACTGAGAAGCTTCTGTAATGCAAAGAACACAGTAAATAAAACAAAATGACACCTTACAGAATGGGGAATGATCTTCACCAACCCCACATCTGACAGAGGGCTGATCTCCAAAATATATAAAGAACTCAAGAAACTAGACAGTAAAATGCCAAATAATCAAACTAAAAATGAGGTAAAGATCTAAATATAGAATTCTCAACAGAACAATCCCAAATAGCCAAAAGACATTTAAGGAAAATGACTCTGAGATACTATATTACAGCTTGTCAGAATGGTTAAAACAAAACAAAACAAAACAAAACAAAAACAAACAAACAAAAACACTGATGACAGTTTATGGTGGAGAGGATGTGGAGAAAGGGGAACACTCATCCACTATTGGTGGGGGTGCAAACTTGTACAGCCACATTGGAAATCAGTATGGAAGTTTCTCAGAAAATGGGGAATCAATCTGCCCTCAAGACTCAATGATACCACTCTTGGGCATATACAAAGAGATGCTCAATCATACCACAAGGACAACTTGCTCAACTATGTTCATAGCAGCATTATTTCTAATAAATTTTTTCTTAAAAAATCATTGTTAGAAAATTTTAATTTGTTATATCTGATGGGTAAAATGATGTTTCTAGACTTGACATTTCCATTTTCTTTTAAGTTTTTGGAATTAATTTTTATTTTACATAACAATTGCACATCTCTATGACATCAAGTATACCCATATTTATGCATTGTGAAGTGCCAAATTCAAGATATTTTGGTTTTTATTAGCTCTACCATTTATTTTGGCACTGTGATGAGAACTATACAAGATTGCTAAGCCAAACCTGATGGGACAAACTTTTACTACATGTAGTATGTCTTTCTTCTCTGATTTTCTTTTGGGAACGACCAGCCCCTAAATAATGACTTATTATTAATCTTGAAACCTGGCTTTTAGCTTAGTGCTTGTTTACAACTACCTCTTAAACAAATTAACTTGTTTTTATTAATCTACATTCTGTCATGTGGCTCTTTTCTCTTTTCCAATCTATTATGTCTCACTCCCTCCAAGTGTCTCACTGATGTTTCCCTCATGCCTAGATTCTAACCCTCAGTTCTCCTCTTTCCCTGGAAATTTAGGCTATTCTTTCCTTTCTAGATATTGACCATTCAGCTGTTTATTAACTCCTTGGCACAGGCACATATTCACAGTGTACAAAAAAGATTATTCCACAAGAAATACCAAAGCATTTTAGGAGGAAGATGTCAACAAATCTCTGTAAATTTGAGGCCAGCCTGGGCTACATAATAATTCCCAGGATATCCAGGGCTATGTAGAGAGACACCATCTAAAAAATGCTTAATCAAGCAAACAAATAAAAAAGAAATTCTTCTGTAGGTATTATAAAGTACCTCTATTTATATCTGTGAAGCATTGGACTACACTATATTTCTTTAATATAGCTGCAACTTTTTTCATGTATATTCTCTAACATTTGGAAATCAAAATTTTGCTATTTGTCTTTATGAGCTCTTTTGTTTCGGATTGTACATTTGAGAAAAATGCTATGATGCATGCCTTATGCATCCTGCTTATGTTAATTGACATTATGATCTCTATGCCCATTCATATTATGGTAAAAACTTTGTAATCTGCCAGGTGGCACTGGTGCATGCCTTTAATCCCAGCACTCAAGAGTAAGATCCAGGCAGATCTCTGTGAGTTCAAGGCCAGCCTGGTTCACAGAGGGAGATTCAGGACAGGCATCAAAACTCCACAGAGAAACCATGTCTCAAAAAAAGTTATAATCTGTGTAAATAAATAGTATCACACTGTGTATAACTGCCATTATTTCCTTTATCTGTTCATAATTGGTAGACAAAGTGATTCACTCAAACTATTTTTTTGAATAGTGCTGTTTTCCCCTAATTCATATAGTAGTTCCATTGCCATATTTTTGAATAAAATCAATTCTGTTTTCATAGTGGCTCTACTGATTTTAATTTTCATTAACAATGTTCAAGAATCCATATTTCTACCATAATTTGATTTCTTTTTCCTTTGTTCATTTTAAGAATTTTTAATTAAAATTTCAACACATAATTTTTTGCCTTTTTCACCTCAAATCTCTCCCATGTCTCCTCCCTCTAACTGCTCACTAATTCCTCTAAGATTAAAGACCTTTTTCTTTTGCTACACACACACACATACACATATACACACACTTTGACTATAAGTGAGTTGAACATTTTTTTCTCATAGCTGTTGAGATTTTTATGTATTTTTAAATAGTTGTTCATTCAGTTGATTTTGCATTTTAACTGAATTGTTCTATTGTTTTTAATGTATTATTTATGTACATTAGTCTTTGGTCAATTGCATTATGTTTAAATATTTTATTCTATTCATTTTGTAGCTTGTGTTTTCACTCTTTTGAGTTTCTAAAGCTGTGTAAAATATTCCATTTTGATGTTCAATTTGTCTTGATTTACTTTTATTATTTGAGCTTTTGAAGTCTTCAAATCATACTTTCACAGACATTTGCTTTATATCATTTTAAATACTATTTCATCGAAGTTTTAATGATTAGTGCTTTAAAATTTAAATGTTGGCCCATATTTGGTGTATGGTAAAAATATCATAATAGTAATTGTTTTAGATATGAACACCCGGATTTTCATCACTGTTTACAAAATATATTCATCTTAAAGAATATATAGTTTTGATATCATTATATAGGTTTTCTCATTATTGCATTTATTTAAATGTCAATTTGAATTGCAGTTAAAATCTTTAGTCATCACCATAACTTTGAAGCACTTATTTTTGAAACTGTGTGAACTTTTTCACCTAAAAATCTTTTGTTAAATGCTAAACTTCATTTGTCAGTATTCTTTGTGTAAATATGGTATAGAACACCAATATAATCATGTTAAAGAAACTTAAGTACCACAGTATAATTCAGAACTGTCAACAAATGTGAAACTTGATGTTCAATTTAAGACATCTTCCTATGTTCAACTCTCAAGACCCAGGAGGACCTAGTGTATCTGTGGTTATTATCTCTCCAAAATTCAGAATCATCTATTTTGTGTTGGAAGACATTCCTGCTCCATTACTTGACAAGCTCATCAGTCTCATTTTTTTCTAAACATTCCTATTCTAGGGTTATATCCTGTAATTTCCTCCAAAATATCTTGCTCTCTGGCCATTTCTTTTGTCTCTAATTTTAGTTTCTTTCACTTAATTTATAAGTATATTTTTTAATAAAGCTCACTATAAATTCAGACAAATTCCTTCAAGGTCTTTTTACACAATAATACTCTTTTGTCACATGTCTGAGCAGTGTAGTGTTTTAAGACTGAGGTTTTAATCATTAAAATATAGTGATTATGATTACTTTAATTTGGTAAACTGCCTTGAGTAGTTTGGGTATTTTCATAAGAATCTTCAAATGATTGACAAACATACTTCCATTTTTTAGATTTTTGATAACTTTTAAGTATGCTTACAATTTCAGAATTCTTTTTCTCTTGTAGATATTAAACATACAGATAACATTTTTGACAATATAATGTTATTGAAATAGATAACTAATTTCATCCCAAGTTACAAAATTGATATGAGAAGGATATTTGTACCATTACAACTATATAACAACAATAATCCTTATTCATATTTAGTTGTTCCATGTGTGTTGTCGTGTAATATGATAAATATATTAATATATATTTATAATTATATAAATGTAAACACACAACTCAAAAAAACTGAATAAGTAAAATGAGTACCTGTGATCTAACCCTTCATATATTTTTGTTCCAGTTAGTGGTTCCTGGAATGGATTTCATCTTGTAGACAAGGTCTTATTGATTACTATCATAACATTTGGGCCTCTATAGAACTATTGAGACTCTATTTCAGGCAAATCATAATTGTCACTCCAACATTTGGGTTAAAAAATTAACTGCTAAAGTCTTTTCTCTCTTGGTAGTGTGCTTATCAGCTTCCAGCACTTTGAAAATTGGTCATTATGGATAAAGGACCTATAGTCCTGGGAGATATATTATTACTATTCTGAAAAGTAGATATAGTAATAAATTGCCCCTCAAAATTATCTTCATACTTAAAAAATAATGAATCTTTTAAAGAACATCAGAAAAGTTTCTTTTTGAAGTTGCTGTTGATTAATACAAACCCCACAGTTGGTCAAAATGAAGAGAATAAGATATCATGGAGTGCTTAGCCCAAAAAAGGACAGGTATAATACTTCCCCTGCCTCCAATGCTCAATGACCATCATAGAAGAAAAGGCAGAAAGATTGCAAGATTCAGAAGTAGTGAACATCTTCAGAGAAACACTATTTATTGGATATGACAGTGTAATTTTACAAATGAATTCATGGCAGCTGGGACTGCACATACAAGAACTACACATGATCAAGCCAGCCAAAATCTAAGCATGGATAAAGAAGGGAACATGAATTCCAACAACTATTTGGGGAATTAGTTCCAAGAGATGGCTGCTAGGGAAGTGAGAATCAGATTCCAGGAAGGATTTGGGCCCTGAGAGGTTAATCCAGAATCTAGTAGATCATCACACATACATGCACATACAGCTAGCTCTAAATGGACACAGTATATATTAGTACAAAGAAAAAGATACATAAACACTGTAGGAAAAGTGGTGGGAAAGAGTGCACATGAAGCTGTGAGGGAAACATTGTGGGAGGGACCAGAGAAGTATTGGAGGGAAGAGAATTGAGGTTAGGTTCTATCAAAATAATTACATGCATGTATAGATTTTGCATATATTTAAAATCAGAAGAACATAAAATGGGTAAATATGATCATAAATAAATATCTGTATCTATTTCCTTGTTTGAATATTTTGTATGATTTGGGAAGTATCACCAAAGATAATTAATTAAGTGAAGTACCTAGAGTACTTTTATCATTTGCTTATTAAATTCATATAACTTTCTAATAATTTTAGAATGTCAAAGAATAGGTAATGAGAAATTCATATGCATATTAAACTATAGGTAAAATAAAAAGGTTAACTTTCCGAATTAACCAGGTTTCATTTATTTTTAGAGCAGTTAACTAATATCTACCTATAATAATTTTTTAAAAATTACTCTGAAGAAAAACAATACATTTTGATGGATACTCCTTATGACTGTCATAAATAAGAAAGTGAAAGCATATCTACAATAAAATATTGCATGTTATGGGGTTTTTCACTCATTTATACAACAGGTGAAAATATAATGTGCAGGAGCAAAACAAGGGGGAAGTGAAAGAGAAGAAAAAAACATTACCATTCATGATGAAAATATAGTATTTAAAATTATTCAGTACAAAGAACAAGCATTGAAATAATTTAGTAGATTGCTTTAATCATGCACTTTAAATTCCTTGAGAAATTATTCACTTGTTGTTGGCTATTTCAAAGCCATGTTTGGTTGTTAGTGTTAGTATGTGCACTTATGTTTCAAGTGAATCGTCCCACATACTCTATTGACAAACAACTCTCTTAGTCCTGTGGTTTTCACTTATAGCTTTACCATTATTTCTCTGGATAATTTCCACTAGTCATTAAAATAGTACTTGCAAATGTCTTTGGTAGTTATTCTTTTGTTATTTAGAAATTCTCTTATTCCTTGCTGTGTGAAAATGGCAATTACTGTGATTAAATGAGATGCAAAAAACTCACTCCTGGTAGGTTTGGTGGTATTCAGTATGCTTTCATGCAGAGTAAATGAGACTGGTGGGCTTTCTACTGAACATTATTTCTCAGTATCTTCAGAAAGAATGTATACTGCTTGAACCTTATACAGAAGAGCTCCTTCCCATTCTCAGACAGGGAGAAAAGAGACTTTTTCTGTTGGCTGACAATTTTGAATAGGTTTAAGATGATTAGTCATTCTTATAGCTGTTCTGGTATCCTCTTTGTGTACTTAAGTACAGATATTTCTTTTTTTTTCTTTTTGTGTAATATGATGAACAACATCATCCATATAATAGATTTGAAAAAAAATTTACAAGAGGGAGAAGTACCAGAAAATAAGAGATTTTTTTTTAAGCAATTGCAATATCTGATCCAGAATACTAATCTAGATGTATTTTCCATTCCACTTTCTTTGTCAGTGTATACATATGTGTATTTATGTATTTAATGGTTGTGTTTACAGACAGAAATAGAAGAAGAAGATAAAAGGGAAATCTGGAACAAGTTAAGTTTTATTCCTTTAATTTCAGAATTTTTCTACTTTTATTATATGTTGCTATGGCTTTTAATTCCATTCAATGAGATGGGACAGCCTGACATTTATTCCGTCATGCAAATAATATCTCAAAGACTATAAAGTAAATACATGATAGTGATATTTTATAATGTTGCTTTTAACTAAAATTCAGAAATTTAGGCTCTCTACTTTTAATAAAGATACACAGGAGGAAGGCTAATTCCTTAGCTATATGATTACATAATTTATGCATACCCATTATTAAGACTTCCATGAATGCTTGCAAAGGATTCCTAAGGGTGGTTCACTATAGTTTTTGAACCGGGGTTAAAAACTGTGGTGGTATTATGTTCCTCAAAGTATTGTGCACCCTAATAAATTTACCTGAGGTCAGAGAACAGAACAGCCACTAGATACAGAGGCTAGAAAATGGTGGCACTCACACCTTTAGTCCTAGCCTTCTGGAGGCATGGATCTCTGTGAGTTCAAAGCCACACTGGAAACAGCCAGGCATGGTGACTCATGCCTTTAATCCCAGGAAGAGAGCCTTTAATCCCAGGGAGTGATGGCCGAAAGCAGAAAGGTATATAAGGCGTGAAGACCAGAAACTAGAAGCTTTTGGCTGGATAAGCATTCAGGCTTTCAAGAAGCAGTTCAGCTGAGATTCATTCTGGATGAGGACTCAGAGGCTTCCAGTCTAAGGAAACAGGATCAACTGAGGAATTGGCAAGCTGAAGTGGCTGTGGCTTGTTCTACATCTCTGATCTTCCAGCATTCACCCCAATGCCTGGCTCAGGTTTGTTTTTATTAATAAGACTCTTATGATTCATGCTACAATAGGAAATGTGGTAGCTTTTACCAGTGATCCATCTCTAGGTCAAGGTTTAAAACAACATTATACAGAAATTAAAAAGTAACGGTAATTCATAATTTGATTACATCAAAGAAGTTATATTGTTAATCAAAAGTATTACCTGTTCCTCCTGAAATTAATATATTTTGTGCACAAAAAAGGCATTTAAAAAGAGCTTAAGTTGTTAAAATAAAGAATAAGAAGCATTACATGGACAAAATTTCAAACTGTCTCATGGTACTTACTTCTGAAGCAATGTACAATACAGCAGTAGAGATTCTGGACATCATTAAGCAGAAAACATGGGGGCATGGAAATTCTCTTTAATTTGCTTTCAGAATTGTTCTTGTAGTAGAACTATATCCAGATAGTTGAATTTCATGGCTCAGTTAATATTTTGACATTATTACAACAACTTAAATTTCAGTAGCACATAAATCTACATCTCAGATTGATTTTAGTTTTCTTCTTAGAGAGAATATTTTTCTTGTCATTGTCAAATACACTACAGTAACATTTACCCATGTTTTTCTACAAGTTGCTCTCCCCTCCTATAATTTGTAAGACACCTTCATAAAAGGAAACAGCTGTTGTTGGAACCGCTTGACTTTTTTTTTTTTTTGTGGAGCTGAGGATCGAACCCCCGCCTTGCGTTTGCTAAGCAAGCGCTCTACCACTGAGATAAATCCCCATCCACAACCACTCTACTTTTGCTTACAGGAAATTTTGTTACCACTCTGAAAGGAATTCCCCACCCACCATGATATCTAGATATCTAGAAAATTATCAATAAGTGCTGTGGATATCGCTCTGTGTAAATAAAGTTCTGATTGGCCAGTGGCCAGGCAGGAAGTATAGGTGGGACAAGAGAGAAGAGAATTCTGGGAAGTAGAAGGCTAGGGAGAGACACCGCCAGCCGCTGCCATGAAAAGCAACATGTAAAGACACCGGTAAGCCACAAGCCATGTGGCAAAGTATAGACTAACAGAAATGGGTTAGTTTAAGATAGAAGAAGTAGATAACAAGAAGCCTGCCACAGCCATACAGTTTCTAAACAATGTAAGTTTCTGTGTGCTTTCTTGGTTGGGTTTGAGCTACTGTGGGACTGGCAGGTAACAGAGATTTGTCCTGACTGGGCCAGGCAGGGAAACTCTAACTACAAATATGAATTGGTGCACAGTATATTTTCCATACAACATCATCATCAATGAGCAAATAATAAAATATTTCACCCTATTTGAATAGTTTTATGGCCGTAGCATTTCCATTGGTACCTATAAGCTTCCAAATATGAATGAATCTCTTCATAATAGAATGAGTATTTCCTCAGAATAGACGAAGAAGGCCATTTTCACCTAATGCTTTTAATTTACTTTGATAAAGTTTTATTTTTCTGTTTACCTTTTAATTAAAATCATCATCTGTACAGCTTATTTGTCCACACAAAATATTTGAACTGTTTCTTCATTTTTTACCTAAACTAAGAAAAATAAATGCCAGGCATTTTTCAATTTCCTTTCTCTTCCTCTTTTCAGTGCTTCCTATGTACCCTTTTCTCCCTCCCAAACTGGTGACAACTTTAATTTTTATTGTAATAATTCATTATGTATAAGTGCATAAATGTATATATAATACAACTTGCTGCATTTATATATTATTGCTAGTGTGTGTGTGTGTGTGTGTGTGTGTGTGTGTGTGTGTGTGTGTGTGATATCAAGGCTGACCAATAACCAATCTAACCAATCAGGGGCTTTTCCCTTTAGAATATTAAGTTTCCATATCCCAGCAGCCACTAATTGCCTGTATTTGCTCATTTAGAAGCAGGTCACTTTAAGGTTTTCCCTTCCACTGCTGTTGTTGTTCAGATCCTGTTTAGGCAGTCATATTGTTTAGGTATTCTAGGCATATCTTCCCTTTCTAATATTGCATGACTCCAAAATTAATGTTCAGAGGCTAGAGAGATGGCTTTATAGTTAACAATACTTTCTATGCAAGCATGAAGACCTGAGGTAGAACTCTTATAAAAAGCTGGATATAGCTGATTGTGTCTGTAACCTCAGGACTGAGGCATTAGGTAGAGACAGGAGGATCTTGAGGACATGCTGGCATTTCAGCCTATGCAAGCTAGTAGTTTAGGCTGAAAACATAAAATAAAATTTCCAAACATCCTTAGTGTTATTTACATGATTATATTTTTATTTAAAATATGTTATATATGTAATATGTATATGTATTTCCACATTTGTGTGATAAACTTCATTATGGTCATATTCTGAAGTTATATTATTTGGAGTAAAATTATATCCAGATGAGCCACAGATTATCCAACAGAAACCCAAGGGCTAAGCATGGAAAAACTCTCTTGAGGTTGCTGGTCAGGAGAGTACAGCAGACTGAAAATAATATAGGCTATTTCCTTTGCCTTTAATTTCTTGGGGTTGCTGGTCAGGAGAGTACAACAGACTCTGAAAATAATATGTTATTTCCTTTGACCTTATTTACCTGCCAGAAATTTATGTAAAGGCTCTCTTCCTGAAGACATCATACATGTACATGCAGGATTTTGAGGAATAGACATTAAACTTATCAGGAAGCCTTCTCCCTGAGTACAAGCTTGCCTGAAGATCAGAGTGTGAAACTAAGCCACCAGTTAGCCATAGAGGACAGACAGTGGTAGCACACACCTTTATTCCCAGCACTTAGGAGGCAGAGGCAAACATATCTCTGTGAGTCCAAGGCCACCCTGGGCTATACAACATTGATCCAGTCTAAAAGAGAAAAAGCCAGGTAGTGGTGGCACATACCTTTGATGTCAGCACTTGGGATGTCATACCTTTAATCCCAGCACTAGGGAGGTAGAGACAGGAAGTGATATGGCTGAGTGGAGAGAGGAAAACTAGGCAGGAGAAGAGAGGAGCTCTTCCTCTTTCAGGCTGAGGATACCAAAGAGGTAAGAAGTCTCTCTAGTGTCTGGCTCTATTATTGATCTTTCAGCAATTAACCGTAAATCTGACTCTGGGTTTTTACTATTAAGACCAATTAGAATTTGTGCTACAGAAGCTCTCGTAGTATCAGGAGGGGCTATTCCAGCTTCTAAGAGACAAAAGCAATTAGTAATCTAACCCGGATGTGTAGCCTATGTACTGAAAACATGCACAGCATGTAAAGACATCCCAAAAGATGCAATGGTGGCACTTCCATCTTGAGGGTAACCAAAAGCTATCTTAAACTTAATTTCCACTCATCAGGATGAAATTCATGCCTAGTACTGTAAACTTATCCAACTACATGTGGGTGGTAAGGTCAGGACTCCTTGAAAAGAACCTCCTATTGCCACATTTAATTTCTAACAACATTGTAAATATCTTTCCACATACCACAGATAAATGTAGTACTCAGTTCTACTCAAAGAAACTTCTCTGCATCAGATAGAGACCATTTCAGACAACCACAACTGGTCAAAATACACAGAACATTTGATCATGGGATGCCAAGACCCAACTGATACATCTATCAAACAACCCTGTTCTTCAAATCTAAGATGGCCTTTAAAAGAAAAACCCAGAGCCAGCTATCAGGATAAAATCTGAAAGATCAGAGAAGCAGAACAACCAGCTGCTACTTCTTACCTACACAAAATCCTCAGCCTAAAGAGAGTGAGTTCCTGTTTCCTTGTGCTTTATATACCTTTCTTTGCCTAGACATCACTTCCTGGGATTAAAGGCATGTGTGCTTCCCAGTACTGGGATTAAAGGGGTGTGGCCTTGAATTCACAGAGATCCAGATGGATCTCTGCCTCCCGAGTGATAGGATTAAAGTGTGTGCTATGCTACCACTGCCTCTATGCTCATCTATTGGCTTGCTCTGTCCTCTGATCCTCAGGCAAGTTTGTTAGGGTGCACACTATATCACCGCACAACCCCTAAACCTAAGGCTCAGGGAACATCTCAGAGGAAAGTATAGAAAAATTTTAAGTGCTAGAAGACGAGGGCATCTGCTGTGAGATATCAAATTATGTATACATATTTTCTCCATCTCTCTGATCCTCTTAATATTCTGTAATAATTTTCTTAGTATTTTCACATATAGTCCCTAATACCAGATAAAATGAACAAGTGACACTTCTCTTTGTGAGATATCACATTGTAATAAGTACTATGATTTCCCAATTCATCTATTTACCTCTCAAACATAACTATTCTACATTATAAGTGAATGATAGTACATATTTAATGTAACAATCTATATATTCATATGTTGATGAGAACCTAAGTTAACTCCTTAACTTGCCTTTGACAAATAATACCAAAACATTTTTTTTTTAATTTTGACTTTGATTCCTTTCAGCAGATACTCAGAAGTGTTAAACCTGAACAAGATGGGATTTTGCATTATTAGATTTTAGAGAACATTTTTAACAGTTTTGTAAATTAGTTGTGCCATATTTTAATCAACTCTATAGTGTTTAAGGGTTTCTTTTCCACTCTACTAATTTAGGAATCCATTCTTGATTTTTTTGTTGATGATAGCTATTATGACTGGCATATAGTTTTGTATGGAATTTCTTTCATGGCTAATGTTGAATTTTTTTCATGTATCTATTTGCCATTAACATCTTTTCTTTTAAAAAGTAGATTTCAGTTAACTTAATCATTTATTTATTGGCTTACTTATGGTTTTATATGATTTTCTGAATTTTAATATATTCTGCCTGCTAATATTTTTTGTATAAACAGGTGACAAAGATTTTTCTTACATTTTTTAAGATTCTTAACAGTTTTGTATTCTTTGCTGTTTAAAAATTTTAATTTGAAGCAATGTGTATTATCAGTTTTTGATACTATTTCCTGTATTTTTTGAGTTCTCTACAGTACAGAAATTTTTATTTATCCTTTTCTATTTGTACACCTTTTTATTCATTTGTCTTGCCTTCTTGTTTCACATCATGTACATTATCAAGGAAAAGTGATGTGAACACATACCTGTCTTCTTCATAATATTAGAGGAAATCTCTTTGGTTCTTCTACATTCACTGCAGTTTTGGAGGGATTTTTAGAAATCCTTTATTATGTTCAGGTATTATCCCTCTGTACCTAGCAATTTGAAGTTATTTTGAAAGCCTGTATGTTTGTTGAAACTTGTGACTTTTCCTCTATCTTTCAAAATGATTATATTATTTTTATTTTTACATTTGCAGGTTCACTTATGTCCTGCATGTTTTTCATTGCCTAAGCAAAAGCAACTGGATTATGACTGATGATAATTTCAAGGTGGTAAGAATGAAATTAGAAAGTATTTTATTGAGAATTTAATGGTCTATATTTGAAAATGTTGTGTAGGTTTTTTTTTTCTTTTTGTTATTTTGTATGTGTGTGTTTATCCTGCTTTAGTGTCAGTGTAATCCTGGTTTCATGGAATGAGTTGAAAAGATTTTGCATGCTATGTAATAAAATAAGGAAGAATAGAGTCACTTCACAAGATATTTGTCAGATATTTCACTTTTGTTAGGAGACATTTTATTACTACTTCATGGTTTATTATTTATTTTCTTTTTAATATAACATCTTGGTTTAATTGTGGTATGGCATGTATACTTGAAAATATATTCATTTTATCTAGATTTTCCAGTTCATTAAATGATACTTTTTCAAATTCCCCAGTAGTCCTAGGGTTTTCATTGACACTTTCTTATATTTACTGCTTTTATGTTGCTGCAATGAAACACAATAACCAAAATTAATTCATAGAAAGAAGAGCTTATTTTGGCTTAGGGTTCCAGAGAGACAGATTCCATCCTGGCTAGGAGGTGTGATTTCAGGCTGACATGAAAGCCAGGACAGAACACTAAGAGCTCATATCTTGAATGGCAAATATGAAGAGGCAAGCGCAAATCATGAAAGACTAGAGATTTTAGACTCTCAAAGCCTTCCTCCATTGAGAAATTTCCACCATCCTGGCCACACTTCCTAAAGTTCTTCCAACACTAGAAAATGGGAATGCAGTGTCACATATTGGAGCCTATATTGGATGTTTCTTATTCAAATCACCACATTTCACTCCCTGGTCCTTAAAGAATCATAGCTATTGTCATAATGCAAAATGTGTTTATTCCAACTTCAAATGTCCCCATTGTCTTCCACAGTCTCCACACTGTTTGAAAGTAAAAAGTCTCTTCTGAGACTCTAGGGGATAACTTAGTTATATCCCTCACTAAAATCAAGAAGTAAATTACATACTTGCAACATATAAGATTGTAGAATACACATTATCATTCCAACATAGAGGAAAGTAGACATAGTGTGGAAATAATAGACAAAAACAAGATCAAAATCAAGCAAGGAACACTTCAAATCTTGTAGGTCTGTCTCTAGTATCTTAGAATTCATCTTAAAAGGATTTAGATTTATTTGCTGCCCACAACATGTTTGTCAATTTTGAGCTGTTTCTATTTCCTGCATATGCCCTTCATTGACAGATACTTTTGGCCTTGCCATATCCAAAATTTTGGGGTGCTTTATTGCATCTCAGGCTTACCTTTCACAACTTCAGGCAATAGCCTTCCAGGGCCTTCACAAGAGAGCTCCCTGCAACATGAAAACTGAATGTGAAGGCTCCCTGAAACATAGGAGCATGTCCATATGTCCATAAGCCCTAAATTCTTGCTTCCTTTATGCCTCAGATGTCAGCAGCACATGGATGGAACTATCAAGTTCCATTGACAACCTGAGATAGATACTGGCCCCCTTTAACTACAGTAGTATAAACTTTTAAACTAGGTTGGTTTTTAGGAGCAGAAAATTTTTTAGTCATTCACAAGTTGAAAGTGTAACTGGATGGTGACTTGTGGAAATTACCCGCTCACTGTGAGTAATGCCTCTATTGGACTGGTCATCCTGGATGTTATAAGAAAGCAGGCAGAACAAGTCATATAAGTAGTACTCCTCTGTGGCCTACACATCAATTTATGTATACAGATTCCTACCTTGACTTCCCTGGCAGATTGCAATGAGACTTGTAATATGAAATAAACCCTTACTTCTCCAAGTTGCTTTTGTCATAGTGACTTATCATAGCAATATAACCTTAACTAATACAGTAAATAATATTAACTGCTATAAATAACCATGACCAAATCCACTTTTAATGAGGGAGAGATTGATAATACTTATTCTTAATGCTGGTGCACATATGGATGAACTGCCATTTCAAAATTTAATTTACATAATTGATTTATCCTAGCATATCTATAAGAAAAATCACTTGAAATTTTGAAACAAATTACAAATTTATCTATCTTAGATATCATGCAATCCCCCTTCACTTGTTTCCTTATTAAGATTATTGTGAGCTAAAAGGATCCTGGAAAACGTTCTATAATGGATAGTTAATATATTTATGAAGATGATGATATTCATGCTATCATTGACTATTCTTCATTTTCTACTCAGAGAGATAGCTAAAAAGGCAAACTAATTAATTAATTTTTATATTATAATATATACTAAACATAAGGAAGAAAATGGTTTTTACAATGTAAATCAAATGAGATGACAAAAATATTTTGATGCAATGTTTGTTTTAACATGTAAGCAACACAGAAATCACTACTCCATCTTGATAGGGAGGAAAAGTGAAAAATCTGAAAACTAGGAAACATAGTTTGATTAATTGAGGTCATACGATCCACCAGTGGTACAAAAAATGGTTAGAAAAAGAAATGAAAAGAAAGTAAATACAGCCAATTACATTGAACCTACACTGAGATCTAAAAGTAGACACCAGAATAAAAAAGTATTAAGAATGAAAAAAGAAAATCTCAATTTGAAGTTGACAAATGCCAGAGGCACAACATGGAAAGCTATGAAACTTTTAAAAAAACCATGAAGAATGATATTAGGGGTTATAATTTGTGTTCTACTTGATTTTTAGTTTAAATCTGTAAAAAAATGTTTGTGCATACATATGATAGAAATAAAAATTGACTCTCTTAAATAAGCCTTCTTTAATTCACTCTACTCAATAAGTAGCATTATCTACTTCTTAATAAGCTCTGCATTCAAAATTATGTATTTTGTCATCATACACATAGTTCCTTTATCAGGTATAACATGTTAAGTTTTTAACTAAAAAACAAATAGCTTAATAAATTGGACACATAAAGTTTAAAAAGATATGTTTAACATTGAAACAGACATGATAGGAATGATGAGCATATAATGC